>NC_090445.1:417081875-417390201 GCF_031143425.1 Pleurodeles waltl | reverse complement strand
AAACGAGTGTAACCATTGTAATATATTAAAATCCAGTACGCAAAAATATATATAAACTATAAAAAAATATATACACCAAGAATAGTAGTCCAGGTAGTGCTCCATTGAAGTCCGTGGAACACTGGCCCTACACGGCATATGCGAGGCCCACACTCAATCCCCGAACATGACGGAGAGAACACTGCAGGGGCATCAGATAGCAATAAAACAGGCACTTCAGGGGGAAGGGAAAGGGGGGGCACCTCAGCAGGTTGAGTGCACGATGCAAAATCCACGAGGGGACCACATGCCCACTGTTCAATCCTGGGGACTGCAAAGCCACAGTCTCTACAGTGGGTGGGTTGCCCACTGTTCCATCCTGGGGAGTGCAAAGCCACAGTCTCTCAAGTCTCTACAGTGGGTGGTTTGCCCACTGTTCCATCCTGGGGAGTACAAAGCCACAGTCTCTCAAGTCTCTACAGTGGGAGGTTTGCCCACTGCTTTATCCTGGGGAGTGCAAAGCCACAGATTCTCAAGTCTCTCTAGTGGGTGGTTTGCCCACTGCTTTATCCTGGGGAGTGCAAAGCCACAGTCTCTCAAGTCTCTCTAGTGGGTGGTTTGCCCACTGCTTTATCCTGGGGAGTGCAAAGCCACAGTCTCTCAAGTGGATAACAGTCTCCACTGGTTCTGGAGGGGGCATGGTGCCCAGAGTGCTTCATCCTGCCATGGACAGAGGTAGTGGATGCTTTACTCCCCTGGTTCTGGAGGGGGCCTTGTGCCCAGAGTGCTTCATCCTGCCAAGGACTGAGGTAGTGGATGTATCTCCCCACTGGTTCTAGAGGGGGCCTTGTGCCCAGAGTGCTTTATCCTGCCAAGGACTGAGGTAGTGGATGTATCTCTCCACTGGTTCTGGAGGGGGCCTTGTGCCCAGAGTGCTTCATCCTGCTCATGACGGACTCAGTAGCGTCAGTGCCCTTGGTGCTCATGGGCCAGCGGTGCTTTTTGCGGCGGTGTCCTTGGCAGCGGTGCTTGTGGCGGCAGTGTCCTGTTCAGCAGTGCTTGTGGCGGCAGTGTCTTGTTCAGCAGTGCTTGTGGCGGCAGTGTCCTGTTCAGCGTTGCTTGTGGCGGCAGTGTCCTGTTCAGCTGTGCTTGTGGCGGCGGGGTCCTTGGCAGTGACTCAGCTTCTGGCAGTCCTGTCTGGCCCAGCGGGGCTGGTGCTGGCGGTCCTGTCTGGACCAGCGGGGCTGGTGCTGGCGGTCCTTTATGGCCCAGCGGGGCTGGTGCTGGCGGTCCTGTCTGGCTCAGCGGGGCTGGTGCTGGTGGTTCTGTCTGGCCCAGCGGGGCTGGTGCTGTTGGTCCTGTCTGGCCCAGCGGGGCTTGTTCTGGCGGTCCTGTCCTGGGCAGCTGGACTGGTGCTGGCGGTGGCCTCCTGGGCAGCATGGCTGGTGCTGGCGGTGGCCTCCTGGGCAGCTGGGCTGGTGCTGGAGGTGGCGTCCTGGGCAGGGCAGCTGGACTGGTGCTGGCCTCCTGGGCAGCGGGGATGATGGCGGTGGCCGCCTGGGCAGCCGGGATGATGGCGGTGGCCTCCTGGGCAGCCGGGATGATGGCGGTCTTCTCCGCTGCGCTGCTCTTCCCAGACTTGCTGAGGTTCTTGTGGCCCTTCCCCACCTTCGAAGGTGTCGCAGCTGACTCCACACTCCCACCTGTACCTCTGGGAGCGGCTTTGGTGGCTGGAGTCTTCCCCCTCTCCCTCCGGGCACTGGCCAACTTTTGATGCTTCACAGGTGGGGGGCTGTCTGTGCTGTGGCTCCGTGCCACACTGACTGCCCTGCTGCCTGGTGCACTCCAGATTCCGGTGACTACAGGCACCACTGGTCCCGGAGATGTGGCTGAGGTGCTAGGTTGGGACCTGGAGAGTCGGGCCCTAGGAAACTGACAGGGTGGTGGAGGTGAGGGAAAGAGGTCAAGGTTGGACAGGAAAAGTTTCTTTTGGAACACTGGGACGGGTAGCTGGAGGGGGTTTGGGAGTGGAGGAAGAGGTTGTGGTTGTAGGAGGTGTTCGTTTGGTGACTTTGGGTGGAGGTGCATGCGCAGGAGGCTGTCGTGAGGTGGATCGCTGTTGGGTGGGTGTGTGCCTGCGTCTGTGTATCTTGGGAGGTGGCGTCACAGACACACTGGGAGAGGACACAGGGGACGTGTGAATGGTAGTGGGGGTGGTGACTGCACGTAAGTGGGGTGTGGTGGTGTGTGTGCTGGTGATGGAAGTAGTGGCTGTAGATGTAGTGCATGCAGGTGTGAGTGGAGAAGAGACTGGGAGTGAGGAGGGAGACGAGGAGGAGGGGGACACAGTGGAGGCAGTGGATGTTGGTGTGTCTGCATATGTGTGATGTTTGCGTGAGTGCCTGTGGGATGTGTGGTGCTTATGTTTGCCTGAGCTTCCCTTGTGTGTTGACGTGTGTGCATGCTGGTATGAAGGTGTGCTTGGGATAGGCTGAGGTAGAGGGGATTGGCTCTGGGTGGAGGGCGTTGGAGGGGGAGGCTAGAGACAGGGACAATAGCTGCCATCAGTGCTGAGGCCAGAGTCTGAAAAGCTCGCTGAAGGGCCACCTAACCAGAATGAATGCCCTCCAGGAATGCATTTGTTTGTTGCAACTGCCTTTCTACACCCTGGATGGCATTCAAAATGGTAGACTGTCCAACAGTGAGGGACTTGAGGAGGTCAATGGCCTCCTCACTGAGGGCAGCAGGGGTGACTGGGGCAGGGCCTGAGGTGCCTGGGGCGAAGGTGATGCCCACCCTCCTGGGTGAGCGGGCACGGGGCAAAGGCTGAGGGGCTGCTGGGAGGGCGGTGCTGGTAGGGGGGGTGGCGGCTGTACCTGTAGATGTGGGGGGCACAGATGTGACCGCCACCACAAGGGAGCTCCCATCAGAGGACGAGTCCGTATCACTGGTCTCAGCTCCTGTCCCCGCCATGGAGCTCCCCTCGCCCTCTGTCCCACTGGTGAACTCCTAGTCCGTAGTCTCACCCTCCAGTGCCATGTGGGATGCAGCTCCCTCCTGCTCCGGTGCCACTGCTCCTCTGCTTGATGATGCTAATGCACACAAGAACAGGGAGACCACAAAAATCGGGGGGGGGACGACAGAAGAAAGACATGTTGAGTGCATGCATTACTGCTACTGTTGGCGGACACGACAGATACAGAAGCCCCCTGCACTACGCTGCGCACTTGGGCTCCATTGTTCAATCCCTGGGACATGGCCTACAAGGCTATGGCCGACATCTGCACACATGGATGTCACAGGAGCCTGACTAGGTGTACTTGGCACTGTACACAGGTGGGGTGCCACAGGGTCTGCCAGAACAAGGGGACCTAACTAGCACACTCGCCCTGGCCTAGGGAAACCCACAGCCCACCTCCCCCACCCAGACACCTCCACTGCGCGCAAAATCAGCAGAATGTGACTGTACTCACCCCCTTGTTGCTGCTGTGATGCCCTCAAGCGCCCATCGAACTCGGGTACGCCACCGCCAGGATCCTGAACATCAGGTGGGTCATGGTGCGACGGGCACCCCTCCCACGTTGGGAGGCCATCCCCAGCTGGGCCTCCGCCGTCTTCTTGCTCCAGCGAGAATGTCCTCCCATCTATTACGGTAGTAGGTGCTCCGTCTGTGGTAGACCCCCAGGGTCCGGACGTCCTTGGCGATGGCACGCCAAATATCCTTTTTCTGGTGGGCGCTGACCTACATGAATTGTACAGGGGGAAAAGAAAAGTTATTACCAACTGCACCGTCACAGTCATTGGCCCCCATCCCTACCCTTGCCATGTGGCACATGCACTCACCGTTGTTTCATGCATGCCTCAATCTCCCCCCCCCATCTTTCATCCACCCCACTCCACACAGGCATAGCCCATACAGCATGCTCCCAGTGTACTTACCTGTTTGTCTGGAGGACTGTAGAGTAGCATGTACTGGGGTAGGACCCCATCCACTAGTTTCTCCAACTCTTCCGAAGTGAAGGCAGGGGCCCTTTCCCCAGACGCACGAGCCATTGTCTCTTCCAGACCGAGGTCACAGCAGCACTTGCAGTGTAGGTCCTCTCCTGTCGAAGATCAGGTATCGAATGATTGAACAGATAGAAAATGGCGGTCACGTCCGCAGCGGTGCGTACCATCAACCACCGGTGTACATCGTACTTGGCTCCTGGGACCCATAGGGTCCAATGTTATCCAATGCAGAATTGCGCCGCGGTCTTCGACCGCCTACCGCAACGGTGTCCAACGCCAGTTACCTGATATCCCCCTGTCCCACTATACAGGTCAGGCAGCCGCCATTTCAGGGGCCCACGTGGCTCTATTTTTAACTGCGTCACACATAACTAGGCCTTGCCTCAACACTCATACATGCTAATTTCGGATTATGAATCGTGTTCTGTGTAAGCTGTGTGTACGTACCTCTGAGTTGGTTGACTCTGTGCTCGCTGTTGTCCTTCATAGGCATCGTCCCTGGGACATGTGAGGAGATGGCGGCATCCTCCGGGGTACAGACCGCTGGTGGACCTGTCGACAATGGAGGAAAGACATGTGATCATCACCTACAAGCTTGATCGTGCCACAATCCTGGAACTCTGTGCCCAGCTGGAGCCAGACCTGATGTCAGCTATCCGCCATCCCACAGGAATCCACCCTCTAGTGCAGGTGCTGTCAGTACTCCATTTCCTTGCAAGGTGGTCATTTCAAACAACAGTGGCCATAGCACCAGGGATGTCCCAGCCTATGTTTTCCAACGTGTTGTCCAGAGTGTTGTCTGCCCTCTGAAACACATGCAGAGCTACATCGTTTTCCCTCAGGTGGGGGATTTGCCTACAGTGAAAGGTGACTTCCATGCCCTGGGACATATCCCCAACATCATAGGTGCCATTGATGGGACACATGTGGCTTTGGTACCCCCGCAGGAGTGAACAGGTGTACAGAAACCAGAAGAATTATCATTCCATGAATGTGCAGATGGTGTGTTTGGCAGACCAGTACATCTCCCATGTTAATGCAAAATTCCCTGGCTCAGTGCATGACGCTTACATCCTGCGGAACAGCAGCATCCCTTATGTGATGGGTCAACTCCAGAGGCACCGTGTGTGGCTATTAGGTGAGCACCTGGAAGCAAGTCAGTGGGAATGGTTGTCCGAGTCTGGGGATATTCCTACAGGTTAGTGCGTGTCTAACAGTTGCCCTCGCCATTTGCAGGTGACTCTGGTTACCCCAACCTGTCATGGCTACTGACCCCAGTGAGGAATCCCAGGACAAGAGCAGAGAAACGCTACAATGAGGCCCATGGGCGAACTAGGAGGATTACAGAGCGGACCTTCAGCCTCCTGAAGGCCAGGTTCCGGTGCCTCCATATGACAGGTGGATCCCTATTCTACTCAACAAAAAAGGTGTGCCAGATCATCGTGGCCTGCTGTATACTTCACAACTTAGCTTTGCGACAACAGGTGCCTTTTCTGCATGGGGATGGTCCAGATGGCGGTGTTGTGGCAGCTGTGGAGCCTGTGGACAGTGAAGACGAGGAAGCAGAAGAAGAGGACATCGACAACAGGAACTCGTTATCCTGCAATACTTCCAGTGACACACAGGTAAGAATATAAACATGCCTACTACATGTACTTTAACAGTACTAACTCTCTACTGTCTGTCCTTTTCACCCAGTGTATGGTCACTGAGTTTTCACTTTCCCTTACGATTTCACAGATGTGGGTCCCAGTGTGTGACATCTGCTTTGTTTCCTCATGGACTAGAGCTGTGTGACATAGGTATGTTGACATTACAATTGTAAGAGCATTTTGTCACTGTAATTGCTAATACACTATTTCGAAATCACAGACAGACTCCAGATTGTTTTGTACTTTAAGGGTGTTTATTTCTGTGCTCAATATTGGAGGGGTTTGTGAAATGGTGAGGGTTGTTGGTGGAGGAATGTCCATGGCAGAGTCCAGTCTATTAGTCTCACAGGTGCACTGCCCAAATGGGCATAGGAAGTGGAGCTAGGGCAGTTTGAGGATGGACAGGGTGACAAGGTGGGACAAAAGGATGACAATCAGGGTGGTCTTGGCATTGTTCTCTGTCTTTGTCCTGGATCTCAGGGACCGCTTGCAGGGTGGTTCTCCATCTGCAGGGGGTGGGGTGCTGGTGTGGTGGTCCTGTGGCGGTGCCTCCTGTCCACTAGCGCCGGTGGAGGTGGTGGGTAGGTCATCGTCCAGGCTAGTGTCGGGGGCCCCTTGTTGTGCCACAGTGTCCCTCCTGGTGTTGAGGATTTCCTTCAGCACCCGTACGATGGTGCCCAGGGTGGAATTGATGGATCTGAGTTCCTCCCTGAAGCCCATATACTGTTCCTCCTGCAGCCCCTGGGTCTCCTGAAACTTGGCCAGTACCGTTGTCATTGTCTCCTGGGAGTAGTGGTAGGCTCCCATGATGTTGGAGAGGGCCTCGTGGAGAGTGGGTTCCCTGGGCCTGTCCTTCCCCTGTCGCACAGCAGCCCTCCCAGTTCCCCTGTGTTCCTGGGCCTCAGTCCCCTGGACCGTATGCCCACTGCCACTGCCCCCAGGTCCCTGTTGTTGTTGGGGTGGTGGGTTAGCCTGGGTTCCCTGTAGTGGTGGACACACTGCTGCTTGATGTGTCCTGGGGACAGAGGTATGGGCCCGCTGGGTGGGTGCTGTGCTGGTGTTTCCAGAGGGGGGAAGCTCTGTGGTGGCCTGTGACTGTGTCAGGGGAACCGACTGTCCCGAGGTCCCAGATGGGCTGGGCGGCATCTAGATCCAGTTGACAGAGCTGCTGTCATCACTGTGGGCCTCTTCTGTTGGTGGTGTGGACATGTGTGGATCCTCCTGTCCGGTGACGTTGGGTAGGGGTCCTGCAGGGGTATAAAAGGATGTTTATTACATCTGTGTGTGCCATGGTGTGCAATGGGTGGGTGACCGTGTACCCCAGTGCTTGCATTCCTGTGTGGGTCCTTGTGTGATGGTGGTTTAGGGGGGTGTATGGGTATGTGCAGTGGCCATGCTTTGGTGATGGGTGTCCATGCTTTGTTGTTGCATGCAGGGCTTGGTGTTAGGCTGTGTAGTTTGTGATGTTAGGACATTTGTGAGGAGTTGGAGTGATGGGGGTGAGGGTGAGGGTGGGGGTATGTGATAGAATGCAAGTAGGGTGGGGGCTGTAATAGTTAAGATTTGACTTACCAGAGTCCATTCCTCCATCTACTCCTGCGAGGCCCTCAGGATGCAGAATCGTCAAGACTTGCTCCTCCCATGTTGTTAGTTGTGGGGGAGGAGGTGGGGGTCCACCGCCAGTCCTCTGTACCGCAAGGTGGTGTCTGGAGACCACGGAACGCACCTTCCTCCGTAGGTCATTCCACCTCTTCCTGGTGTCATCCCTAGTTCTTGGGTGCTGTCCCACTGCGTTGACCCTGTCCACTATTCTGCGCCATTGCTCCATCTTCCTAGCTATGGAGGTGTGCTGCACCTGTGATCCGAATAGCTGTGGCTCTACCCGGATGATTTCCTCCACCATGACCCTGAGCTCCTTCTCAGAGAACCTGGGGTGTCTTTGCCGTGCCATGGGGTGGTGTGGGTGATGTGTGGGGTGGTGTGTGTAGTGATAAGTGGGGTGATATTTAGTGGAGTGTTGTGTGAGGTGCGTTGAAGTTATGTGGGTGATGGTATTGTGTGCCTGTGGATGCTTGGTAGTTGTTTGTAGTGTCTCTCTCTGGCCTTCTCTCAGTAATTTTGTCGTAGGGGTTTGTGGGTGATGTGGGTGTGTGTTTTATATTGTAATGGGTGTGTGGGAGTGGTGTGTGTATCAGGTGTGTGTATTTCGATTTGTCCAATGTGGCTGTGTTTTGCAAGAGTGTGTGTATTTTGAGCGCGGCGGTGTGTACCGCCAACGGAATACCGCGGTTGAAAGACCGCCGCGTGGATTAGTGTGTCGTGATAGTGTGGGCATATTTCTGTTGGCGTGATGGTGGAGGTTTTGTTTTCGCCAGTTTATCACTGACCTTTGGTGTGGCGGACTTGTGTTGGTGTCTGAATTTTGGCGGATTCCGAGCAGTGGGTCATAATGACCGTGGCGGAATTCCACTGCTGCAGCGGTGTGTTGGCGGTCTTCTGCACGGCGGTAAATGGCTTTTGCCGCCAATGTTGTAATGAGGGCCATAATGTTTTCATGTTCTGCTTTTATTCTTCTAATTTATCTCACAAATGTTGTTGAGTGTGTGCAGGTTTATTGCGACTGTGTAATTGTATAAATACAAGAATGAATCAGTGGATGGATAAATCGACAGACGAGTGCTAGGATGAGTGACAGAGTGGATATATGATGACTTATTGAATGCCTAACCCCATCCTTGACTAAGGAGGCACTTTCTTTTAAAAGCCTGACCCCATGACCTTGCCAATGGTTGTTTTCCCTGCTTCATCTTATGCCTCTTTCACTCCTGCTTTCTTACTGCCATCTCAGTGGCCCTATGGTTTAGACTTTAATGTTTGCTCATTTTTTTATCAAATCTTCTCTGTGTCTACTGCTTTTACCTACATAATATCCGACAAATCTAATTGGTTCTTCTTTTATATTCCCTGAAACAACTGCTCTTACCACTTCTTTCTTATCCTCTTAATGACTGCTGTTTTCTTTATGTTAGACTTCCTAAATACACCACTGTTCAACTTCCAGTTATTAAATATTCATGTGTCCATCCTCCATTTCCCCTTCAAAATCACGCACATACTCTTTTTTTAACTTGCTCACTGAAGAGTTGTGCTTCTTCAATTTAGGTTCCACTATATCTGTCTCTTTTTAAAAGATGCTCACTCACTGATTGTGCCTTACATATGTTCCTTGGTTTCGTTGTATAATTTCTTACTCTTTTCATTTTAGGTAAATATAATTTAATATTTTTTATATAAAACATTTAATTTGGATTTTCTTTTTTGTTTCAAAACTGGTGAACATGGCATTATCACCGCTATACAAATCGCGTCACACCAATAAAAAAAATTACAGATCAGACACTGCAGAAACCTGTGGTGTGATTAGCTCATCCCCCTGAGCAGCATAGTTAATGAGGTGAGCAAAATTCCCCCATCAACATTCAATATCATACAAATCTCCCTTCCAACAAGACCAGATTTTCTGATTATTTGGGCAGCCCCTCACTTTATAGGCAATTTCCTCAGCTACTGCACACATATCCATTCTTCTCCATTCCTTCAATGAGGGAGAGCCTGAAATTCTTCATTTCTTTGCTATATCACACTTTGCAATCAAGAAAACAACCCTCATCAGCGACCATGATGCCCTCCCACCCTCCCCATTTATCCGTGATCCCCAACACAGCTACCGTGGGGTAAAAAGGGATAACATGGCCCTAATAGTTCCTGCAGGCTCTCGCACTCGTCTCCAGTAGTGACCTATAACTGGACAGGTCCAGGTGGTGTGTAGGAATGTGCCCCCCGGAATCAGTACAGCGTGGACAAAACGGGGTCAGAGCCCTGCCCTTGTATCAAAGTCTTGAGGGTTTAAAGTATACTCTATGGAGGTACTTGAATTGAATACGTCTAAAGTGTGTAGAAATGGCCAAGCCTCCCAGATCCATTTTCACCTTAGTCCATTATTCATCCTCCAGTACTCCCGTGTCCAGCTCCCACTTTCTCTTCAGGTCCGAGAAGGGGCCTTGCGCGTTAACAACCAAGCACCTGTAAACCCTCAAGATGTCATTTTTGCCTAATCGCTCCATGGTTATTTTAACTTCCAAGGAGTGGAACTATGGAGCGCTCTTTGTTCTTTGTAGCATCCTCTTGTATGCCTAATCTGGAGGTATCTAAAGAAATGGGACCGATTGAGGTCAAAATCTGCGGTCAACAGCCCAATTGATTTTATGTATAAGAGAAAAACAAATTTGGCAACACTAAGCAACAGTATCAATGCACATTTCCTAATTTACCCAAGTATAAATGCTGTTAGGTAGTGCTCATACACTAATGCACATCGTTGCCCTGATGTGCTTTCCGGTTTTTCATAGAAAAGACCGTAACAATAGAACCAAACAAAATGTACTAGCGGATCACAACAATTTTTTTCTTTCTTTCTTTCTTTTTTCTAAAGTATTGATAATCAAAAAGTCAAAAAGTCAAATATGACTATATGTAGGAGGCTGGCCTGGCTTGTAGTGGGTACCAAGGGGTACTTACACTCTGTACCAGGACCAGTTATCCCTTATTAGTGTAGAAGAGGTGTTTCTAGCAGCTAGGCTGATAGAAGGTAGCTATGGAGAGCAGCTTAGGCTGAACTAGGAGACATGCAAAGCTCCTACTATACCACTGGTGTCATATGCACAATATCATAAGAAAACACAATACACAGATATACTAAAAATAAAGGTACTTTATTTTTATGACAATATGCCAAGTATCTCAGTGAGTAACCTCAGTATGAGGATAGCAAATATACACAAGATATATGTACACAATACCAAAAATATGCATTAATAGCAAAAGGAAGTAATGCAAGCAATGTACATTCACAATAGATTGCAATGAGAGCACATAGGTATAGGGGCAACACAAACCATATACTCCAAAAGTGGAATGTGAACCACAAATGGACCCCAAACCTATGTGAGCTTGTAGAGGGTCGCTGGGACTGTAAGAAAACAGTGAGGGTTAGCAAAATAGCCCACCCCAAGAACCTGAAAAGTAGGTGTAAAGTGCACCTATATTCCCCAGAGAGCACAGAAGTCGTGATAGGGGAATTCTGTAAGGAAGACCAACACCAGCAATGCAACAAAGGTGGATTTCTGGACGAGAGTACCTGTGGAACAAGGGGACCAAGTGCAAGAGTCGCGACAAAGTCGAGATTGGGCAGATGCCCAGGAAATGCCAGCTGAGGATGCAAAGAAGCTACCACCGGATGGTAGAAGCTGTGGATTCTGCAAGAACGAAGAGGACTAGCCACTTCCCCTTTAGAGGATGGATGTCCCACGTCGTGAAGAAGCTTGCAGAGGTGTTCCCACGCAGAAAGACCGCAAACAAGCCTTGCTAGCTGCAAGGGTCGCGGTTAGGGTTTTTGGATGCTGCTGTGGCCCAGGAGGGACCAGGATGTCGCCAATTGCGTGAGGAGACAGAGGGGGCGCCCAGCAAGATAGGGAGCCCTCACAGAAGCAGGCAGCACCCGCAGAAGTGCCAGAACAGGCACTACAAAGAAGAGTGAACTGGAGCTCACCCGAAGTCACAAAAGGAGATCCCACGACGCCGGAGGACAACTCAGAAGGTTGTGCACTGCAGGTTAGAGTGTCGGGACCCAGGCTTGGCTGTGCACAAAGGAAATCCTGGAAGAGTGCACCGGAGCCGGAGCAGCTGCAAATCATGCGGTACCCAGCAATGCAGTCTAGCGTGGGGAGGCAAGGACTTACCTTCACCAAACTTGGACTGAAGAGTCACTGGACTGTGGGAGTCACTTGGACAGAGTTGCTGAGTTCCAGGGACCATGCTTGTCGTGCTGAGAGGGGACCCAGAGGACCGGTGATACAGTTCTTTTGGTGCCTGCGGTTGCAGGGGGAGTATTCCGTCGTCCCACGGGAGATTTCTTCAGAGCTTCTAGGTCAGAGAGGAGGCTGACTACCCCCACAGCATGCACCACCAGGAAAACAATTGAGAAGGCGGCAGGATCAGCGATACAAGGTTGCAGTAGTTGTCTTCGCTACTTTGTTGCGGTTTTACAGGCTTCCTGAGCAGTCAGCGGTCGATTCCGTGGCAGAAGGTGAAGAGAGAGATGCAGAGGAACTCTGATGAGCTCTTGCATTCGTTATCTAAAGAATTCCCCAAAGCAGAGACCCTAAATAGCCAGAAAAGGAGGTTTGGCTACCTAGGAAGGAGGATAGGCTAGCAACACAGGTAAGAGCCTATCAGAAGGGGTCTCTGACGTCACCTGCTGGCACTGGCCACTCAGAGCAGTCCAGTGTGCCAGCAGCACCACTGTTTCCAAGATGGCAGAGGTCTGGAGCACACTGGAGGAGCTCCGGGCACCTCCCAGGGGAGGTGCAGGTCAGGGGAGTGGTCACTCCCCTTTCCTTTGTCCAGTTTCGCGCCAGAGCGGGGCTGGGGGATCCCTGAACTGGTGTAGACTGGCTTATGCAGAGATGGGCACCATTTGTGCCCATCAAAGCATTTCCAGAGGCTGGGGGAGGCTACTCCTCCCCAGCCCTGACACCTTTTTCCAAAGGGAGAGGGGGTAACACCCTCTCTCTGAGGAAGTCCTTTGTTCTGCCTTCCTGGGCCAAGCCTGGCTGGACCCCAGGAGGGCAGAAACCTGTCTGATGGGTTGGCAGCAGCTGCAGTGAAACCCCAGGAAAGGCAGTTTGGCAGTACCCAGGTCTGTGCTACAGACTCGGGGATCATGGAATTGTCTCCCCAATGCCAGAATGGCATTGGGGTGAGAATTACATGATCTTAGACATATTACATGGCCATGTTCGGAGTTACCATTGTGACGCTATACATAGGTAGTGACCTATGTATAGTGCACGCGTGTAATGGTGTCCCCGCACTCACAAAGTCCGGGGAATTTGCCCTGAACGATGTGGGGGCACCTTGGCTAGTGCCAGGGTGCCCACACACTAAGTAACTTAGCACCCAACCTTTACCAGGTAAAGGTTAGACATATAGGTGACTTATAAGTTACTTAAGTGCAGTGGTAAATGGCTGTGAAATAACTTGGGCGTTATTTCACTCAGGCTGCAGTGGCAGGCCTGTGTAAGAATTGTCAGAGCTCCCTATGGGTGGCAAAAGAAATGCTGCAGCCCATAGGGATCTCCTGGAACCCCAATACCCTGGGTACCTCAGTACCATATACAAGGGAATTATAAGGGTGTTCCAGTATGCCAATGTCAATTGGTGAAATTGGTCACTAGCCTTTTAGTGACAATGTGTACAGAGAGAGCATAACCACTGAGGTTCTAGTTAGCCGAGCCTCAGTGAGACAGTTAGGCATCACACAGGGAACACATACATATAGGTCACAAACTTATGAGCACTGGGGTCCTGGCTAGCAGGGTCCCAGTGAGACAGTGAAAACAGCCTGACATATACTCACAAACAGGCCCAAAAGTAGGGGTAACAAGGCTAGAAAGAGGCTACTTTCTCACACAACCCCCCCCCCCCACCCCCCCCAAACGAAGGACTATAAGGCTAACCTTGGCCAGTTGAGACTTTATTGTCTAAGTGGTGATAAGTAGAGAGTAGCTCTGCAACAGACTGGTTACTCCCTTTATCATCCACTATATGGTTACTTTCTTGTGGGAATGTAAACCACCCTGTTTGAAGTTATTTAGCTAAGCAACAATGTGAAGATATATTTTCAGAGTTTCTATCAGTAAGTTTTAGTTTAGAGCAGTGGGATTTGTCCACTGGACCTATTTGTAGTGATGAGAATGCCATACAGGGATGCTGTCTCAGTAAAGCCATAGCTGGGCAAAAACTTTGTCCATATGGCTGGAAGAGAGAACAGGGATGCTGTTTCTCTTGATTTGGAGCAGGGCAGGGATGCTGTCCTATGAGCTCCACACTAGGGCAGGGTTGCTGTCCTAAGTGTTTTGAGGCAGTGCAGGGTTTCTGCACTAAAGTTTCTCTGGGAGGGTTGGAGGGATGCTCCATGTTAACTAAAATGGTGCTCTTTCTCTCACCAATATTAGTTATCCCACAGAGAGGTACTTCCACCTCAGGGAGTACAGCTATGCCAGCTGATGATTCCCTTGGAACAGGTGCCACCCCAGGAGAGGTTTCTCCCACCACAGGAATGGTATCCTGAATGGCAGGGTGGTTAGGGGATACTGTGATACCCTTTTTACCTGTTGTTGGAGAGGGATCCAGAGTTTTCAGGCCTTCTCTCCTTTGCTTTTTCATTTCAGTAGAAATGAGAGGGAACAAGTCCTCAGGGATACCCAGCATGGCTGCATGGGTATAAAACTCTACATTAGCCCAACCTGAGGCCTCTAGGTCATTACCTAAGAGACAGTCTACAGGTAAGCTAGGTGACACTACCACCTGCTTAGGGCCAGTAACTCCACCCCAACTAAGTTGAACTATAGCTAAGGGAAGAAACTTAGTGGAGTTATGGACATCAATAATCTTATTCTGTTGTCCAATGATGTGTTGTTCAGGAGCCACTAGGTTTTCAGTCACCAAAGTGATACTGGCACCTGTGTCCCTGTAGGCCTGGGCCTCAACACCATTTATTGAAACTGTCTGCCTGTACTTATCCATTGTAAGGGGACAAGCAGCCAGTGTGGCAAGGCCAATGCCACTAGGTGTGACAGAAACTGTCTTGGGACTGACTACCCTAGTTTCTATGATGGACCCATAATTGAACCCAACTACACCCTTAGCTTGACTGTTGCCAGCAGTCCCACCACTAGTACCACTACTGCTAGGGGCACTAGAGCTTGATGTATTAGTGGTGGTAGGCTCATGGGGTTTACCTGGACAGGACTTATCCCCTGGCCTATGGCCTCTATTTTTACACACAAAGCACCAAGGCTTTTTAATGTGTGTAGGTTGTAAAGAAGAAGATGAAGAATTTGTTTTATCCTCACCCCCTGAAGAGTGTTTAGGATTTGAAGAAGGATCTTTGGTTTTACCCTTATCCCCATGCTTATCCTGAGATTTCTCACCATCTTTCTTCTTGCCATCCTTGTCACCACATGTATGAACTTTTCTGTTCACTCTTGTTCTGACCCATTTGTCTGCCTTCTTTCCCAATTCTTGGGGAGAGGTCAGATCTGAGTCCACTAGATATTGGTGTAACAAATCAGACACACAGTTATTCAGAATATGCTCTCTCAGGATCAGATTATACAGGCTTTCATAGTCAGAAACTTTACTGCCATGTAGCCACCCCTCCAAGGCCTTCACTGAATGGTCACCAAAGTCTACCTAGTCTTGTGAATACTCTTTTTTGGTTTCTCTGAACTTAATCCTGTACTGTTCAGTGGTTAAGCCATAACCATCCAAGAGTGCATTCTTTAAAACTGTAAAATTATTGGCATCACTTTCCTTCACAGTAAGGAGCCTATCCCTACCCTTTCCACTGAAAGGTAGCCATAGGATATCAGCCCACTGCCTTTGAGGGACCCCCTGTACAACACAGGCCCTCTCAAGTGCAGCAAACCACTTGTTAATGTCATACCCCTCCTTGTAAGGGGGAACTATCTTATGCAGATTTCTAGAATCATGCTCTTTTACAGGATTACTATCTGTAATACTGCTGCTGCCACCATGGGGTCCTAACCCCAACCTCTGTCTTTCTTTTTCTAAGTCTAAAGTTTCCCTGTCTAGAGCCAGCTGTTGCTGTTTAAGCTTCAGCCTGGTCTCTTCCACTCTCAATCTATTGAGCTCCCTTTCCAACATTCTGTCATCAGGGTGGGTGGGTTGGGCATGCTTAGACACAGAAGAATGGTGTGAATGAACAGAGGGAGAATTGTCCCTAACAGTTGGCACTCTAACAACTTGACCTGCAGGAATGATTTCCCTACTGTGATGAGAGCTCACATTAGTACCCGTTATGCTAGGTGGTCTGCTAAGGGGCAAGTTGGAAAGAATACCATCTAACATTCTTACTGGGGCTACCCCAGAATCAGAGTGTGAACCATCTTCTAACTTCTTAACCCCTAGACCTCTATCAATGCAGAGACCCCTTACACCTTTCCAGCTAAGGTGGTCATAAGCAGAGCTGACCAGATCAAGAGTAGGACCTGTACCAGACATGACAGAAAAAGGTTTAAGGGACAGAAAAAGAAAGAAAAAGTTTCAGAACTTTTTAAGGAAACAGAAAAAAACGTTTTCAACTTTTTAGAAACGTTTTGAAAGTTTAGAGGTACTTTTCAGCACTTAGCAAATAGAATAAGAGAAGAAAAGCAAAACTTTTTGGTTAGGTGTACATACACTGAACTTGTTTTGCATATTATTCTCTTATGAAAAGTACAAAATGACAAAGTGGTAAGTAGTTACAAGTACTTATCCCACCGCTGCACAACCAATGTAGGAGGCTGGCCTGTCTTGTAGTGGGTACCAAGGGGTACTTACACTCTGTACCAGGACCAGTAATCCCTTATTAGTGTAGAAGAGGTGTTTCTAGCAGCTAGGCTGATAGAAGGTAGCTATGGAGAGCAGCTTAGGCTGAACTAGGAGACATGCAAAGCTCCTACTATACCACTGGTGTCATATGCACAATATCATAAGAAAACACAATACACAGATATACTAAAAAATAAAGGTACTTTATTTTTATGACAATATGCCAAAGTATCTCAGTGAGTACCCTCAGTATGAGGATAGCAAATATACACAAGATATATGTACACACTTTTGGTGCAGGTTGACTAACTGTGATCCTTTCTTTAGTCTTTGGAGTTGTTTTTCAGATTTTGTATTTTTAAATTATTAATGGAATATTTTTGAATTATGATTTATCAGCCTTGAAGAAGTCCAATGTGTGGACGAAACACGTGTTGGCTGATGTTACATGTGGATTCGACAAAATATCATCCGGTCCTTTGACTAATAGTTTATTTCTGTGTTAGATTATGGACTTTTATTGTATCTATTTACATTATGGCCCTCATTCGGACCTTGGCGGGCGGCGGAGGCCGCCCGCCAAAGTCCCGCCGTCAAAATACCGTACCGCGGTCGCAAGACCGCGGCGGGTATTTTGACTTTTCCCCTGGGCTGGCGGGCAGCCGCCGAAAGGCCGCCCGCCAGACCAGGGGAAAACGACCTTCCCACCATGAAGCCGGCTCGTAATCGAGCCGGCGGAGTGGGAAGGTGCGACGGGTGCTACTGCACCCGTCGCGTATTTCACTGTCTGCTATGCAGACAGTGAAATACTAGCGGGGCCCTCTTACGGGGGCCCCTGCTGTGCCCATGCCATTGGCATGGGCACTGCAGGGGCCCCCAGGGGCCCCGCGACACCCCCTACCGCCATCCTGTTCCTGGCGGGCGAACCGCCAGGAACAGGATGGCGGTAGGGGCTGTCAGAATCCCCCATGGCGGCGCAGCGAGCTGCGCCGCCATGGGGGATTCAAATGGGCAACGGAAAACCGGCGGGAGACCGCCGGTTTTCCATTTCTGACCGCGGCCAAAGCGCCGCGGTCAGAATGCCCAAGGGAGCACCGCCGGCCTGTCGGCGGTGCTCCCGCCCCCGTTGGCCCTGGCGGTGCAACACCGCCAGGGTCATAATGAGGGCCTATGTCTTTTATGTTGATTGGTTGTCTACTGTAGGGGTTTAGTGTTGTATGTTAATTATCATTGTCACCAATTTTTGAAATAAATATTTTCATTATGTAAAATTATGAGAACCTACATTGCTTGAGGTCAATAATATATGAATGTATATGGATTGTGGACAGTCTATCACAATTTACTAATTATATAGTCATATTTGACTTTTTGAATTTTTGATTATCAATACTTTAGAAAAAAGAAAGAAAGAAAGAAAAAAATTGTTGTGCTCCGCTAGTACATTTTGTTTGGTTCAGTTGGTTTTATGTGATTTATATCCCACACGTCTGGAATCCCGACAGGTTTGTCAACTGGGTCGACCGCGTAATGTGCCACAGTGGGATCTCAACAGTGATCCCATCCCACCAAACAGTGTACTTCAGCGCATCCTTCTAACACTGCATCAAGTTTCTTGTGACTGGGGGGCCGGTGGGGGCGATCCCAGTCCCATACAATATGGCGAGCGAATATCATGGCTCAAGTGAGAGTAACTCCAATGTCACTGCCGTGTCATCTCTGTGAAAAAAGAGCCAGTCATTCACTATAACCAATTGGGGTGGTCGATAACACAGCCTAATATCTAAACTCCCAAGACCGCCGTCTTACAAGGCCTGAACACCTTTGGAAAAGAAGACTTTCGGGATACCACCTGCCAATAGGAAGCCCATGAGTAATTATTGAATAGATTGGAAGAACAGGGAGAGGGAGTACATATGTGAATTCTGCAAAAAATTAAGGATTTGTGGCAGTGTGACCATCTTGAATAGATTTCCCCTCTCCATAACAGTAAGTAGTAGGGAGGCCCAACCTTCTGTCTCTCTTCTTACCTTGTCTATTAAGGACATAATGTTTAGGTCTTAGCTCTATTTGGGGGCCTTCAGTGATCCGAATACCCAGGTATTTGAAGCCAACAGTTGCTATTGTTAATTGGAAGTCGAACGCCACCTCTGGAATCTTTGTGCATGATCGACATGTAGGTAGACTTTCTCCAATTTACTCGGTGTCCTGAACCATTATCGCAGACCTGCAGCATTTGAAATAACCTAGGGGGTGATCTATTGTGGTGTTGCAGTAATGAAGATTCTAATTTCCAGTCCCCTGCTCCACTAAAACCTCCACAGCTAGGCATCTCACCTCACCCATTTTGTCAGAGTCTCCATCACATTAGCAGAAATGAGTGGTGAGAGTGGGCAGCCCTGGTGTGTGTGTTCCACAACCTATAGGGAGAAGAGCCAACAGAACCCCGTTGGCATGCACTTGGGCCCATGGGAAGACATATGGTTTTGATGTAGCAGACAAAGCGCTGGACAAGCGCCATACTCTGCAACACATTGTATTTAAAGGGCAAAGGCACTGTCTCAAAGGCCCCTTCAAAATCCACCAACAACAATTCATCCTCCCTCCAAAGCTCTACCTCGTGGGCCAAGGTTGTGTGTAATCAGCAGAGACAATACCCTATGCCCTTTCTTGGCATAAAACCATTTTGATGGCTGTGGATTAAAGTACACATCTTTTTGCCTAGCCTAGTGGCCAGAATTTTAAAAAGGAATTTAGCTTCTACGTTTATGGGTGATATTGACCTGTAGGAGATGCAATTATCAGGGGTCTAGTTGGTTTAGGAATGACACTAACCATGGTGCCCCTTAAATCATAGGACAACATCCCATCCTCCGAAGCCTCTTCATACATGACCTGGAAGTGTGGCGATTTCAATGAGACAAACATTTTAAGGAATGGTGCTGGGATTCTACTGGAACCAGGGGTCGGACTTGCCCACTGACACATCCATAACTGTCTGCAGGATTTCAGTTTTGGTGATAGACAGACTTAATTCAGCACAATCCTTGATACTATGGTTACCGGGAAGTTGTTCATTGGGGGGGGGTGATCCCTTTCATTTCGTCATGGGGTTTTTCTAGAGTGGAGTTCAACGTAATGGTTGGCAAAAGTTTCCACAATGCATTGTGCATTTGTGATCTGTTGGCCCTCTGTGTCTAATATCATGGGAACTATCTTAGCGTCCATGTCTCTGTTGGCAAGCCAAAGAAAGCAGTTTGCCCGTCTAATTCGCCATTCAAATGTTTTGTGCTGCGTTAGTCTCTTCATTTTGCTATGCTATCTCTCGTGTACGTTCCCAGACATCCATGTTATTCTTCTTGTGTTCAATCATGTTTCATCTTAGCAACACAAGTGTGGATTGAGCTCTGCACTTGCATTAGGTGTGCATCACCTCTAGCCTGGTTCAAATGTCTGCTGAAGGAACTTATCCTTGTGTTATCCAACCAACCTTTTCAAAGCAGTTTTATTGTCATTTTAATTAGCATTTTGTACTGTTTTTCATTTTGTTATGTATAGCACTTGGGTTAAAAGTGCTTTAATAAATACAAAACACAAAAGGCAGCTGTCTTAGGGCACACCCTGGTGGTAGGATCAAAATACAGCAGAAGGCCTGTTAAAATTACTTTTTTCAGTTCATTTGGAATGCTCAAGCTGGGGAATACTAGCTTGCTTGGAGTGGTAAAAGTTCTTGAACCATTTCTGACAATAGGACAAACGGGCTGTTTTATATATTGGTGGCGTTGGTGCTCTATCACAATGCGGACAGAGTATATACACCGCAAACATGTGACTGCCATAGCCAACCTCTTCGATGGCTCAACGGAGTAAGGGCTGTCAGAGAAATGGCTAAATGTCTACTCACCCAATACGGATGGGCCGGTATGTAACCATTTTTTTAAACTGTCTGTCACCGCCAGGGAGGGACAGTAAAATGTAAATAATGCTCCCCCGCCATAGGAGAACAACTCCCAGGATGAAGGGAGATTTTATTTATTTAAAAAAAAAAAAAAAGAAATTGGGGAATTCTCTTTTTCAAAATGAAAAAAAACTGTTTGGTTCAGGGTTGCATTATGCTGATGCAACCCCGCACCAAACAGCAATATGAATTGACAGGAAGCGCCATGATGGCAGTGCCTGCCACTGCTTTTTGACTGAAGGGCAGCTTGGCGGTCACTTTTTAAAGTTGGTGTGTGAACACTCCACCAGGGAGACAGAGTAACATACTCAATCCCCTGATGGAACGATGGGTCAATCACTATAATATAAATTGGTCCCAAAGCTTTGGGCGAAAAACAAGTACTTGACCCTATGGCTAGGCATACATGTGCCAGAGAAAATTGAACTGGATAGTACAGGAGTCGCTCTTTCATGCATAGTCGTGTCAGATATGGGAACAGTTTAGCGTCTTATGTGAGGGCTATTAGCTGTGTTTCAGCAGTGGCGTGCCACACTTGACACTGTGGATAAGCCGATGACACAGAAAGATGTACTAGGACTTATGGGAGTTGCACTTTCATGCTTACAGCTGTGTGCTCTTTGGGGGCAAACATTTAGATTAATGGTAACGGCTAAGGATAAAATACAGAGGAGTAAGCAAGTGTGGGAGGACAGTGAGAGGTCAAAGCAAAGGTCTTGTATGGACTGCCCAGAGAACGAGAAGTTAGCTAGAGTGGCAGAGATTTGCTCATAGGGTGGATGAAGTCTCCTAACCTCAAGTGTTGAAAAAAAGAAAGCTACAGGCAGCCAGCACTTTCACAGAAGCGAAGAGGAATTATGGACATGGCTCTGATTGCCAAACCATAAACAGACCAACAAATCCCAACCTAATGGGAACTTTGTAGAATTTGATTATTTGAGTTATGGCAGAAGATAGAAAATATGTGTCTGGTTATATTGAGTTTGAGACCAGGCTCAATGTGAAACACACCTGAGTTTCTTTGTTGCATCTCTCATTTCTTGTTTCTGTCTATTTCCATCTGCCCATACACTCTTCTTCCCATCCATCTCTGTTTCCCTTCATCTTTCTTTCTGTATTGTTCCTTCCGTCCATCTCTTATTCCTCCCTCCCTTCTTCCTTCTCTACATTCATTATCCATGTTTCCATAATTCCTTCCATCTCATTTGCCCCCCACCTTATAACCCCACTGCTCCATCATAATATTCTTTTAATTAGCATTTATGAGCATGAGCTTCTGTTTGGAAACCTGAGACTTAATTAAATTCAAGGGACAGTAAACATACTTTTGTGTTTCATCCTCTTTGTCAAACAGTCATTGTGGAAGCAGGACACCACCACGGGACCTTGGGTATAAAAAGGCCGCTTTATTGGAAACAGGTGCACTCACAAAGCAGAAGAAACCCTTGGCCTATCACCTCACAAAACTAAAGCCTCACTATACATAAATTTTCCTAACAGTCTCTCCCCCCTCCACTGCCCTCTCCCCTCCCTTTCTTTTAATCACGTGTCCTCTTAATACCCCTTCCAATGTAATGATTTCTTTCTGAATCAGAATGTCACGTTAATAGTCTCCTAATGCCCAACTATTTCTGTCTGAGTTGTCCTGCTGTCGTCCACTCCCTTTCCCACCTGAAGATGTCTTGTCAGCTCTGCCGTCATTCCCTGTTCTCATAGTCCTGCAAACTGTCTCAGTCCCCGCCACCAGAAAAAGGAGGTCCTCCTTTTCCTGCCCCCCTTGCTGTACTATATGACGTCCATCCTCAAAGTCCCACTTTACGACTCACGAAACATGGCCTTCAAAGATTCCATTAATTGGAGCAGGTATAACTCTATGCCCATGAAGGACAGGTGTACACCGTCGCCCCTAAAAAATTCCTGATCCTCAAAATGTAGATCCATTTGCCCTAAACACATGATAACATTCATCCCACAGAAGATTTTCATTTCTTTATTAATCTTTCTGCGAGCCCTCTCTATAGCTCCTGGTTTCCGTGCCCCTCTCCATATTCTACGAGGCACAAAGGCCATCCACACCAAATGGAAACCATGCCACTGGTGTCGAATTTTGAGCAAGGCCACCTTCATACTCTTGAGGACATCTAACCCCATTCTTTGAACTAAATCATTCTCACCCAGGTGTATTAGCAAAACATCGGGACAAAAACCATGCCCCCTTAGCTCTTGTAATGTCACTAAAAGTTGTTGCCACCGCAAACCTCCCTTACCAGCCCATCGAACCCTATATCGTTCCCTGTCCAACCCCAAATTATCCCCAATTGCTGTTCGTCTGGCTTGTTGTTGGGCCCACTTGACAAAGGAGTGTCCGATGACCCATATAGACAGGAACTGCATCTCCGGCCCCGTTACCGAACCTGCAGCAGGAGAAAAATATGTTACTTCACTATGACCTGGAGCCATCTCAAACTAAATACCTCCAAAACAGAAATACTCATATGTGGTGACTGTAAAAATTATGACCCTCTGTGCGTCTGGTCTGACGATCTCGGACCACCTCCTCAATTATCCAAGGAAGTTAAAAACCTAAAATCACCATGGATTCCAAGTTAACTATGAATGCCCAAGTGGACAAATTAGCACAAACAAGCTTAATCACCATTAAGACTTTACAACGCATCTTTCCCCACCTCGGATTTCCACACAAGGTGCAAGCTACTATCTTGCTTGTACTATCCAAACTGGATTATGCCAATGGCCGCTACCATGGATCATCTCTATCTATTATGAAAAAACTACTACGTTTCCAGAATTCCGCAGCCAGGCTACTAATACATGTAAAGCTGCAAGACCACATCTCCCCTGCCTTGAGAGCACTACACTGGTTACGCGTTGACAGAAGATGCACTTTCAAGCTGCTTTGTATCACCCACAAAGCTATACATGGAACAGGACCGCTTTTTATCAGAAA
This sequence comes from Pleurodeles waltl, assembly GCF_031143425.1. Classification (NCBI taxonomy): domain Eukaryota; kingdom Metazoa; phylum Chordata; class Amphibia; order Caudata; family Salamandridae; genus Pleurodeles; species Pleurodeles waltl. The sequence continues at coordinate 417,367,181 of NC_090445.1, read as the reverse complement.
CAAAATAACCAAATACATCCAACAAAAAAACCTCCGCTCAAGATTGGCACCCCGCCTTAGAACACCACCATACAGGAAAAAGACTATAGGTGGTACATCCTTCTCCGTTCAAGCAGCCAAACTATGGAATTCATTACCCCCAACTATAAGAGCCACAGATAACTTTCTTGTCTTCAGAAAACTACTCAAGAGTTGGCTCTTTCCTTCATAACCACCATATTCAAGCAACTATGGACTGCATATGCTGATAGATATTTTTTTCAGATTATGTGTATATTTCTAGTTATGTATAGTTCTTTAGAAAATATGTATTGCTACTATGTCATAACAATAAAATACACACACACACTCTTTAAACCTGTTTGACCAAGTATATTTTACCCATGGTTCTAATTATGTATTGTATGTGCATATTTGTGTGTATTCATGTGTGTTTGTATGTGTGTATGTATATGTGTGTGTGTGTGTATATATATATATATATATATATATATATATATATATATATATATATATATATATATATATATGTATATGTTGTTTCTGTACTTGGCATGTTCATGAGTCATTGCATGGCTCCTGGGTGGGTTGTTATACTAGATATCTATAAATTCCTGCTCTCATCTTATCACACTTATCTACCCATCATCATATATCATGTCTCTATCAAACTATCCACCATTCTCCCTCTGACTCATCCCAAATCCTTTCTACTACTTTCATCTCCTAAATAACTCTGCCTAAGCTCTTCCCTCCGCTTCCACATCTAACTCACCAAACCTCACTCTACTACCTTGACCTCCCACACAACCCTACTAAATTCGCCCTCATTTATCTCACCCTGCTACTGTGCTCTCCCTAACCCTTCCACATACTCTTCCCTCCTCCATCCCCCTTTACTCATCCCAAGCCTTTGGGTTGAGTAAATGAAGGACGTACTCCCAATTAACACTTATGGATTTCTTTCCTCCGCCACCCCTCCATTCCAGTCAATCTAACTAACAAACTCTCATATCCGCGGCTCAAATTAACTCATAATAATGCTAAAACTGTACTAATATTTCCCGATACTAATCCATCACTAATTCTTGTTCGGTTCCAGAGTAGCGTGCTACTCACCGAAAAGCGCTTCGACGCCTCGTTAGGGGTAGTAAGCGCTATATAAATACGATTACAATACAATACAATTCCACCAATCCAGAGCCCCCTCTCCTGACATACCGCTTGTAAACATCTGACTTCCACCTCCCCAAAGTCATTATCCACCTGTAATTCCATCCCCTATACCCTGCCTCAGTCGCCATGCCTATCCAAAAAGAATATGTGCCAAATTTAGCTGCATCTTGCCCCACGTGCCTCAAACCCGAACGCAGAACTGCTAAAAGCTGATGTGCAGATACTCTTGTGCCCTTCCTGTGCAGAAAAACCTCCCCTCCCATGGCAAATCCGCTCTGTCTTAGGTCCCAACCCAACTGAACAGGACATACCGTGGATACCAGGTAGGCCACCATCACCACCTGAGCTCCCAGTCCCTGCTGAGCCGTCTTCAAACTACCAATCCTCACTACCAACTTATTCCCCTGGAACTCTACCTCGTCCCACTTCACACCTGTCTTCTTCCCAGAACCCAGAAGCTCCGACACCCTATATGCCCCAAAAAACTTCCAGGACATTAATGTCCGGAAAAGCAGGCATTCAGATGCATCATAACAAATGCTCCCTAGAGCGTGTGCTACCTTCTTCAATAATTCTAAGGTCAAAGGCTTCCTTACTGCACCCTGCTTGCCTTCTTCTTTTGCCCAACTGTCTTATATATGCTGGCCCAGTTCACCCGCCGTCGGTGAGTACCCCCATAAAAGCTTCCCCATAAACGCAATGCCCGCTAATTTTCCTGAGATGGTGATCCGTGACTGTCGACTCTACACCAACTCTATAATAAAACGCACTACATCCTCCAACCTGCCCCTCTCGTCTGCTCTCCAACGTGCTCCGGACTGCGTAAACTCCCGCCAAGCCCGGACGTACGCTTGCTGTGTAGAAGAAGCCAATGTGTTCACCACCAATCGCAGCATCCACTCTCTCCTACTGTCCATAAGGCCACCCGCATCCGCGTCCTGCACAAGGTGTCGCCCGCAACTAGCCCATGGAATCTCTCCCACAGAGAACGAGACAAAGCATCCGCAATGTCATTGTTCACGCCTGGAACATGTCTGGCCTTAAAATGAATATTGTGGCGCAAGCAGTGAAGCACAAAAACTCACAGCAATTGGAACACCTGAGCCTCCCGAGCTGATTGCCTATTCACAACCTGTACCACGGCCATGTTGTCAACTCTGAAAAGCACTTTTTGATGTTCAAGTAAGTGCCCCCATATGCACACTGCGACTAATAACAGAAACAATTCAAGAAATGCACTGCCCCGCCAAACCCCAGTCCACGCCGCCGGCCACGTCTCCGCACAGTATTTTCCTGCCAATACAATCCAAAGCCAGAACCTCCTGCCGCGTCTGAAAAAATGTGAACATCCCAGTCATACACCTGCCACTTCCTAAGGGGAATCCCATTGAATCGCTCAAGAAAAACACACCACATCCTCAAATCCTCCTTTACTCCAGCCCAGAGCCGAACATGATGATGCGGTAACTGTCGGCCCGCCAAGGCCAGCCCTAAGCGCTTGCAGAATGCCCATCACGCTCTCACTACCCTATAAGCGAAAATGAGATGGCCAAACAATATTTAAAAGTCCCTGACTGTAACCTTGTTCCTTCGTACCATGTCCTTGACTGTCACAATCATCATCACCTTCTTTACCATCGGCAACTGTGCCACCATCAGTGTCGTATCTAACTCAATGCCTAAAAATGTTAAAGCCGTGCAGGGCCCCACCATCATTTCGGGGGACAGGGGCACACTGAGATCCCCCATAATTTCCTGAAATTGCTAAAGGACAACCGTACAATGGTCCGATCCCGCTGGCGCCACAAAAAAGAAATCATCCAAGTAGTGCGTCACTGTCTTATGTCCCGTTATGGCAGAAAAAATCCATTGTAGGCACTCAAATAAGGAGCATGAAGTAGAACATCCCATATGGAGGCCTTGTCAATGTTCCAGTTGCCTCTAAATTGAATGCCCAACAATTCAAAATCACTGGGATGGACCGGAAGCAGCCGAAAGGCAGACGTTATATCCGTCTTGGCCATCAGCGCGTCTCTCCCAAATGCCTCTACCATGTCAATAGCTATGTCTACCGACGCGTATGAAACCTTTGTCAATTCCTCTGGTATGAAATCGTTAACAGAGGACCCCTCCGGCCAAGACAAATGGTGAATTTGGCTGGGCTCTTTTTTGGGAACCACGCCAATGGAAGAGACCATAAGATTCTCTAATGGACAGTCTGAGAAAGGACCCTTCATACGTCCTTCCGCCACTTCTTTGTCTAGCTTCAGCTGTACAATGTCCTCCTTCCCTTTTACAGATTTTAGATTGTCAGACCACTGCTGCATACGCGGGCCCGTATGAGCCAGTGGAAAACCCTCTGAAAATCCTTGAAACAAAACCTGTGCTGCCTCCCTGTCATCATACCATTCCAGCCAAATTCGGAACCTGTCCAACTTAACCTGAGTACGAGCTTTTTCCCATAGGGCCCTGTCCGCTTCTGTATCGCCCGTTATTTTGACTCCCTGAGCTGCCTCCGCCTAAAGATTGACCCTGTCCTGACCCTGATGCCCCTTGGGTCACAGGGGCATAACAGTGAACGAGTGCATGCCATCCCACGGAGCGTGAGCACTCATGTCGGAGCTTGCAATATTCATGGGGGCAGAAGCCCTTGTTATAGTCCCAACATGCACCTGACTTTGCCGACCCGGTCCCTCCTGATCCTGATACTCCTTTTGCATTAGCTCCCTCTCCACCCTGGGTGGGGCGCTCTCGAAAGGGGTGATAGGTAATGGGCAGCCCTCTAGCCGTGAATACTGTTTTACCAAATTTTGAGGGCCCCATTGTGTGCTGCCAGTGGTCCGCATCAATCTCCCCCCACTTTACCTCCTTATCGGCTGCCATCCTTGCCCGGAATTCCTCATCATATTGAACCCAAGCGTAACCCTGTAATTCAAATAAGCCTTCCGGATGACGTCCATATACTTCAGGAGCGTTACCATCCTTTCGGGAAAACACTCACAATAAACACTGGCATATATTAAAAAGGCAGCTGTCTAATTCTCAATATTAACAGGCACCTTCGGTCTCTTAGCCAGCTCGTACTCCTCCTCCTTGGAACCCTCCTTGGAGCGTACTTCCCTGTGCAGCAACTTTAGCATCTCTACATACTCACCTTTCCAGATCTTTTCCTTAGTGGCTAGCATTAAATGCGCCACTAATGGCTTCGCCGTACCCATATATGGTAATTTCTTTGATTTCTCGCTCCCTGTAGCCGCCACCACGTCCCCTTTGTGCTCCCCCCAGTCCCGTGAAGGACCCGCACCCTGTTTTTCCCAGACCTCATCCAGCCCGACATCCGCCACATAAACCCCTTTGTGCAGTCGCTCTTGTGTCATATCCACCTTTGCTTCAACAGCCACCGAAACCGCTGAATTGCTTGCAGCAATGCACTTCTTACCTGGCGCCAAGGACAGGGGCTGCTCCCAAGCCATCCGCTGCGCCGGTCAAGCTCCTCTGTTGTCTGAAGTTGAAGTCTGAAGCGACTGAAACACATCATTAGAACCCCCCCCCGGCGCACCACCAGTCATCCTCTGTATCCTCCCTCAGCTCCCCTTCCTCCACACTGTCCTCGTCTTAATCCAGTTCATCAACCAGCTCCTCAAACTCACCAGGCGGGGCGCTCCCCGAATCCCTTGCCTGCTCCTTTATCTTACGCCTTGGTCTGTTTGACTGTTCCTGCAGTGAAAGGCTAGGTCGCCACTCCTCCAAGGCCGCTTCAACGAGGGGCGCAATACCCACTCCGTCTCGCGCCCCCTTCAGAACTACTATAGCCCTGGAACTGCCCTCTGCTGTCTCTCTACGCGACGCCGTCCAGCTGGCTGCTCGGGCCCCACCTTCACTTCCTCCTGGGGTATCCGGGCGGCCCTTGACCTGGCCAGGTCACGCCAAATCTGCTTGCCACCCTTCCTGGAAAAGCCCGGAGTGCCGGTGAAACCTGTGCCTAAACTGCCAATCTCTCTCCCACTGTACTCCGAAGCCCATGCCTCCACTCCCTCTTCCAACTCCAGATATCCCCCTTCCCCAAAGAGATGACCTCCTCCCCTGACTCCTTGCTCTTCCATAATCCACCCCCGGCCATAAGTACGCCAGGTGGGGTGCACCCTCAAAGTAATGTCATCCTCCTCAACCCCCCAATCACCCTCTTCCTCATCGTCACTGCACTCATCTATAGAATCCCCTCGCTGGGGGCAGAAACCTCCCTTGTACCCTCCCCTTTAGTGGGAACCCCCCACTTCCCTCCCCCACCCCACCTACCTTATATCCTCACCCAGAGAAAACTCACCTTTCCAGTGCCCCTGAGCCCCAACTTTCCTGCGCTCCCCTAAACCTGCTTGGAGCTCCCTTGTCCCTGAAAGAACGTTTGCCCCTACCGGCTCCTGAATATCTGGGGCCCTGCCTCCTCTTGCTTCCTGCCCTTTCACAAACTGAGGCACAGTAACCCCGCTCCTCACGTGCCGTGAACCCGGCCCCCAGCCTGACACCCCGCCCCACCCTTTTTAAACTCAGGGCCCCCAAGCCGATCCCTCTGGCTCAGAGCCCTATCCTCCACGTCTTTGCCATTGTATTCGGCCCCAAGGGGCGGGCAGGTAAACCACCTCCCCGCCCCTTCTCAGTGGCCTCTCCCACATTCCCTCGGCCCCTCCTCCCTCCCGTCCGACTCACCATCGCCTTTGCTGCAGGTCCTCTGAGCGGGGGCAAACAGGCCAAAATGGCGACCACCACCCCGCTCGACGCTCAACTGGTTGGCCGCATGGGGCCCACAACCCGCTCGCGTAATATATCCAGGCAGTCGGCCTCCCTCAACAACCGGAGCGCCGCCCGGACCTTCGCTTCGGAAACCATCCTTCTGCTGCACAAAGACTGCTAGAGCACCTCTGGTAAGCCCGTTACAGGTAGACGCCACACTCCTTATTACTAGCGCTACCTTCCTCTACGACACCTCTACTCCACCTTAAAAAAACACACCACTACTCTAAAATATCTCTCCCATCGCATAGCTTAGGCAACAGCTACTTTTACCACCAAAGCTACTAAAAGCTACTTTATCTACCTGGCCACCTATCGTTCTACCAAAAAGGTGTGGACCCCCTGAAATGGCGGAAATAAATATTTCCCTCCATAGCCCAAAAAGCGCCCAAACGGCGCCTGTGGCCCGTACCACCTCCCCAAAAATCCTGACACTCCCCCCTGGGACCTCCTTCTCCAATGTTGAGTAAAATAGACTAATGGAGGTATTCCTCAGCGCTGCTGGCAGTGGTCTAAGTGGAAGTGATGTGTACATACTGAGGTATTTAGGGTTTTCCCTGTATCCCTGTGACGGGCTAGCTGTGGATCGCCCACACATAGAACTAACTGGTGCTGGTGCTGGCGCTGCCTGCGCTGTTACGGACCTCCCCGGCTTCCCTTCCCGTGATTGGTTGACAGCACCTCCGACGCGGGAAGCCGGGAGGTCAAAAGACCCAGTAGCAGAACAAGAGGGGGAAGGAGGAGACGGAAACGGAGTTGGAGGAGAAGACGGAGAGGAAGACGGCGAGGAAAAGGACAAAGAAGACCGGAGAATAGAGAGGTGCTGGAAGATGGAAGAACGGTGTCCATCCAAGCGACGGGACCGGACCCAACAGACGGGATCCCTGCCAGCAGGAATCCGGGAAGACGGAACGCTGCACCCCGCTACGCTTCCGGAGAAGCGTGGCAGTTCCAGGTGCGTGTGGGCCCTGCCCTGAGGGAGCGGGAGGGCGGAGAGAAAGGAGGTGGGGGGGGGGGGAGAAAAGACAACCGAAGGGTAAAAGAACGAGGGGGAAAAGGGTGGGATAGCACTATTGCATGCAATCACCTAAATATCGAGCACAAAGCATAGAAGCACTTCCAGTGAGAGGCAGCACCAAGGCACCGCGCACAGAGGACAACCAGACAAGTAGGCTAATAGGAGAACACTAGATCGAGATATTTCATTACAGAGGAAGAGAAAGGGCAAGAAGATAGACCTAGGAAGAATCCCAGTCTAAGGAGACAGAGCAGAGAAATAGAAAAAGAATATAAAGAAGAAAAGATACCAAAAGTGGAGCGGAACAAAAAGAAGGAAAGACAGGAAAGGAGACAGAAGAGAGGAAAATACCCAGAGTGTCTTAAAAATCACTTACCTCTGTTCCTCTCTTTCTCTCCACATACGCTTCCCGGGGAACCTGTGAGACTAGGAGACAAAGAAGAAGTGTGAAGAGCAAAATCCGATACCTTAACATCCAAAACAAGCCAAAAGAAAGAAAAACAAAAGAAGAAAGACCTAAATCTACCTTCACTCTAACCCAAAATACCTCAAATAAACACCTTGTACATAGAACAACCGGTTCATGTGTGATTACTACGCGCCAATACCGTTACAATCCCATTGCACCTGCACCTTAGGTGGTATGAGGTTATTTCTCATTGCGTCACAGAGACTACAAGACAAATCTACCATAACATTGTAAAAACAAACTACAGCGGTTGGGTTGGTACTTGTAGGCCTCGCTGCGGTACCATACGTTTATCTGTGTGTGCCTACAGTTGCTCTTACAAGTGTTCATTTTTTCAAACGAGAAGGGACTCACAAACACAAGCGATAATACATTAAGAGGCCATAACAGGACATTGTGTAAATTGAACAAGTGCATGCTACGCAAGTAAAAAGGGACAGGCCATTGGGACTCCATTTGAGAGCTAAAGCCTTGTCTCATCTAAGCTGGCAGCAGACAACCAAGAGAGTGCGAGAGACATAACATGAGCGCGTGCGCACCAGAGGCGGTACACGGAGCAGGTGAGGAACGGACTGCATTAGCAGAGATGAAAACCCCTTGAACTTGGCCGTGAGTAAATCATTGATGACTGCGGGGTCAGCCGGATGACTCAACGTGGAGGGTCAACCAGGGACCCTGAATGGGGCGTTGATTAAAAATCGAAAGAATTAAAGAAAGGGGCTGAAGAGAAGGCAGCAGCTGGAGCAAGGGGCAGAGGAAGGAACGGGGTTACACGTCAGGAGATAGTCGACATGTGGAGTGAACTGGGCAGGGAAAGAGGGGCCAGGAGTTCACCGAGAGTGATGGAAACGGACCAGTAAATACAAGTGCAAGCGGGTTTAGAACCACGGAGGCTGGAGATCGAAAGAAAACCCGGAAATACGGAAATTAGACATCTGCTCGAATCCGAAATCAGTGTGGTGGATTAAAGATGCATGAGATTGAAGCATAGCTACGCATTCTTGATATTTGGTACACTGATGATCAATAGTGTCGGTTTTGGGGGTGTTCTGATCAAAACTTGGCGTCCGACACTTATTCTTATACAAATTAGGTTCGGACAATAGGTGTGGGGAGGGGTGAAGTTCACTAGGGAGCTGAAGGTGGTTCAAAACACCACCGGTTAGGAGGTAGGAACAGCGCTTTATTTATGGAAAAATAAGTGCAGAATCTCAAAGTGTTTTTTAAGAGCCTGTCACTGGTGTTGCAGAATGCCGGAGCACCAAATACCAAGCCTCCCTAGCCTTAATATCACATCTTGCCTCTTTATCCCACAACCAACACTTATTGTCTCAGCTTTTCAGCCCTGCTTTCTGCCTGTGCCAACGTGTTTCTATCTTTTCTTCCTCCTTTGTTCTCTCTTTTCTGCCTTTCCATCTCTTGCTCTTGGCCAAAGAAGCCTGAAGATAAAAAATACATCCTGGTCCCCAAACATTTTTGTTGGTTCCCATAAGCTCCAAACACCAGCACAAATCAAGCACTGAGCGTTGGTCAAAAGACTGAGTTTGAGTCGTTACACTTACTGAGGGCTGGGTAAGGATGTAGAGGCTCTGGGCTTCCATGGAGGGGAAGTACTGAGATAAGGACCAGTAACAGATGGTGGCCAGGAGCTGCAGTGGGGACTGGGAGCAAATTTAGGGGCATATTTATGAAAAAAATCATGCAGAACAGCAACTTACCTTGCTGTGCTGTGTGATAGGGAAAGGGAAGTAATGTGCCATATTTAACATAATTTGGGACATTCATATATTTTCCCTGTGCTGGCGCACACTGTTCTGCCTACAGCCAAGGCAGGCACCCTTGCACCATAGTGCAAGGGTGTCTGCATTGTAAGCAGGATTGTTTTTGTGCAGGAAAGGACACCATCCTGCACAAAAGCAATCCTCCAAGGCATTTTCCTCTATGTGTGATGCACAAGGCAGCACACACAGAAAGAGGAAGTAAATAGAAGAATTAGCTATGCCTCACCTGGGAAGGCTTAGCATTTTGACCCATTCCCAGGTCTACCAGTAATGGTAAATGTGGGAATGCACCAAAATCCATGGGTGAATACGTTGGAACATCCACGCTCCACCCATGGAACACCTTCACAGGGCAGAGTAACGAGCTGCATTGCATTCCTATAGATTTATCAAGCCACCAAGCCATGGAAGGTGGCCTTGAAAAATGTAACTTAACAGTTGTGTTGCTCTTGCGCTCTGTTGTTTGGTGCAAGGGTGACACAACTCTTTATTAGATATGCCCCTAAGTGTTTAGGAACTTCAGTTACTTAGTTGCACACAATTTGTAGCAGTCTATATCTCAAGCTGTCAGTCAGACACCAAGCTCCTGCTTTTATCTCTTACAGCAGCTGGTCTCCAAAGAATTTGGTGTCCCTGCATCTGGTTGCTTAGATAGTGGTGCTACTTGATGGGCCACCTTAGCATTGGTCACATGTAATGGTGTCATAAAGGGGTGGGCAAAACATTCCACTCCACTGGTGGAGTTTGCAGAGTTTTTCCCACTCTGTGCTCTGCTTCGAGCATGGAGTTTTTGCAAAACTCCCCCAACTGCTGCCTGGCAGCATTTTTTTTGCACACAGCTTGTCAACACTAAATTGACCAATGAGAATGTGTGTCCCCTACCATGATTTGTGGGTGCTAGAACGCCTCCTGACAAGATTTCTCAGTGCGGGTGGTTGCTGCAGGTCGTGACCATTTGCATTGAGAAAGCTGCTGTTTGAGTAAAAAATATACTCAAGTAGCAGGAAGAAGTAGTGGCCTTTGGCACACCCCGTGATGCCATTTGAGCTGATTCTACAACACGGAACAAGCTCCTGGCACTTAAAGTCAGCGCAAGCAGCGTGATATGCCCAAATTCTGCCTGCTTGTGGAACTCTGTGGATATCCAGGAAGTTGCATAAAAAATCCACAAGAGTTCTGCTCAGGCCTAGTGCCATACAGGGGAACAGAGCATCGGCTGCAGATGTGGTGATCTCTGCAAGGACCTGATATCATCATAAAATGACAGTTACTGAAGGTGCTTTGATCAGCACGGCAGCTATGAAGCATGGTTGCAGGCCAAGAAGTGATACCTCTGTATTATTTCGCAGACCTGTTTGATCTGCGTTTGGCTAAAAAACCCTGGATTCCTTCACTTCAGTACCTTCAACAGCTCACGTGATGGAAGTGTCATCTTTCTCTGTGACAGAGTTGTCCGTGCCTTCATTACCGCCACCTCATACCTTTCATAGACTTTTGATGGTTTGTTTGGCCTCTTCCTAGCTCTTGTTTAGAACATCTGGCTTGGAATTACCCCTTGCAGGACTAGTGTGAAAGATTATCCTTCCGACTTCCTTCAGATAAGAAGACTTCCATCACGTTTCTTTGAAATTTCTAATTTAATACTGCTATGTATTGCACACATTGCATAGCATAAGTGCCACAAGTAGTTGGCTAGAAGGGCGCCAGCCAGAGACTGAGCATAGTTAATATGAAGGATTTGGATAGTAAAAAGGATTAATACAGCCACTGGCAAAACCTGGTGGTCTAGCCCCTCCAGGCTTTTGGCTTTACCAATGCTTGCTTTGTCATGGTTTTTGCAACACTTTGGAGTTGGAAAAACTGCCAGGCCTTCCTCAATTAAAAACACGTACAATGTTGGCTAAAATTACACATTGCCATAGTAGTCCTTAGCAGTGAAGGGAACTACTTTGTGTGTGGGTGTGCTCCTTCGGAAAAAGGGAGTGCCACCACTCACAGCAAAGTCATCCAATGGCTGAAGTGAAATGACCCAATAATTCATACTGTATGCTGCAGGGGTTGAAGAAAAGTGTGCACGGGACACAAAAGAGTCAATGGAAGCAGAGTACTGGATAAAAACCCTTGTATGTTAGTATATTATACATATAATATTAGAAAAAACAAAAGGTCTACCCCATGGCAGACCTAAAAAGGAAGGTTTGGAATATTTTCTGAAAGAGAGAAGTTTATAAAGGCTGCCTATAGATTGAGAAAAGTCATTCCACAGTCCAAGAGGCCTTTGCTACCTCTTACCAGTGGCTAGGTCAGCAACTCCTAGGGTATACTTCCCTGACTGATATCTGATGCCACATAATCTGAGGTACATAATCACTAATAGATTTAGTGGCCAACTTTAAAATACAAATTGTTAAAATATGGATGAATTCCTGAAATCGATACAAGCCTCCTTAGGCGGATGAAGAATAAAATGTAGTAGGTTCTTGATAACTGAAGTGTTATCATATTATGGATTTAAGAGGCACAGCAACCAGAAATGAGCATTTTGGTTTAGGTGTGTGCTGGGATTAACCTTGTAAATTCATAACTCAGAAATTGCACCCAATACTCTTTTGTAGGGGCAGAGGCATGGAAACTAAAAAAAAGTTATTGATGCTGTACTTATCTTAAAACTTATTTGGAAAGGCATTTTTCTCAAAGTAATTGTTTTATCAAACAGCCGTGCACCAGGGAGATTCCTCCTTGACAGACTTTTTCTTTGACATTACCCCACTAGGACCGCAGTACTGACACACATGATTACGTCTCATTAGCAGTGACACAAGTAGTGCCTCATTCTTATAGGTGAGTTTTTTAATTTAAGGTATGACTCACTGTATGTATCCTCTGTAGCTTCCCCCAGTACGTAAAGGCATACCTTTCTTACAAGTGCATGTTAGAAAGCAAAAATTCCTTCAGATCATGTTGGAGGATGGAAGGTCACTAATAACTACCAGCATTAGCTCGGATCCATTCTTATAATCATTAGATTGTACACACACCAATTTCAGTCTTAATCGATGACTGATGTATAAAAATGTATATAGTTTATGCTGATTTTGATGTTATAAGCAAAGATTATCTTTACCGCATTTTCTTCTTATATGCTTTAAAGGCATTGTGGGCTGACTCTGTCCCAATTATGTCTGTGACTGCTTTCAAATAAAGCAATTGTTTTTTTTTTATTTATTTTTTAAATGCAGCCCGTTTTCCTTAAAGAAAAACGAGATGCATTTCAAAATCAAAAATGGAAAAGTTTTCTCTTAATTTTTTCCCGAGCACGCAGTGGTCCGTGGGACCACTGCCTGCTCTGAAAAAATATTTTCGCTGCCATTCACAAAGGGGAAGGGGTCCCATGGGGACCCCTTCCCGTTTGCGAATGGGTTAGCACCAGTTTGAAACTGGTGCTAACTGGGATTGTTTTGCGAGCACATTCGCAGTCACAAAACAATCATACATACCATTTGGATTCGGTATTAGGAAGGGACGCCCTTGACACACCCATTCCTAATACCGAATCGCAAAACCCAAACTGCGATTCGGTAACAAGCTACTGAATTACAGTTTGTGCTTTGTACATCCCAAAAATCATTTTTCAAGTCGCAAACGGTTGCAACTTGAAAAATGCTTTGTACATCTGGCCCTTAGATACAGCAAGCAAAACAGCATGTACGTTCAATTGAATCATGTCTCTGCCAGCAATTCAGTCTCCATGTCACTCACGTTCATTCTTCTCCTGACTTTGCTACTTAATTTTTACACTTTCCCATTTTTCACGGAGTGCGGATAGCTGGGCTCTTGCCCTGTGACGAAATAGAATGCGTTGGACAGCTGACCTGGCAGATGCGTGGCCTCACACAGGGTTGTAGCCTGCACAGCCCTAAGGCCACATTCTACTGAGCACGACTTTTCCATGCACATCAACATGAACTTCTATGGGCCTAAAAGCTGTTGAAAGGTTAGCCCTGCGTCAGTAACGTGACATGCGCAGCAGGCTTCTTGAACACGCCTGACTTCCTGTTCTTCGCTCAGACGAAGGGTCATGCAGCCCTCAAAGAGAAAATAAAATCGTGCAACATAACTTTATGATGAAGATGTTTATCTTCAAAGGAGACTCCAAATTCCCTCAGCTCCAACGCACGAGCCGCTTAATGGCTGTTTGTCCACTGTTAATTTCCAAAGTGCTTCCAGTGTATATTGACTGGCCTGCTTCTTCAACATATGCTGTTTATTCATGTCTGGATCACAACCCAACATTTACTTTATTTTGCTTTCAGTTATCCATTTAAGTTTCAAAATGTGCTAGGCAGCTGTGAGGTTTACTAAGGATTCTAACTTGTAGATTCACATATAGTTTTAATTTTCAAGGTGTGAATTTTTGGAATACCCTGTGTTTTATTATACTAATTGATTCCTCTATGGAAGTACACGCTGATGTTGTGGAGACTGTTTTCATCTAAAGGTGTTTCTATTTCAGTAACAATTTACTTCTCTGTTTAGCTCTGAAGGTAATAACCATATTTACACAATTTTCTCCAAGATCCAGATTTAGTATATTTTTTTATAAAGCCGAACATGTTATTTAATTCAGATTACATTGCATGCATCTAATAACTATGATTCATATACAATCTATGCAAGTCAGAATAGTTACATGTAAAAATCATTAACCCCAAAAAGGCTAAATTTTTAAGTCTTCAGTACCGGGTGCTCATCCATTTCTAAAGGGTGACTCATGCACGCCTCAAACCCAGAATTATTTACACTTCTCTTGATTGTATTTTATCTAACCTTGCGGAATTTTACTCACACTGTTTATTAATGAATTAACCTGCAATACAGATCACTCGTGACTCCTACTGACATTTTTTTCCACTTAAATTTATGTTGCAAATGCTTAATCTTGAATAGCTGAGATGTGCTGTTTGAATTGATTTTTAAACTTTGTCATCTAGGCTAATTTATGTTATTAATTTGTATAGCGCACTAATCACCCAAGGGAGTATCAAGGCACTTGCCAGGGGTGTAGGTTTGTGGTCCCCAAGGTGCTTATACGAAGAGCCAGGTCTTCAGCTCCTTGCGGAACTCAAGAAGTGAGGAGGAGGATCTAATGTGTTGCAGGAGATCATTTCATGTCTTGGGTGTGATGTAGGAGAATGAGCAACCTCCAGTTTTGCTTTTGCTTCTGTGTTGTAGAGGGCTTTATACATGTGCGTGAAAATTTTGAATTGGCTGCGCTTCTGAATGGGGAGCCAGTGAACCTTCCTGAGGTGAACTGTGATGTGGGTGTGGGTGGGAGGTTGAGCATGAGTCTCGCAGTGGGTGTTCTGGATTGTCTGGAGTCTGTGTAGGAGCTGTTTGGATATTACGCCATAGAGAATTTTGCCGTAGTCCAGCCTGCTGGTGATGAGTGCTTGCGTGATGGTCCATCCGGTGTTTTAAGGCAATCCTCTGAAGATTTTGTCGCAGCATGAGTAGGATGTGGAAGCAGGACATGCACAGTGTGTTGTCTTGAGCTGTCATGTTGATCTTGTCTTTTAGGAAGGTCCCTTGATATCTTGCATGGTATGCTATTGGGAATATGTATCCATTATAACAAGGATGTTTTTGCCTGACTGCAGGGGTCAAAGAAGTGTACTGCCACATTTTGCCATACCCCTTCCGGCAGTTCGGATATTAGCAGTAGCGAAGGTGGTTCTTCTCAACTGACGAGCTGGCACTGAGTCCAGTCTTTCAGTGTGTTCTCAAGCATCAAGGTAGGGGAACCAGACATGTTCCCGTAGTGTCTTTTTAGTGGCCCCCATGCTCCTGTGTCCTTCATGTGCCAGATTGACCACCCCTGGGCTCTGACGCAGTCATTTTGGAATGACATCCTCTTATCCCCGAGTAGCAGCCCATCTGTGGCAATGGTCAATTCTTCTTTAACATGTTAGAAGAAGGCCAATTCTTTGATGTCAATCTTCTGTTTATTTTAGGCTCTTCCAAGTGTCTCCACATGACTGTTTGGATGCGACGTGTCACGTCCTGAAGCATGACATCTTCTGTGGTGGCCTCAGTGATGGCTTCAAGTGGGACTGCAGGTGGTCTTGCCTGATCAATGACAAAGTGGATGTATTTCCCAGCTAGCAATTTTTGAAGGCCGATTCCTCATCGCTCTATGATGGGTGGCATTTTCACTCTGGGGTTTTTTAATATGGTTATTAAAGCCTGATGATCCATAATGAGCGTGAAGTGTTTCCCATAGATGAAAATATGAAAATGTTCACAGGCCTAGACTACTGCCAGGCTTTCTCTCTCTGGTTGTTTGTAGGCTCTCTCACTGCCAGTCAAACTGCAGCTAGGATATGCCACTATGTGCTGTTGATCGCCTTCTTTATCATATTATGCTAATATAGCTCCAAGTCCTACTGGAATACCATCCACAGTGATCTCAGTCTTTCTGCGTGGTTTGGAGTAGACCAGATTGTTAACAGACTTGACTGAAGCCTTGAAGGTATCCAAAGCTTAATCACACCTCTCTGACAATTTGAAAGGTTGGCCCTGCTTTGTCGATTCATGAAGGGCATATCTGATAGTGGCATAATCTTAAGTATATTAAGCAGAGTAGCTGGCCTTTCCTAGGAAAGACCAAATCTCAATGGCATCTTGTGGCCACTGAGTATCACTCAGAGCTGAGACATTTCCAGGGCCTGGCTTCATCCTTTTACCAGAAAAGATGTGTCCATAGAATTTTAATGTGGACCTGTTGAAATTCACACTTGTCTTTGTGGAGAATCAGCTTTGCTTTCAGGAGTGTGTGACATACACGATCTAGTGCATTGTTGTGTTCTTTGACAGTGTCACCAAACACTAAGATGTCACCACTGTAGTTAAGGGTTTTGTGGATATGACAAATGACTCTTCTTATAGCTTCTGGGAAAATCTCAGCTTCAGGTGAAATACCAAAACTGAGTCATTTGTACCTGAATAATCCTTGATGTATTGAAAACATGGTAATATAGTGTGAACTCTCATGGAGTTCAAGCTGCTGATAGCCCTTGTTAAGGTCCAATTTAGACAGTGTAATCATGTCGCTGATGTGAGGGCCCGGTTGTCTATCACATTCAATGGCAGTATTTAAGGCTCTCATGTCCATACATAAACACACTTTTCCTTTTGATCCTCGTTTGGTCACCACAACCACAGGAGACACCCACGAAGTTGGTCTGGATGATCACTTGATGATATCCGCCCAGAGGAGATCTCGTAATTCATCCTCCACTGCATGTTGAAGATGAAATGGCACCCTCCGATGATGTTGAGCTATGGGTGTCACTTGTTCATTGATTTCAAGGAAAACTTGAAAACGTGCCATTTTGCTAAGTACTGTGAACAATTTGGGAAACTTGTTCACAAAGTCTGGTTCATCATCTACAAAGTATAGTATTTAAACCAATTTTAAGCATTCTGCAGTAGACAAACCGAGGAGACAATCTGCCGCTTCCGCCCCATCAGTAACCAGAATGTTACCTTTTACAGTTCTATCCTTGTATGCGAGAGATGTTTGAAATTACCCTAGACATGATAGTTCTTTTGACATCCATGTGTAAACTTGCACAGCAACTTTCTACAGCTTGGGTTTAGGGTTCATTTTATTGTATTCTGTGACACAATGTAATGAGGGACACGTCACTGTCCAGCACAAATTTTGCTGGGTGATTCCGCATTTGAATGTGCAGTCACTGGTATTTCTTTAGTCTGTTATGATCTGCTAACATGCAGACATATTCCTCAATGGCGTGTGAAATTGTTGTGAGGGTTCGTGACTCACGAGATATGGAGCGTCGAGATCTGTATGTATGAGTGGAGGCTTGACTGCAAGGAGCTAGAGGAGTGTTCTCGTTGTTCACGTACTGTCTTTGCATGATGGCGAGACTTGGATTCCCTTGGTTTTCTTTGGATGTCTTTCCGAGATGCTCAACATACTTTTCTCAAAATGATTATCTTTTCCACACCGGTGACATCTCTGACCCATGGCAGGGCATGACTCGGCAGACGAGAATTCTTGTCCACAGCAGATGCATGTTAGATTATGATACTTCCTTCTCTTGTCAGCCTGTTTGGGACGGTGACGATGATCAGCCTGATGATGGCAGTCTGTGGAGTTGGATGTCCTCCAGCAGTTGGACAGACGACGTTCATTTTGATGAACTTGAAGTCTGAAAGCCTGTTCCTGCCTTAGTTTTATTTTCATGTTCTTCAGCTTGGCCATTGACTCTTGTAATTTCTTCCATTTTGTCCAGTGAGTACTCTTGAGGAGATGCAGACGCAGGGATTCTGATTGACATCCTTCTTTTATCTGCAGATGAAGGGCATCTTCAGTCACGAATGTATCAAAAGCACAATAATGGGCTAGACATTTGAGACGCAAGATAAATTCTTCCTTGAATTCATCCTTTTTTTGAGAGGCTAAATTGAAGGTGTATCGTTCATAGTCAACATTCCTCTTGTGGAGGAATTTCCTGTTGAGTGCTTCACAAACGTCTTGATAGGATGATGCAACATCAATCAGCAGTTCCTTGATGATCTGGCCAAATTTGTTGCCTATTAAATTGCGTAGGGCAATGAGTTGTTGAGCTAGGTCTATGACTTGGGACCCCTTCATGAAGTCTTCAAAATCCTCCAGCTATTATTGCCTGCGAAGGTCCATGCTCTCACCAGATATGAGGGCCAGAGGTTTCGGCAGGTGCAGGAAGGACAAACCAAGCATGGTTGTTCTGTGCCTCTCACTGGGTGTCAAGGTTGGTGATGCTGGTATGTCCCCAACTGTGCTGGTTTCAGCATATTGTGTGGAGTCAGGGGACGTGGATATGTTCTTGGTTAAGGAGGTAGTTCCGCAGTGTTTCAGCGTGTAGTGTATTTTTTGGTGTGGCACTCACGTGCCTAGAGGAAGTAAAATGTCTTTTGCTGGTGATAACATGCCAGAGATGTACCCAGACATAAACGCGAGTGTTCGCACTGGAAATATAGTGCCATCTGGATGCTCAAAGGATCATTTACAGAAGTGCCTAACTTCAAAAGCCCATTCGTGGAGCTGCCTTACTCGAAAATAGCCACCGAGGGGAGCTGTGCTCTAGCGAGGCTTACAACACCATTCAGGCAATGCTGGAGGCACAGGAAAACATCAGCAAACAGGGCAAACACAGTTTACCTCAGGTAAGTTGATTCAGCACACCGAAGGCGTGAGCCATGGGGCTGCACGAGGCTGTGGTTCTTGCCAGGCAGTTTCAGTGCTAGCGGTGTAGGCTCCTGACTCTGTGTCCGGTGAGAGTCTGTTCCCATGCGATCGGGGCAGGCTCCCAATTTCGCATCTCGGTACGGGGCCAGTGTACGTCTGTTCTCATGTAATCGGGGTGGGCTCCCAACTTCTGGTCTTGGCACAGGCATGTTGGCTTGCGTCCACTCCATTGTGGTGGGCTCCCAACTTCACACTGTCACCACAGGAGACCACATGGTGCCATGATGTGGTCGACTGCAGGGTGTCAGACCCACCTTCGTTGGCAGTTTTCTGTCAAGAATGCATTAAATTGAATGACAATACTCATAATTCTTGTCTCATAATTCTAAAGAGTGCTTTATTATCAAATGCTCATCGGAGGTCAGCATGCTCCTTCTTACTTTGTCACCACCGTAACTCTATCTGCCCAGCTCCTCCCATTCCGGTTCCATGACCACTTTCCTTGCCCTAGGCTCTCTCCTAACGTACAAGGTCCTAGTGCCCTCATGTCATACTAATGCTACAACATTACATGGGTGTTGGTCCTAGCTCTAATGGCCACCAGGTGGAGTCCCATGGGGAGGTCTTGTGGCCGAAGACCAGTACTTCCATCTTTTCAAAGTTAAGCAGTGAGCAGTTGGTTCACATCCAGTCTGCTAGCATGGTCATGTAGTTGGTGAAGTTGGTTCTGGCGGTGGTTGTTTTATCCATCAGGGAGAGGATGAGTTGGGTGTCTTCAGCGTAGGAGATGACGGTGATGTTGTGTGATTGGATGATGTTAGAGAGCCGAGTCATGTATATGTTAAAAAGGGTGGGGCTAAGGGACGATCTCTGTGGGACTCTGCATATCAATTTCTTAGTCTCTAATGTGAAGGGCGGCAGCCTGTTCCTTTGGATTCTTCCTGTGAGGAAGGAACAGATCCATTTAAAAGCAGATCCATGTGTGCCACTCTCATGGAGGCTTCTGATGAGGGTGTTACAGGAGACAATGTTGTGGGTCCATTTTGGTTTGCCTTTTACATAGATAACATGCTCTGTTTTATTAATCATTTTAGCAGTACTTGCATTTTTTTTATTTCATAATCAGTTGCTATTCCGTGAAGGTGTCATTGTATGTATTGGATTGTCATCCTGTTCTTTACTTTAGGTAGAACAAAAACAGAATGTGAACATGTCAGGAATTTGTTATGATGTTGTTATGATGTTGCCGATACAAGTTTGAGCACACAATCTAAAGTTTAGGTATATACCTATGTCAAGATGTCTGCACGAACAATAACATGTGCCTTATAAAAACACCTTGTGAGACCAAGGCCATTGGAGGGAGTTCCACCCAGGATATTCCACCTATACAGCACGTCACTTTGCAGCACACCTCTGCCTTTGTGTCTCTATGAAGCCTGATTTGGTGACTGGAGGTCAACCTTGTTCTATGGTAACAGAGGTTGGGACACTTCTTGTGGACATGGCTTGGGCAGATTAGGTTTAACACGCCTTTCTCTCTTTAGGGTAGAAAATACACTTTAGGGAGGAATTTGAATATTCATGTTTGTTGCAATATGTTAGGATTGTTCATATTTACATCTCTTGTTTTCACAATCCTGATTTTGTCTCTTGTCATTATCCTAATCATTGCAGCTCATGTATTTTATCGTAAATTGCAGTCTTTTCAATAAAACATATTGAAAACTATTCTGCATCTTCTTTTTTGCCTATGTGTGTGTAAGAGACTCATTGCTAACAAGAGAAAATTGTAAGATTTGTTCCACCTCGATTTCCTTGAGAGGTTTTCAGAGTCCATGTGCTAAGCTGCAATAAATCACCTTTACTATTTGGGTTTTGGTGAGGTGCTGCTAGAGAGCCAGAAGGATTGGGCTGACAGCTGCCAACTGGTGTGGGAGTGACTCCGTTTCGTATAAGCAGAGGTGCTGCCCTCTACTCCAGCAGTCTTGTAGCAATATGAGAGTCCTCACGACAACAATGTCGAAGGCCGCAGAGAGGTTAAGCAGGATGAGGGCTGCTGTTTCTCCACAATGATTCAAATGTCATCAGTGGACGTGATGAGTGCTGTTTTGGTGCTGTGGTTCTTTCTGAGAACTGATTGAGTAGAAGATGGTGAAGTTCAAGGTGGGTTGTGATTTGCTTGTTGAAGGCCTTCTCAATCACTTTGTCTGCTTGCGAATCAGGGAGATGGGTCGAAAGTTGCTCATTTGATTCAGATCGGCTGTGGGCTTCTTGAGGAGGGCGGGCTCACTATGCCACTGGATTCAAACTAGCCTGGCTGATAAAGGGTAATTCCAGAAACCGGTCCCAGGATGCTTGTTTCCGGTCCAGTGAGGACCTGGCCTGGAAGTTCGGGCTGGACTGTTCCCATGGGGAAACAGGTTCAGGACTGACTTACATATGGCTTTCTCCAAACTGGGGTGGAATTGTGAGCAAACTAATTGGTGGATTCAACCCAGATCTGTGACTGGGGGTGAATGTTTGATTGGTTCTGCATTCCGTCCATCATTTGTGTTTGTTTGCTTTTGTCACCTTCTAAAAGTGGCATTTTTAAAATAGTAATGCAAAATCCACTTATACCAGTAAGAAGGATTCCTCACTAACATTCCAAACACACCAAACATGCCCACGCTACTCCTCACAGATCAGAAATTACCACTTAGACATGTATAAGAGAATTCCCAATGCAACCCTATGAGAGTAGCAGCACTCACAGTAGTGAAAAATGAAATAGGCTGCTTGTCACTACTATGACCTGTAACATACACAAGTATATGGCCTACCTTTTACATACACAGCACCTTGCCCATAAGGCTAACAAGGGCCTATCTTGGGGGTGACTTAGGTGTAGTAAAAAAGGGAGTTTAGGCCTTGGCAAGTAGTTTGACTTACCAAGTCAATGCGGCAGTAAACTGCACATGCAGGCAGTGGCAGCCCTGAGTCAATTTTGAAAGGCTACTCCTTTGGGTGGTGCAATCTGCGCTGCAGGCCCTCTAGTAGCATTTAATTTACAGGTCCTAGGTATATGGTATACCACTTTACAAGGGATTTACAGGTTAATTAAATCAGTCAAGCAGGTGTAAGCCAATCATACCAAGTTTTAGGGGAGAGAACACATGCACTTTAGCACTGATTAGCAGTAGTAAAGTGCCCAGAGTCCTAAAGCTAACAAACATAGGGTCCGAAAAATAGGAAGAGAAAGGCAAAAGGTTTGGGGATAAGCCTGCAGAAAGGGGCATTTCCAACAATACTCAATAACATTAGTGCTTCACTTTAGAGAAGGGAAAGATTTTGTTAACAGCTAAGTAGAACTGAAAAGCTAAAACTAAGCTGTGTTAAAAATAAACAAAGTGCAGAAGGTGATACCCCAAACACTAGTATAGCTTCTTACAACCACATCACTGTTAAAATGGAGCCTGTTCCCTTACTCAAAGACAGGTGGGTGGAAATTCAATCTATACCAAATTTATCATGTATACCATCTTGCCTTTGCCCCTAGTTGCCATAATTACTAACAATGTATCCCACCTTAAGCTATATTGCCATGTTGTGGACCTTAAATACTCTCATCGTTTTCAGAAGCTTTATCTTAAGAAACTGAAATCCAAGCACACTCACGTCAAAGAAAACTGGCTCCTCTGTAAGTCGGCCAAAGACATTGTGGTAATAGTGATGTGCAGACATAAATAAATAACCACAATCCTATAAATTGTTGGATAACTATTCGAATACATATAATTGACTTCAATATGTCTCTCTTGTCTTTAAGCTGCTGAACTGCCATCTCTATTTTCACATTCTGGGGATACGTTTCTAACTTTCTGGCTTTTTATATTTATAAGTTACTTATGATAAAGTTTTAAATTAAAATATCATTGTATATTGTACCATTATAACGATTACATTTAGTTCAGATTTAATGTAAGACTTGCCATTTACCTCATCTGTCCTGCATGTTTATTTAAAAATAAAGCAAAACATAGGTCCAATAGGTTCATAACAAAAGCTAAACTCTCACTAGGGGGCTTGAAAAGCTGGGCAACAAATACATATAAAGGGTACCCTGGTCCCTTCTGGGTTAGAATACTTGAATCAGAGAAAGCACAAAAGCCCACCATTCAAACAAAAAGAATTCCACTCAGGAGAAGTCTTAGATGTTGCTGGTGTGTGATGTCCTAAGCAACCTGTGTCTGGTGCACGGTGTCCAGCATGGAGACTCTCTAGGCCACTGGAGTTGAAAGACCGAGTAAGTGTTCAGGTGGATTGTATGGTTTTAAGGGGGCTGACAAAGATTGTGGCCCAGCCCCCGATATGGAGTCATGGTGGCACTGTTATCTATAGGGGCCTATATATCAAAATCTACCTTTAGCAGTCAAGATTGTCCAGAGACAGGGACACCCACGAGGGCAGGGGCACTCACTACAGTTACTGTTGGCATTTCATGTTGGCAATAGTTCAAAGTTTACCATTATTCTTGACTGTGGTATCAACCACTCATATGTCCAGAACTGCCAGTTTACGGCGGTGCTCCCACCCACTAAACTCTCTGGCCCTGATTACAGTGCTGCAGAGAGCATGAATATAATCTTTGCCTCCAATAAAATGTGAAACCCCAGGAATTGGTAATTATCAGGTACAATAATTATTTTACTTTACAATAATTATCACTTACCCTGAGTTTAATCCTTCAAAATGGGGCGTAACAGGAGAATATTGATGCTTTCATCGGTTCTCGGTATCCACTGTACATTTTCCTCTTGCACATAGTGGCAGGTTTGTAGAGGTGGAGAATTTCTGGGTGCAGACTTTATTGCACCCATTAAATACCGAGTGTGGTAAACTCCCCACAACCTTGAATTCTGATTCCTGTGCAAAGACGGCTTTGTGCAGAGGTAGCAATTATTTGCCCACTTGTAATCTGGGCCTATGTGTCTTATTTGTTCAGCGTTCTTGCATACCTTGCTCTCTTAGGGCATCATATAAAGCAGTGACACTCAAAGTACAGCCCTCCTGACCTTCACATGCGGCCCCCAGCAGACTGACTCCATGGACTGCTGTGTACTTGATCAAACTTAAATAAACAGCTAGTTGTGTTTACACGAACTGAAGTAAAAAAGAAGAAGCCAATAAGGTGTCTTGCACCACTTAACTTGAGGGAAATATTTGTTTCCAAATACTTTTTGCAACAAACGTGTAAAAATATGATAAAGTTGCTCCAAGATTCAAAAAAGTATTTCATTAAAGTGCAGATACGTTTCACCATAGCACATCAGGTTATATCAGTGCATTCAGAAGTGTTTTAAAAACTGTTTAAAAAAAATAACACAGAAACATTCATGCTTCTTCCCACCCTGACAACAATGCCAACAGTGAACTAAGAGGCAAGTCAGTTGTCAGGTAGAGTTTTCTGGGTGGTCTAGGTTGTAATTATACATGGGCAACATTCTAGGTTTTGTACAGCTCATATCCTGAACTCATGCATTTCAAGAGGCTCGTAAATGTCATAACAAATAAAAAGAAGGCAAAGTAAAATTAGACAATTGTCTAGGATAACACAATTTGGTCAAATAGAGAAGCCAGGATTGAGCTCACGTTTTATGTTTTCACATTGTTCAATTAAGTTTATTTTCATCCGATTCAGACAAGTTTAGTTCCTATTAACACCTGACTCTCCCAAACTAGGATAGCGCCCACATTAACCCTTCTCCTCACAGCGCTACACTTCCACCTTACTGGGATCAATGTGGCTCCGCAGGCACTGTACAGACCACACTTTGCGGATCCTGGGAAACGATTTGTGAGTACCCATGATTTACAGGTTTCCTTGTTCTACTTTGTTTACTCCTTGTAGGCTGATGTGTGGTCTGGTGCATTTGATGATGATGTGTTTCTTGAGTATGTCTTTTGTTTTCTGTCTGTAAAGCGCAGTGTTATCCCTTAATGCAACCTCAGAGTTCGAGTTCTGTTGGTTCCTGCAGCTGCAAGGCACTGCGCTGCTTTTCAGTGCAATATTTGACTCCAATAAGCCAACTTCTTGAGTGGTCTTTTTAACAGTTAGTGGGTAAGGAAGGAAACACATAGCCAAAGGTAGTATCGTGTGAATAAACTCGAGTCTGGTTTGTTCTGGAGAACCCAGAGCACCACGATGAGGAGACTGTCAGACAGCGCCACACTCAGGCCTCAGGCGGTCCCAGCGCGCGCATGTACGAGGAGCGCTTCGCTGCTCCCTTATTGTTTGTTCATTTTGAAGAATCTGTCTTGTCAATAATTCGGCCCCAATGACTGACAGGAGATAAACATTGTAGCCTGTGGCTGGCCCCTCAGACACAGGTGGGAAAGCTCACTCGCCAGACAGAGCGGAGTAACCTGAGCCCGTGGCAGGAGGAACCAAAGGAAATATGCATTGTGTAAACAGCACTCCGGGAGCACATCTGATAGCGGGGCATTCCCAGAGCACGGCTGGGGGCTGGGAGCAGAGCTTTCAACAGCGAGCCGACTGTAACCCCACAACGTGGCGGGGCACAGCGGGCAGGAGGGGCTGACGGGTGGAAGATGAGAATACGCACTTGAAGTTGGTGAGGGGAGGGCTGGGGAAGGAGGAGTGAGTAGAGTGGCACATGTGGCCGGGGTCAGGAGTCAATGCAGAGCTCTGCCAGGGCCAAGAGATGCAAGATATGTAGGGTGGATACATGACGTAGACGTCGAACACGAGAACAAGTGGGCAAAGAGGGCATCTAAGGTAAACAGAAAGGGCACGTGTGGGCAAGGGGGACGCTCGTGGTTCAGAGACGAGGACAGGCGACATGAATAGAGGTTTTGAGTTTTACGCTCACTGGACAAGTTAGATAGTCAGAGGGTGTATATGTGAAGTTAAAAATGAATGGGTTCGCGAGGCGGTCAAAAAACAGGATGAAGTGATATTAATAGAAACCAAGCAGTTGAGGTGGTCAGGCTCAGAAAAGCCTCAGAAAAGAAAACGCAAGTGGACACATAATGGACGTGGGTGATGGTGACTGATGGTCTGGCCAGGTACCTGGTGGCAGATGTATGCCCCGTAGAACGATGGCTCGGTGTGCAACCACAGGCATTCATTTGTAATGCGGGCCCCCTTCTAAGTGCTGACAGAGCTACCCATTGACACCGTAGGTTATAATGTGGGCACTTCTGGTACGCACTTGGCTCTCCCCTGATCAGTATCCACTTTCACATGGGCCCTTCTCTCGTCATTTTGTGCCCTATGCTGCCCATAGACGAGTCCACTCAATGGGTATCTGTTATCCTCCATCCGGCACTGACCAATTTCACCTGGGTCTTGCAGCTAGCAGTAGAAGCCCTCACGTGGAGTAGGGAAATAAACGAAAAGCCTTTTAATCCCTGGCCTCGCCACTTGTGGGGTACTGTACCTTACAGGCACAGGGAGGTCCGCATGGGCCCCCTGCACTGTTAGAATGGAAACTCCGTCAGCAAGTGCAATGGCCTTAAAAGGCCAAGATGTTTTCCTGCTCATTCCAGGATTATAAATAAAACACAGAGGGCTTGTTCTGCTGCTTCCATGTTAAAAAAAAAATCTGTTGGAAGTGCATTTTTCTTTCACCGACTTAAAAAGAAAAATAAAGCATTCCAGGAAAGGGCTGCAGCTAAGAAAAAGAAAAACAGAAAACGCTTAAAGATGTTTTAATGACTTAAACACAGGCTGGATTGTGTCTAAAATTTTCCACATTCGAAAAAAAAGAAAAAGAAAATTCAATATTAAATATAATTTCCTCCGTGGCTGAGCCAACACAGTTTATTATCACAGGGTGTGCCTATGTGGGAACGTGTGTGGACAATATGTGTGTCTGTACACATATGAGTCTCTCTGGGCAGATGCCTGCATATAGTTCTCCTTCTATGAGTGCCTTCTGATATGCCAGTGTTTTGTCACTGTCCCTGTCGACCTATTTATATTCGGTGTGCTGGTGTGTGCATATGTGTAAAATGTGCTTGTGTGACGGTGCAATAGGCTACTCACAAATAGAGCTATCTAAGGGACTCATTTCGACTTCGGCGGTCCCACCATGGGACTGCCGCCAGTCTGGCTAGAGGGAACTTTGCAATAGAGCGTTCCTGCTGGTCAGACCGGCAGGAACAGTTCTACGAGGTAGCTCTCGGCTCCCTTTAAGGAGCCGAGTGCTATCTAGTAGCACAGAGTGGGCCAACCAGCACACCTCGGTGCTGGGCAGGGGGAGCCCTGAACTACCTATGCTCCCTCTGGCCCCAGCACACCCTCACCACCAGCCTTTCCATGGCAGTGAAACCGCTGTGGAAAGGCTAGCGTTGAGGAGAGTTGTAATCAGCCAGGCAGCGCTGAGTTCAGTTCATCCTGGCTGAGTACAACTCTGACCACCATCATGCTGTCGGGAACCATGTTCCCGGACGGTACGGCAGTCTCCTTGGGTGTCCGCCCGCCAGGTTTGTAATTGGGCAGTCGGACTGCCCAAAGTGCAGCAGTCCGACTGTCAATGCAAGTGTGACCACCACACTCACAATGAGGCCCTTTGTCTATTTGTGTGAGTGTGTTCTGTGTGTGTGTGTGTGTGTGTGTGTGTGTGTGTTTGTGTGAGAGAAAGAGAGAGAGAGAGAGAGAGAGAGTGAAGGTGTGACTGTTTAGGAAAGTGTAAGGTGGATGTGAAGTATGCATGTCCAGAACATGCCCCTATATTCAAGAATTGCCTCTTCTTGATTCAACAATAAGTTGTGCCCTATTAAAGTCTTTAAAAGGCTTCATCCACCAACTGAAGACCCTGGTTCTCAATCAATCAATCAAGTAATTTATAAAGCGCGCTACTCACCCGTCAGGGTCTCAAGGCGCTTTGGGGGGTGGGGGGGTGGAAGCTACTGGTCGAATAGTCATGTCTTGAGGCGTTTCCTGAAAGTCAGGAGGTCCTGGGTCTGGCATAGGTGGAGCGGTAGGGAGTTCCAGGTCTTGGTGGCGAGGTGAGAGAAGGATCTTCCTCCGGCGGTGGTGCGGCGAATGCGGGGGACGGGGGTGAGGGCGAGGCTGGCGGAGCGGAGCTGGCGGACGGGGGTATGGAAGGTGAGTCTGTCGTTGTGGTAGACCGGATCTATGTTGTGGAGGGCTTTGTGCGCGTGGGTGAGTAGTTTGAAGGTAATCCTCTTCGATATGGGTAGCCAGTGTAGGTGTCGGAGGTGGGCAGAGATGTGGTTGCGGCGTGGGACGTCGAGGATGAGTGGGGCGGAGGCGTTTTGAATACATTGCATTTTCGTTTGTAGTTTGGCCGTGGTTCCTGCATAGAGTCCGCTGCCGAAGTTCAGTCGGCTGCTGACTAGGGCGTGGGTGACTGTCTTTCTGGTTTCAACGGGAATCCACTTGCCGATCTTGCAGAGCATGCAGAGGGTGTTGTAACAGGAAGAGGAGGCTGAGTTGACCTGCTGAGTCATGCTGAGCGCTGAGTCAAGGAAGATTCCCAGGTTCCATTCTTGGGTGGTGGGGGTGGGCGCAGCTCCGAGGGAGGTAGGCCACCAGGAGTCGTTCCAAGCGGAGGGATTGCTGCCGTGGATGAGGATCTCTGTTTTGTCTATGTTTAGCTTGAGGCGGCTTGATTCCATCCAGTTGGCGATGGCGTGAAGTCCATTGTGGAGGTTGTTTCGTGCGGTTGTGGGGTCTTTCGTGAGGGAGATGATCAGATGGGTGTAGTCTGCGTAGGATACTATGTTGATGTGGTGGGATTGTGCGATGTTGGCGAGAGGACATTAACTCTTCCTTCAGAGCCGGAACAAATTAAGAGATGGTTGGTGACCACTATCCTGAAAAAAATAAGGCCTGGAGGTGACCGAACTTAATAACTTTATGCCAATTATTTGGTAATCAGTGATAGCCAAAATGGTAGAGAAGCTGTAGGCTACCTGGATGTTTTGCCATCAAGAAGAGGGGAAGTTCCTTGATAAGTGCCAAGCAGGTTTCTGGTCGAAACAATGTACAGAGGCATGTCTGCTGGTGGCAGTTGATCAATTAATGACATGACCGGATGAGGGACTTTGCACAGGGATTCAACTCCTAGATCTCTCTGCAGCATTTGATACTGCTGATCATGACATCTTGTTAGACTGCGCGAGCCGTCGTGCTCACAGGGAAAGCAACATCCTGGGTTGCTTCTTTTTTAAGCATATCCCAATCGATGTTGCTATTATCAATTTGGTCTTCAAAAACATTATAGTCATTGGGGACTCCAACGGCTGTACACTGTCCCCTATTTTGTTTAATCTGTATGCTCTTCTCCTGTGTGGGCTGATTCCATTCTTTGATTTTGACATGCCCTTGTATGCAGATGATACAGAACCACTTTTGAAATGTTATCAATCTTCAGTAAATTCAATTGTAAGGCTGAAAGTATGAATCTTTATTGATACATAACCACTTTTGAAATGTGATCAGTCTTCAGTAAATTACATTGTAAGGCTGAAAGATTGAATTTTTAGCATCCAAAATTGGATACCCTTCAAATTTCTTAAGCTAAATGGCCATAAGACTGGGTTGATAGCTATAGGAGTGAATACTGATTGCTGGTCCCTATGAGTTATGTCCACAGTAATTTTAGGATATCTCCAGGTCCAGGACCAACTGTAAAACTCTGGAGGTGCTGTTTAACCATCAACTATTGTTTCTTCTTCAAAAACAGAAGTTCTGGTCCAAATGACACAGACTCTTCAAAACCTTGAGAAAAATTGTCCCTTACTCCCTGTGGAAGGTCAATTGGTGAGTGTTTGCATCCTTTCCCACCTAGATGTGGCAATGCAACACATGGAACTGACAGTGGTGATGAGTCTAAAAAAAATGATCATATTTAGCAAGCAAAAGACCTCTTAATCTAGCTGCAGATAAAACCACAAGTTCTGCTCAAAACAGTACATCTTATCCACAGAGCTTACTACAATACTTCGTCCCCCATTTCTATCTGATGTGGTAATCCCCTATTGCCGGATAAGGAAATAGTTCAGGGGCAGGAGTCCTCCTTAAAGCGCTCCATAGCAAAAAAGAATAGGCAGGAGGGTGGTCCATCCAGACACTCGAGACCAAGAATTCAACAAATATTGGATTGTTTTCCAACTAATTTTGATCCTTTGATGTCTGCTCTTCCTATCATTGTGAAGCAGAATTTACCAAATTTTGGATTGTTCATCCACTCTATGGAATGGTCTGCTGATGGAGATTCTGGCCATTCACAGTTTTGGAGTATTGAAAAGGATGATCTGATTGTTTCTCTGCACTCAACCTTAGATGTAGACACCCTTTGGCATCATACATGTTTTTGTTTGTCCCACGTGTTTTGTTTTGTTTTACCCTGATGAGTATGTCGGTGGTTCTTTTATGGATTGTCTCTAGCACCAAGATGCTTCAGTGGACATGCTCTTAATAAATATAATAATAATGATATTTTTTGCAATAATATTCATGTGTGAGTTCTTGTGTGTCCATGTGAGGGATTGTGGGAACTGTTTCAGTAGTCTTTAGGCATTAAGGGGTTACCGTGCTGAGTTCAGATGAATCAGAGCCATTTAGCACTGGAGTCCCAGGGGTTAACCTTACTATGAGACCCAAGTCTGGATACCAACTACACCCCATTAGCACTTAACTCTCGGTGTAGTAGATCTAGGTCTTACTTGGGTAGGTGGGGAGTGGTAAATACTTAGAATTTAACTAACATGAGCTAGCAGCGTAGTAGTGCAAAAGAGCAGTTTATTTAACACACAGGAATCATAATAAACGGAGGGCATTTTTCAAGGGCGCTAAGCGGAACAGCACCTATGTAATCTCAGGAAGCGACTGTAGTTGTAGCCTGCATTGGTCCTTGAACCTGTGGCGAGAATCTCGGCTAGTTTTTAGGGGCAGGTCCTGCAGTTTGGCTCACTCACAGTTCAACATGTCTCCTCACATATATGTATATTTGTCCCCCCATCTTGGCTGCATTATCATTTTTGGTGGAGCAATTAAAAGAGCCGAGTTTATCTGCAGGAAGCACCTGCACCTGTCTCTGTGACACCCTGTGTGGTGGGTGTCTTGTAAAACCCACATAATAATGCAATGTCAGTCTTGGCCCCAGACCCACCAGTGTGTTTGGACTCTGAAAGGTGAGTGCCAGCACCTGCAATAAAAGTGAGTAGCTTCAGGACCAGAACCAATCGCGGGCAGGCTTTCCTGGGGGCAGGTCACAGTGCTTGCAGCTGTGGTGATCCTGTGGCTGGGATTCTTTCTCCGGACCAATCACAAAAAAAACTCAATCATAGCCAATACAAAATTGTACCCAGTAAGTCCATAGCCATGTGTCATTTGGTCTCTACATGCATTCTCTACAGACAGAAGCACATGCTCACAACATCCATGCCCCACATAAATGAAAAAAAGGCTCAGGTTGCAGAGAAAAAACAGAACAATTTCTGACAGGAGAGGCCATTAGACTGCTCTTTCAAGCAGAAGACAGGTAAAAAGCCCTGCCCTGCTATTATAATCATTTTGTTGCCAGCACTGTCAATAGCCTGGTAAGGTGTCAGGAGTCACACTCTTAAAAAAAAAAAAGGTGCACATAGTGTGTCCTTCCGACTACAGCGCCCTACTCTGGTCCTTTCTTCCGATCACAGAAAGGCCTCAGTGCACATGCCTGAGCACTGTGTGCTCTAGCGTGTGGGGCAAAAATGTCACAGCCTGCGATAAAAAGTTCGAGGAAGGGGCACACAGTCTCTCCAGAGCCATACATGGGACCTTTCGTCACCCTTGCAAAGGTGTTAAATGTGAAAAGTATAGACCTGCAACTCATGTACCTCAAGGCTAATAGTGTTATTCAGTGCATTTTGCAGTCTGCCCAGCCTATTCCAAATTACCTTGGATGACTACCCTACCTCTCCAAGAGGCAGTGCTGCTGAAGGATATGTGGTTAGATCTTTCTTGGACTAAAGGCACCATGTGCAAGGACACTTGAGGGGATCCAAGGATGTTACCCATGTTTTGGGGATGCTGCCTTTTGGAGAGTTCTTACTCGAGCCTTCACTCAAGACATATCGATCAAATCATAGAGCTAACGTTTGTCCTCTGAACCTAAGGCAGGAAAGGCTAAAGGATTAGCAGTTATTTGCATAAGAATACAGATACGAAACATTTGATTCTCATCTGCCTTATTGTAGGCAAAGTCTTCCCATTTTGCTACATCACACAGGAGCAATAAGGCAATATAGATCATATAAACTGCTTTGGATTCCTTCTAGTAAAAATTATGTCCCAGGACCAGCTTGTTTATGGTATTTACGTTTTAACTTATCTTACCTTATAACGCTCAAACGTGGCCCAGATAGGCCCCAGAATGCTTCACAACGTTCAGGAGCCTACAGCATGAGTATCAGGTATTATTTCACTAAGGATAGGGAGAGTTAAAGTAGAACATCAACTTATAGTCATCTCAGTGAGGTGATAAAAGCCTTGCTTGTCAAAGGGATAAAGAAGCTTACAGCAAAAACATAAGAAGTGGAGGAAAGCAAAGGTAAAACTTTCACCCTGGCAGTCTGGTGAATTTGAAACTTTTCATCAGCGAAGCCACACAAAGCTTTACTACTTCTCTGATAGGAAGTTACTCAATTTGCATAAATTGTCTGTTTCCCAGCCACTGGAAGTCTCTCCAATGAAGGGCGGGACATCTTGTGGCTAGGAAATGGCTACATCAAGATTCCTGCTAGACTGGGAGAGAGGGCATGTGGTGGGACAAGCCGCACAGATGGGTCTGTGAGCTGGAGCTTCTGGACTGCGAGCAGGGGTGCAGGTATGGATGTGACAGAATGGTAGGGGTAGTGAGGTGGGTAATGTAAGGGGACTTGCTGGGGTCGGTGTATTATGGAGGGTTGCGGCCAAACAGCAGTAGACCCCCCACCGCTCCTTGTGGCAGGGGAGATAGTTGGCTACCCCCTCGGAAGACCACTGAAGCAACCTCTCATGTATTTATTTTTTTTTATGAAAATTCTGCAAAGTTTTTTTTTCAACTGATGATCTTTTGACACACTTGACATTGCAACTTTGCACATCCTTAATAAGAACTCAGATTTATCCTTATATACAGTAACACTAACCCACTTACAGACCACAGTAGGGATTGGAAATTTGCTTTCACAATAGGTTCACTCTGAAGATGGTACTGATTCAGGGTTGAAGTTACAACCAGGAGGGCTATGGCCTACTGGACACTTTTTCACAATTCGTTTCAAGGGAGGGAGCCCAATGAGTTGGACTTACTTTTTACATTGAAATCCTGAAAGTATGAGAAATGTTTGGATGGAGTCATTCATCTTGACTCTGTCCCCCCCCCCCCTCCACACATACACACACACACACACACAACAGAGTGCTATCTGCCAACTGGCTGTATGAGAATTAAAAAAAAAAAAAGATTACCAGCAGCAGGGTTTTGCATTGGTATAGGTTCCATGTCTTAGTGAGAACAGTCATATATTTCGTACCTCTTGTGGGTCATGGTGAGGGGGACATACTGGGAAGTAATTGGGGTGTAAATTCACTGATTTGCCAGTGTGCATATTTTAGGAAGAGAATGCTCTTTATGGTTTTCTTGAATTGTGTGAAATAGGGAGCATTTCCGGTGTGTATGGGCAGTGACCTCGGTATTATAGGTGCATTACCGCAGAAGAAAATGATCGCTTATTTAGCTGTGATGTATTTATGAATTCAGCCTATTTAACACATCTTCAATTTCCTTCTTCGGGAAACAGTTGTCTAACTCGAACTTTTCAGTGAAATGCACTTGAGTGTTGCAGTTCAGAAACATGTACCCTTTTACAGCTTCATCATTACCCAGGGTGGTCAGGTTGAACGGAAGGCACTGGTCAGTTCTTTGGTTCACTCTCATTTATGTCGTATCGCGCAAACGTTTTTAATTATTTCCTTCTGACCTCTCCAGAACTCTTTATTTAAGTATCCATTGGCGCGAGATTTGAGAGTTTCAGAGCAAAGTTAATGTTTTTCTGGGAAAATCATGACTCCAAGTGTTAAGCTCCATTAAAGTCGACTGGGCATTCAGCACTGAGCAAGACAGAGAGACGTCGATTTAAGCAGTGAGACTCATTCATAATGAGCGCCACTAGGCGCTAATGAGCCAGACCTTCCCACAGTGAATGACACCGTGCTCTACGGAGTAAGGCTCAAACATAACGAGTGGCGTTGGGCTTTAAGGGATGGCTTTCATTCTTACTGACACCTGAGGCATCTGCCCCTCCAGCGGGCTTGTTTAATGGTAGTTGGTCATCGTGGTGTGGTTTGGGATTCTAGGCCAGGGTTCTCCCTCTCAGACACACGTTTGTGTAAGTTGGGCTCATTTCTGAAAACAAGACAGTTTTATGCTTTCTTGTGACAAACCCCGGGGCATCCCCAGTACTGTGAACGATCACACTTGTCAAGGCGTTTGGCGCCAAACGAGAAGTTCACCCTTTTACACGTTGCACAAAGAGTCTGGCGGGAGCCCTAAAGGGGTCGAGGGCAACAACAGTGGATGCTGGGCCTAAACAGTCAAGGACGCGGGGGCGTCCAAGAGTCAGAAGCTGGAGCCCTCCTCTCTGTGGGGAGCACCCTCCGCCCCAAGTTGAATGCCCAGCACGAGCTCGGCTCAGCACACCGAACTGCAGAGGCTCCAGAAACCTCTTTCTGTTCTAATATTGTTCTTGGAGATTCTGGTGTACATTTTTTTTAATTTTTATTTCCAGCCCTTACTGTGGTTCCAAAAGAGTAGGAGGCGCGCGCGGCTGCCACGGGCCCCATTCCAGGCCTTTCCCGTTGTGTTTTCCCAGTTGATCGGTGCATTTCCCCCCTCTTCTTGTTTTCACAGGGATGCTTTTAAATCCTAGGACGAGGGGGAGAGGGAAGGAGGGCGGGTGGAAGAGTGGGGGAGGGAGAGCCCCTCGCCCCTCAGATCCTTTGATAAACAGAAGGCTCTGCAGTCATAATAGGAGCCGGTGCAGCGCTCCCCGGGGGTCGGGCAGAGCTGGCCCACATAACTCCTCTCACAGCCCAAACAATAAGCTTTAAGAAACAGGACTGTAACGCATTAGTAAACTGACAATGAAATTGCAGTTACTTCACCGGCTCTTTATTAAATAAACACCGCCTGCTCTGGACCTGTCTGCCCTGCAGATATTTGTACAAGGCTCGCATTACTAAGCTAACAGTGTCAGCCACAGACTCGGGAGCCATGGGCAGCGCACACACATTCCAGCAGCCCGGCGAGGTGAGGGAGCCCCCGAGCCCTCCTCTTCTCCACTTCCCATCCAGCCCCCTCCTTCCGCTCGCCACCCTCAAGTACTCCGCTCTGTCTAGTTTAAAGCTCCTCACCCTCCGCTGGCGGTGTTTGTGTACTGTTCAGTGCACCCCTTCTGCGGGGCCACGTCTATGCTTTCCACCCAGCTGCCTGCCCGCCTGCCTTGCCCCTTGCCGTCATTTGCTGCGTTTTCTGTCCAGCTTCCCCTCTGAGCTAGGCATCTCTTCCAGTCTGTGTCCTTCGACCCCTGCCTCCCGCTGCCGTCTTCTCCTCTTTTCAGCTTAATTGTAGCACAAGACTTCACGTCACCAAGTACTCTGTCTCCTCCCAATGCTTGATATTGATTAACAACCTAAAGCATTCTGGGAAGTGTAGTCCTAGGCCTAGTTCACTTCTGTTGCTCTATCCTCAAAAGGATGATTTGTAAAAGAAAAGACCACCCACAGCTGAGCACTGCTTCTTGGTGACATGGAGTCCTCTGGTACCGGCTACAGTGCGCTCAGCCATTCCACTTCGCAGCATCTGCCACAGCCCACTAATCCTCAAGGGTAGACTGTAGCAAAGGGCTGATGGACAAGTAGGGGAGGGGCTTCGTGTACAGAGTTTAGTATTGCCTTAAGTGAAACAATTGTGCACTTAAATACCCTTTTCAATTCGTTTATATTTTCATGAATGTGTAGGCCCGCCTACAGCTGTCTCTTGTTGAACACCTATTTTGTACAGTACCAGTACTTAGAATAGACTTTGACTCAGCACTCTGCTTACCATTGGTTAAGTTTCTTGTCAATCTTAGTTGCTTGTTTCTTATTTGATTGTTTTTATTCGTCTTCTTGTGCATTTACCAGAGCACAGCTTATTTACCACCCTTTCCATTGGATGACTCGTATTTTTCCATGGCTGTAAATCAGGAAACGACTTATTTTTCCATCTCCATTGTCGCAGGATGTTGAGTTCTTTGTTAGGTGAAGGGTCGGATCATACATGGGAACCATCAGTGCAACTCAGCATGGAACAGAGGTTATATGCTTTGGCCATTTAGATCAGTTCTTCATCCTAAAAGTGGGGACATCAATTTTATTTTATGAACCTTCAGAAGTACAGCACAGTCGCTATAACATGTACCATCGCTGTGCCTGTTCACCTGTGCACACATAT
Organism: Pleurodeles waltl; assembly: GCF_031143425.1. Classification (NCBI taxonomy): domain Eukaryota; kingdom Metazoa; phylum Chordata; class Amphibia; order Caudata; family Salamandridae; genus Pleurodeles; species Pleurodeles waltl. The sequence goes on along the minus strand of NC_090445.1, from coordinate 417,331,198 downwards.
GAAGATGCCTACCCTCGCAACCGTTTAATCCGAACAAAGCTGTGCCAGGGTAAGTGCTGACAGCATTGCCTCCAGTTTCAACATGGTGGAGCATTCATTTGCATTTGCCATACTACTACGTGACACTTTGCAAGGACAGCAATGATGGTGGAGTTTGCAGAAGTACAGGGAGCATGGGCATCAATTCCCAAAATTCTAAGGGCGGCAGTGTTGACGTCACACACCCTTTGACCCAGTGCCCCTCACCTAACTTCCAACTGCTGAGAGACTAGCGAAAGCAAGTATTGAAAACTACAAACAGCAAACAGCAAACAAGCTCATACAATTGTTTACTTTCGTGGTGCCAAGGTCCACCTGTATGACGGGGCCCACTGCACCCAAATCATGTCTTGAGAACTCAACCATACTCCAAGGGGTGCATTTTCCTTGCTTACATTAGGGCCCACTGTGCCTTTGCTTTGTCACTAATAAGCCAGGGGTAGCAAGTGCTACCTCTAACTACCACTAATGGATGCCCATAGCACGAAAAGGAGCTTGAAGGGTAGAGTGATGTGGCTTATCACCTTCATACCTGTCCTTCCATCTTTGTAGAATACTCCTGCAATAACCCATCACCTCCTAGTGGGACTGAGATGTACCCAATATTAAAATGAAAAATGAAAAACAATAAGAAAAATAATTCAGAAGAAAAATAGATACAATGGCAAGGACATGAAACTGAAGAATGTAAGTATAAAGGGACTACAGGAACACACGAAAAAAAGAACAGAGCAAGAAAATGCAGAAACATAACCAAGCGTTTCGAGTCACTTAAAATATAACTGGGATTTCTCCCGGGGTTAATGCGGAGACTTATGATTATTGTGCAGGTCACCACTTCAAAGCCTAGCAGAATAGCTTAGTGAATCAATATACACCTACTGCAGAGATCAGTGTGCAACCTGAATTCGTCAGGCTAATCTCAGTCAGAAAGTTTAATGAGTAAATGTACTTAATGCAGATATCTGCATGCAAACATCAAGTGAGGGAGCTGTATCTCACATGTTCCAATCCTAATGAGAAATCTCATTGGAGTATTGCCCCGACTACAGAATTTAAAGATAGCAGGTTGTGGTCTCTGGGTGAAAGTTTAAGGGTCTATTTAACCTACAGCAGTAATGTTTGTGTATCCTGCAGGTTACAGCTACCAATCTTGTAACAGTCAGTTTCAGTTTATCAACTTTATTCGGCCAATACAAAATAGTCATAAAAGCACATAAATATACATACATAATCGACATGCTCTTATCCTAATTCATAATACAGATGCTAGCTAACCATAAAAAATAAAACATTAATATATAATATAAATACCATTACTATTGACCCCCCCAAATTCACAATAACAGTTATTGTAAAAAGAGAATGAAAATAACTAGTTTGATGCACTTATCGGGTTTCACCAGGAATAAAAACAAGACTTTTCCTGATTTGTCTGGCGTTTAGAATATATAATGCCACCGTATAACATACATATGTATTGTTACGTTTTTAACAAATATTCCAGTGCCACTAGATGGGTTCTTATGCTGTTTTTTTAAAAGGGGTTTAAGATAAAAAATTCTAAGATGTCCATTAAACTTGCAAAATAACATAAAGTGCAGAGTGCTTTGTTTACTTATCCCATCACAGGGTCAACTGAATGCCTCAAGGGGACAAGACCTCATTCTGGGAAATGCTACTAAGTGATGCAGTATACCCAATCTTAGTCTTGTCAGAACTAACCAATGTTGCATATTAGTAACACCAAGTTGATATCCTTCTCTACTTGCCTCCAATGAGAGGGATATATAGATGCCAGCAGTGGATTTCATGGATTCCTTTATTTTCCTACCGTTAGCCCTATGTTGTAAAAGAGTATCCTTTATATGTTTCTTTGATAATGTCAACACTTTCTCTGGCTCTAGTTTTATATTTATACTGAATACAGATTTGAAAGAAGAGTCAATAAAGGCGAGCCATGGAATACGCATAGCATTATCCAATTTTAAACATTCTATTATAATTTTCTTGGTAAAAATAGATTCCTCCTTAGACCAGATACTATGCCATAGGAGCAAAGGGCTCACCCACAGCACGTCCTCCAAGAATTGGAGGCCCACCCCCTGATGTACAATCCAATTAGATGCTGATGTAGGTACACATAACAAACGTTTCAGAAAACAATTTTCCTCTAGTTGTAAACGGGTGCTGTTTGAGTACACCCATACACCAGCTCCATGTACTACCGTGGATAGTGCTCTAGCCCTATAGATCTTTGTCATAATAGAGATGGGTCGACTCCCTAAATTGCTGGCAAATCTAAAAATGGCACCAGAATTCCTTCTTAATGTATCTTTTGCCGAGTGAATTGAATATGCTGTTCCCATTGCTCATTAGTCGAGAACAATACACCCAGGTAACTAAAAGTCTTTACAGAGGTTATCTCCGTTTTATGAATATAAAAACTCTTACATTTCTTTATCCTTTGACTACAGGTCATAATAAAGGTTTTAGATTTGTTAATCACCATACCCTTGGTGGTCATGAACTTTTCTAGACCATCCATTAGTTTCTGGGGTCCTAGAAATCAGGACAACCACCTCAGCACAGAGTAACACGGGTACGGGGCATCGAGCCACATAAGGGGGGTCCGTCTGGATGTCCTGCAGGAACTTATCCACCCCATTAATATATACACTTACTGATATAGCTGATAAAACCTCATCTTTGGTGATAAACAAATAGTTGGGGTGCTCCAACTCCAAATGCCTGGGTATATCGTCTGTCCCACCCATTTTCTTAAAGACCTCTGAAAAGTGCTCCACCCAAGCTGTGCAGGATACACTAGAACCTAATTTGGGAGGTGCCCATTTGGTCAGAAAAGGGGCATTTACTGTTTCCCAGAACAATTTATTATTATTTGTATCTGTCGCCAGCACCAAATTTGTCCATGCCTCTTCCCTCAACTCTTTCTTTCTTCACTCCAGGGCTTCCCTCTATTTTACCCGTAGTGACTTGATTACCACTGAGTCTCTGGGAGATTTATGAAGTGCTAGTTTAAGTCCCCCCCTAGCTTTAGTGCATGCACCGTCAAACCACCCTTTATTCTTCTTAGGCTACCAATATTGGGGGTAGTATGTCAGAAGGCCCTTAGTATGTGATATGATTTTATTAAAAATACTGAGTAGCTGTGAGGGTACTATTTCCTCTTGTAAACAATAATTAATTTCAGACGAACATCCTCGTACAATATTCTGTAATAAATCTGCTGGGTCCACGTCTTTCCATTTCATTCTCACTCCATTTGTTCTATGGGCCTCTACCTGGTTTGCAATAGTATGAAGGAACTCTTCCTTGTGGCTGCAAAATACTGAAGGGGGAATGATTGGGTCATGGTCGCTGAGTAATGACTGGGAGATATAGGGGGTATCGCATACATTATTGGCAAATGAGGACATTACAATATGGTCAATTACAGATTAAGATTTAGTGCCTCTAAATAATTGTATAACCTCCCCATTAACACCTCGTTTACATTATATTAACATCAGGTCATATTTTGACAGGATCATTTGGAGCGCCTCTCCATAATCCTTATGATAAAAATGATCGTACTCTACCCCCTCATGACTGGTTAACCGACATGTTCAGGATATTGGTAAGGAACATGAATGGATGTTAAAATCACCAACCCACAAAATTAAGAAGTTAGACCGAATTGAATAGAACGTACTAACTTGTGTATGTTCTGATCTATTGCATAAGCTACTCTGCAACGGGTAGAATCGTAAACATTATTATAATAGTTAATTAATACCACATCGATCATACTCACATGCTTCAGCCATAACAATTGAAAATTTGGGGTCTTCCAGAAAGTCTTTTTAACCACTAAAGGGAGTTTATTTGAAATAAACACTTAAAGCCCACCCTTGGACCTCCCAGATTGGGAGCGAGTAGCTGGCAAGAAGTGTGAGGTAAACCCTTGCATATGGACCGGGGAAACACACTATGGCCCATATTTATACTTTTTTTGCGCAGCATTTGCGTCATTTTTTTATGCAAAAGCGGCACAAACTTGCAAAATGCAATTGTATTTTGTAAGTTTGCACCGTTTTTGCGTCAAAAAGCAGTGCAAATGCAGCGCTTAAAATGTATAAATATGGGCCTATGTTTCTTGAATACATACCAGATCTAATTTGCTGATGATGTTACCCCACTCATCTGTCTCAATCTTACTACGCAGATCTTGGACATTCCATGTAGCAAAGTTATGGCGCTCTTTAATATTCCTAATAGACTCATAATCGTCATTCCTTGCTTCCATTTGGCTATTAGTGGTTAAAAAATTCCGGATTGGTTCCTCATGAGTATTATTAGTACAAGCCACAAAGTTCCACCTTTCTGTCTCTTGGGTCTCTGTGGGGGCATTTCTATGATCAATATTAGTTATCTTTTCAGTGAGCCCCACCATATTTGGCCCCATCTTTAGGCTATCCCGTGCCCCTTATACTTTTGTCAATCCTTATATGAAAGTGTATTCATGGCCTGCTATCTATTGCTTAATGGGACTGGGTGGCTATAAAAAGGATTTTTAGTTGGCTCAGAATAGTGATTTTCCAGGGGGTGCCCTGATTGTGCAGGTTGCAGATGTCTATAGAATGCACCCGAGGGGAGCAAAAATGGGGTATTAGCATGGTGTGGGTGGAAGGTGGTCCTAAATAAAGTGTCCCTCACAATTCTAGGGCTCCTGAAATTAATAATTAGACAATCTCCCTCACATTCTTTTTTTAAAGGACCCACCCAGTTTACTCTTCGGGTTAGGATGATCTGATGGGCATTATCTATTGTAAATAGGTTATTTTGGATGAACCAATGCAATCTTCAGGGTCCCTTGGGATTCACTCTGGCCTGGCCGTAATGGAGGGACATTGGTCGTAATAATTACATAGGGGCAGCACTCTAGTGTTAGATTATTAGTTGGATGATCCTCTCTCGCTTGCAACTGGGCTGGTGCGGTATGTGTGGGATTCAAAATATTACCTGGTTGTAGCATACTGGGTGCCTTAGGATTCATAGTGGATCCCAAGGCATCCAGTGACATGCTGTGTGGCTTCTTACTAATAGTTGAGCACTGCCCACTAGATTGGCCTTCACCACTGGCCACCCTTCGTTCCTCTACGGTATTATGTCTCCGCCTGGGGCTCGGGCTAGACCAGCTTTATCTGTTGACTCTATGCCCTGTGATAAAACTATGGGCCCTGGCTAATTATGTACAACATTCTGTACAACAGTTGTTTGAGGAATAGGAGTCACCAAGGGCGTAGAACATTTCTGACACATAGTCATTATTTTCCCTACCTCCCCTTTGATTTTATCCAGTTTATCTCTAAGTGGTTTGAGCAGGTCGTTAAAAATGGATATAAAATTATTCCAATAAGTGGGCTCAGGATTAGCTATCATTACAGGGCCCAGTTCGCTATCACCCCCTTTCTACATCGTTTCCTCCTTTTAACGGCGGGTGAGTCATTGATTGATGTAGGAGTAACAGTAACTGTGTCCATACACCTTGTGTGGTCAACAACGTTCCTTGTGTCTTCCAATTCTAGGGTGTGATTAGAATCAGTTACTAGATCTATTGGTCTGGGGGTCCCTCTATACCTTCTCTCAATCCAACTGCTCCGAGGGAAAGGCGCCTTTCGGCAAGGTCAGTTTCCTTAGAAATAACTCACACCGGCCTGCCCCTCTCATAGGCCACAATTTGTATTTCCTTATAATACTTTTAATTCCTGATCTGAGAAGAGTAGCTGCATCATGTTTAGTACCATTGGAATGGTAATAATAAATCCTCCTCACAGGCAGATTCAGATTTCTTATTACTATTTTAGAAATGCCACTTTTAGAAAGTTGAAATTTCTCTGTGCTCACTGCCCTGTGTGCCCACAGCCTATCTCCAATATACGAATGGCTTGGGCTAGGTGACAGCTACACTTGTGCATTTCCTTCAGACACCCACAACACAGGACACTCAACTGCATGCATATTCATACTCATGGATCTTCCTGGGGAGGAGGCTGGGAAGGGCTCATACTTACACCTCAAAGGGTAGTATCTAGAGTCCACACAAAGGCCAGATTACCTCCCACTGATAGTCTGGGGCCAGGGCTAACCTGAAAAGGGAACCTGTGCACTTCATAAGAACTTTTTGTAGTCACCCTCCACATCAAAGGTGCTTTCTAGTATAAGTACTGGGTCCTGGCCACCTAAAAACTGTACACTTCTGTACTCAAGAAAATGCTGCTGGAGTAAAGACATGCTGTGTGCCAGGATGGCTCCTCTGCCAGCATTGACTGCTCTCAGGAATTGCTGCTCTACTTTGCTGTACCACCCCACTGCCTGCCGATCTCTGCTGGTAGCCCAAGGCTTGTACTCCAAACCCAGAATGACTCAGAGTGGCTTCTGCTTTCCTTTGCTGCGTGCCTTCAATTTCAACTCGAACAGCTTTTGCCAAACTTCACTGCTCGGACCTGTAACCTGCCCAGAGCAGCCCTCCTTTCCCTTGCTGCTCACCTTCAATTTCAACCTGTGCGACTTTTGCCAAACTTTGCCGCTCACATCTGTAACCTGCTTGGAGCAGCCCTGCTTTCCTTTGCCGCTCACCTTCAATTTCAAGCCAAGCAGCTTTTGCCAAACTGCACTGCTCGCATCTGTAACCTGGCCAGAGCAGCCCTGATTTCCTTTGTCACTCACCTCCAATTTCAAACCGAGTGCATTTAGCCAAACTTCGCTGCTCGCATCTGTGAGTGGCCCTGCTTTCCCTTGCCGTCCGCTTTCAACTTCAATCAGAGCGGCTTTTGTCAAAATGGGCTGCTCGCTACATTCAGAATCAACCCAAGCATCTTTGCTAGCCTTTGCCGTTTACACCTGGAAACCGTCTGGAGCGGCTGTGCTTTCCTACACTACTCGCGGCTCTCAGTCAAACTGAGAGGCACTGCCCAACTGCACACTGCTCCCTGAGAGAGCACAACCATGACTGAATCAGAGTCCGTCAGGACATCGTACACCTGTGCTGAGGAGTCCTGGCACCACCCATTTGATCTATTACATTTGCTCATTACCCTTACTGTCTTTGAGTCTACAAAGCCTACACTTCGCTATTTGTGAATTGGATCTGTATCATGCTGAACTTAAAAGTAGTAAGATGAACATGCTTATTTTTCTACATCGGTGTAAAGTCTTTTTCTGTGGTGAGTCTCATGAGGGTATTGTGTTTGTGTTGCACAAGTACTTTACACATTCCCGTCTAAGTTAGGCCTGCCTGCTATGTGCTAAGCTACCAGAAAGTGAACAGAGACTACTTTGTTTTGTGTTATTGACCTGCCCTGACTAGGATTTTGTGGTCCCTACATTTACAGGCTGCATACCTCTGCCAACTAGGACCCAATTTCTAACAGAAGTCATACGCACACAATAAGTCATTGAATGCTGATCATCATTACAAGACATTTGCTTTTGATTTGCCAGCAGAGCACAATAGAGCATGGTTTAGGGAGGTGAAGGATTTGCCAAAAGTCACATTGGCGGTCACCCGATCAGCAAATGCTTGCATACCCATCATCCAATGTCCTACATTGGAAGCTGTGGGTGATGTGTCTGGGTCACTGAAGTGACTGAGGTTGCTTTTCCTACATCACACGAGTGAGGAAATTCTATCAGAATTTCTGACCAATCACTGAGCCTGATGAGGGGAGCAGACTTGGTGCTACCAGAAGATGTGGAAGTGAATGTAGTTGAAGGAAAGAAAAGTGCTGAGATAATAAATAGAATACATTCTGAGATTTTTGTTACATGTGTGTTAACTGGTCACATGGCTATTAGTAGTATGTCCCTCACTTTAAAAGCAGCGTGTAAAAAGTGTGGGTGCAAGGCACATTATGCCAAATGCTGTAGAAGCAACAGCAAAGTTGGATTAAGGACGTGAATGAGGAGTATAACAGATTTGGACTACGAGTGGGTGAATCAGATGGGGGCAGTCCTAAATGTATTGTGAAAATTAATGAAAATTAATGATATGGATCTAGGATGTTGTTTGATTTGTGCTCCGGGTAAATAATCAGTCCTTTTCAATAATTCAAAGAGAAGTTGCATAGATTGTATGAAACACATGGTTTATACGGTGAAGAACCATAGTTTAATTTAAACATGTGGTTGCATGTGGGGCTCACCAGCATTCATATTAGGTGTAATGACCTGATTAAGGGACAAAGGAAATCGTCACTTCAGCAGCTCCAGAGATATTTCTGATGTTGCCACTGAACCCCAAGTCTAAATCCGAGTTCCTGAACGCTGACTTAGATCCTGTAGGTTGTGTGGCCTTGTGGATGCTTCACCCAACCAGGTGGCTCCTTAACTAATCTCCATTTTGGCTGTGTCCGAATTGGCTTCTTTGAGCTCAATTTAGAGATTCTTGACAAAATTTACCATGTTTCTATGATTTGGGAGGGACCATGTTGTTTCAGTGGTGGGATTATTGGTTAACATATTTTTGGACCATTTTACTGGAATTTCTTTCACTAGGTCTCATACATATCGAGTTGTCCAGTTTTCACCCAGAATCAGAGAAACTGAAACTGAAGGGAGCACATATTTTACGGAATGAGCTACACTGTATCCTGCTATATGCCACCCCTCTCCCATTTACGAGTCTCAGTCACCAGTATCAGAACAAAACCCAGTTAGTCAAAAAGATTCCCACAAGCTCCCAATCTCTGCTACTCAGGGTGACATTGGCCAAATGCTTTAATGCTATTTATAGTTCTAGGGCATAATGGCTCTGGCCATTGCTTGCATTATCAGTGCATTTCGCCCTCCATGGTGCCACTCCAAGGATATAAAAAGAGCAATAGCCCACTCTCCATAAAAAGCACACACACACATTTGACAATAATATCCCGTCCAACTTTGGGCCTAGTTTGACTCTGTCCTTTTTAGCTAAAATAACCGAAGCTATAGCCCAACAGATGGTACAAAACTACATTAGGAAAGGCTCGTTTTTAGATGATACATAATCTGGCTACCATTCTTTACAAGGGATGGAGTCAGCCATTTTGGATACCTGGGAAAAAGGCAGTAAAGCCTACGGACCAAGGTGTCTAGGCAGCAACCATTTGATTAGACCAGACAACAAACAACCTATAATTACGTGCACCACAGAACCCGTCTTGCAAGACTGAAGTTACACCAGCAGGTCATGTGAAGAATTGCATCATGGAGAGTATAAGGTCAAAGTTTGAGTCTCCCAAGGCTCAAACCATCCATGAGACCATTCTCGGGACAATGCGCCAATGTGGATTAAATCACAATAATTGTTGCTTTCAACATCAACTTCCTAGAACAGCACTGCTTAACACTTCTCATCCGGCACATTCAACGCTAGTCAGTTACTCCAGTACAAAGAAAGGACGATGTAACATCATCACAGATATGTCAACTCTCACCGGGCACAAATCAATCATAAAGCTCAACCCTCACCACTCCAATCCAAAACAAACTGCCTCACTCCAATCCAAAACAATCTACCTCACTCCCAAACAATCTGCCTAACTCCAATATGCCACACTCCAGTCCAATCCACCCCACTCCATCCCAATCTACCACACTCTAATACTCCTAACCCACCCACTCCAATCTGCCTCATTCAATTCAAAACAATCTGCCCCACTCCAGTTCTCAACAATCTTCCCTACCCCATTCCAAAACAAGCTGCACCACTCCCACCCAAAGCAATCTGCCTCACTCCAACCTGCCACATCCGATTCCAAAACCATATGCCCGACTCCAATCCAAAACACCCTGCCCCATTTCACTCTGGCCTGCTCCAATCCAAAACAATCTGCCCCACTCCAATCCCCAAAAAACTGCCCAACTCCAACATGCAGCATGCCAATAGAAAGCAATATGCACCACTCCAATCCAAAACAATCTACCCCACTCTAATCTACAAAAATCCATCCCACCCCAATCCAAGACAATCTGCCCCACTCCAATCCAAAACAATCTGCACCACTCCAACAAACATCTGCCACACTTCAACCCAGAACAATGTGCCCACTTCATCTGCCCCACTGCAATCCAAAACAATTGGTCTCACTCCAATCCAAAACAATCTTCTCACTCCTAAACAATTCTCCAAACTCCAATCTGCCACACTCCAGTCCAATCCACCCCACTCCAGTGTACCACACACTAATACTCCCAACCCATCTATTTCAATTTGCCCCCATTCAATCTAAAACAATGTGCCTTACTCAAATACAGCAATACAAAACAATCTGCCCCACTCCAGTCCACAACAGTCTGCCCACCCCAATCCAAAACAAACTGCACCACTCCCATTGAAAACAATCTGCCCACTCCAGTCTGAAACAATATGCCCCACTCCAATCCAAACCAATCTGCCCCACTCTAACATAAAACAATCTGCCCCACTCCAATCCAAGAAAATCTGCCCACTCCAATCTGAAACAATCTGCCACACTCCAATCCCCCACTCCAGTCTTATCAGCCCCACTCCAACCCACCCAACTACAATGCAGTCCACTTTGCCACCATCCATCCCACTCCAATCTGCCCCACTCCAATCTATCCCACTCCAATCTGCCCCATCCAATCAAAACCATCTGCCCAACTCTAATTCAAAACAGTCTGTCCCACTTCATTCCAAAACAATCTGCCCCACTCCAATCCAAAACAATCTGCCCCACTTCAGTCTACCTCACTACAGTGCCAAAAATCTGCCTTAGTACAATCCAAAACAATCTGCCCCACTACAATGCAAAACAGCCTACCTCACTCCAATCTGTTCCAGTACAAACCAAAACAATCTGCACCAATCCAATCTGCCACATTCCAATCCAAAACATTCTGCTCACTTCAGTCCAAAACAATCTGCCCCAGTCTAACCTGTCCTACTGCAATCAAAACAATCTGCCCCACGCTAATCCAAAACAATCTTCCCCATTCCAATCCAAAAAATATACCCCACTCTAATCTAAAATAACCTGCCCCATTTCAGACTGCCCCACTCCAACCCAAAACAATCTGCCCCACTCCAATTCCTCAATCCAAATCCAATCCACACCACTCCAATCCAATGCACCCCCTTCAATCTGCCCACTTCAAACTGTCCCACTCTAATATACCGCACTCCAATCTGTCCCACTCCAATCCAAAACAATCTGCCCCACTCCAATCCAAAAAATATGCCCCACTCCATTCTGCCTCCCCACAGTCCAAAAAATCTTCCCCACTACATTCCAAAACAATCTCCCCCACTACAATCCAAAACAATATCAACCGTTCCAATCTGTCCTAGTACAAACCAAAACAATCTGCACCAACCCAATCTGCCGCTCTCTAATCGAAAACAATCTGCTCGCTCTGATCCAAAACAATCTGCCCCACTCCAACCTGCCCTACTCAAATCCAAAACAATCTCCCTCACTCTAATCCAAAACAATCTGCCCCACTCCATTCCAAAACAATGTACCCCACTCCAATCCAAAACAATATACCCCACTCTAATCTAAAAGAACCTGCCCCATTCCAGTCTGCCACACTCCAATCTGAAACAATCTGCCCCACTCCAATTCCTCTATCCAATCCAATCTGCACCACTCCAATCCACTCCACTCCACCCCACTTCAGTCCAGTCCACCTCACCCCAATCTGACCCACTTCAATCTACCCACTTAAATTTGCCCCACTCCAATCTACCCCACTCCAATCTGCCCCACTCCAGTCTCTCCCACTCCAATCCAAAACAATCTGCCCCACTCCAATCCAAAACAATCTGCCCCTCTCCAATCCAAAACAATATGCCCCACTTCAGTCTGCCTCACTACAATGCCAAAAATCTGCCTTAGTACAGTCCCATACAATCTGTCCCACTACAATCCAAAATAATCTGCCTCATCTCAATCTATTCCAGTAAAAACCAAAACAATCTGCACCAATCCAATCTGCCACATTCCAATCCAAAACAATTTGTTCACTCCAGTCCAAAACAATCTGCCCCAGTCTAACCTGTCATACTCCAATCCAAAATAATCTGCCCCACGCCAATCCAAAACAATCTACCCCACTCCAATCCAAAACAATATACCCCACTCTAATCTAAAAGAACCTGCCCCATTCCAGACTGCCCCACGCCAACCCAAAACAATCTGCTCCACTACAATCCCCCAATCCAAATTCAACCCACACCACTCCAATCCAATGCACCCCACTTCAATCTGCGCACCTCAATCTGTCCCACTCTGATCTGCCCCACTGCAATCTGTCCCACTTCAATCCAAAAAAATATGTCCCACTCCATTCAAAAACAATGTACCCCACTCTAATCTAAATTAGTCTGCCCCACTCCAATCTGAAACAATCTACCCCATTCCAATTCCTCTATCCAATCCAATCCGCACCACTCCAGTCCACTCCACCACATTTCAATCCAGTCCACCTCACCCCAATCTGACCCACTTCAATTTGCCCCACTCCAATCTACCCCACTCCAGTCTGCCCCACTCGAATCTGTCCCACTCCAAAACAAAACAATCTGCCCCACCCCAATCCAAAACAATATGCCCCACTCCAATCTGTCCCATTCCATTGCAAAATAATCTGCACAACTCCACTCTAAAAAAGTCTGGCCCACTTCAATTCAAAACCATCTGCCCCACTCGAAATCCAAAACAATATGACCCACTACAGTCCAAAAAATATGCCCCACTCCTGCCTGTCCCAGTACAAAACAAAACAATGTGCCCCACTCCAGTTCAAAACAATATGTCCCACTCCAATTCAAAACCATCCACCACTCCACACCACAATCTAATCCAATCCGCCCGCTCTAATCTACCCCACTTCAATCCAGTCCACTTCACTATGATCCGCGCCACTCAAATCTGCCCAACTTCTATCTGAAACAATCTGCTCCACTGCAATCCAAAACAATCTGCCCCACTCCAATCCAAAAATATGCCCACTCCAGTCTGCCTCACTACAATCCAAAAAATATTCCCTACTATATTCCAAAACAATCCGCCCCACTACAATCCAAAACAATCTGCCCCACTCCAATCTGTCCCAGTACAAACCAAAATTATTTGCAGCAGACCATTCTGCCCCACTCTAATCAAATACAATCTGCCCAGTCCAATCCAAAACAATCCACCCCATTCCAACCTGCCCCACTCTAATCCAAAACAACCTTCGCCATCCCAATCTGCCCCAATCTATTCCAAAACAATCTGCTCACAACAATCCAGAACAATCTGCCCCACTCCACCCTACCCTACTACAATCTGAAACACTCTGCCCCATGCCATCCCAAAACAATCTGCCCCACTCCGAACCAAAACAATCTGCCCCACTCCAATCTGCCACACTCCAATCCAAACAATATGCCCCACTCTCAGAAATGGGGTCTCTAGTTGGTAGTCAGTTCACACACTGTCCAAGTAGGCACCCTTACTCTAGTCAGAGTAAAGGAGTCACACTCCTAAGATAACCCCTGCTCACCTGTTTGGAAGCTTGGCACGTGCAGTCAAGCTTATTTCAGAAGCAATGTGTTAAGTATTTGTACAAACACACACAGTAACACAGTGAAAACACCACAATAGTACTCCAACCAGTTTAGAAAAATTGTCAATATTTATCTGAGTAAATCAAGACCAAATGACAAAAATCTAACATACACAAGCAAAGATATCACTTTTTAAATGTTAAATCACAATAAAACTCTTCGAAACACAATTGCTGCAACTGGGACTATCATGACATCGTTGATGGAGTCATTCCCAACAGTCCGATGTCACTTGCGAGGGAATGCGGCGCTGGTCAGAATGAAACAAAGACATTGCATGGAGACAGGGAGGTGAGGCGTCACTAGAGCTGGTGCAGAGTTGGTTCCGAGGAGGTGAGGTGATGATTTCTTACTGCAAGGCAGGGGAGCTGAGGTGTTAGTTCCTTACGTTTGCAGAGGAGGTGATGTCAGAGGCGAGGCATTGGGTTCTTAAAATCTGGTGGGTTCGATGAACCCGGCAGGCCAAGACGCAATGGGGTGACCTCTCGGGGTGGCGGTTACACCACAGGGCCACTGGGACCACAGCCGAGTCAGGTGTCACAGATATCGGTGACACGGCACTCAGGACTCACAATGTCAGGGTACGGCAGAAACACGGCATCAGGTATGTGGTAGCAGTTGCGGTTGTTGCACTCCAGCAGGGCCCATGGCTTTGGTGCAGGTGGAGTCTGGCAGCGGCGCCATTTCTGGAGTCATCCGGAGTCGATATGCCTGGTTCTTCTTGTTTTTAGACCAGCTTTCAATCCCAAGGTACCAGGAACTGGATTGGGAACCACCGGGCGAGTCAGGGTCCTCATCACGAGGACTCAGAGACTGGTAGATGAAGTTTTTGCTGTCCCTGAGACTTCTTATAAGGAGGCAAGCTCAGTCCAAGCCCTTGGAGATACTTCACAAGCAGGATACACAGAAGTCTTTGTCCTCTCCAAAACAGAAGCAGCAACTGCAGACCACCCCAGCAAAGCACACACAGCAAAGGGGCAGTACTTTTCACAGCTCTTCAGCTCTTCTTCTTGGCGGAGGTTCCTCTTGATTCAGAAGTGTTCTAAAATTGTGGGGTCAGCAATTCAATACTTATACTCATTTCTGCCTTTGAAGAAGGCAAATTTCAGAGGAAAGTCTTTGTAGTGCACAAGACCCTGCCTGTCCATGCCCTCGCCCCAGACACACTCCAAGGGTTTGGAAACTGTATTGTGTAAGGGCAGGCACAGCCCTATTCAGATGCAAGTGCCAGCTCCTCCCTCCACTCTTGCCCAGGAAAACACACACAGCAAAGGGGCAGTACTTCTCACAGCTCTTCAGCTCTAAAACAATCTGCACTATTCCATTCTAAAACAGTCTGCACCACTTCAAAACCATCTGCCCCACTCCATTCCAAAACAATAGGCTCCACTCCAGACTGCTCCGCTACAATCCAAAAAACCCCAAAATCTGCCCCACTACAGTCCAAAACAATCCGCCCCACTACAAACTCTCCCAGTACAAACCAAAAAACAAACTGCCCCACTACAACCTACCCCACTCCAGTCCAAAACAATCTGCACCACTCCATTCCAAAACAGTCTGCACCACTTCAAAACCATCTGCCCCAGTCCAAAACTATATGCCCCACTCCAGTCTGCCCCACTACAATCCAAAACCAAAAATAATCTGCCCCACTACAATCCAAAACAATCTGCCCCATTACAATCTCTCCCAGTACAAAACAAAAACAAGGTGCCCCCTCCAGCCTACCCCACGCCAATCCAAAACAATCTGACACTGCAATCCAAACCCATCTTCCCCACTCCAGTCCAAAAAATCAGTCAAACTCCAGTTGAAACAAATCTGCCACACTCCAATCCAAAACAATCTGCTCTACTCTAATATAAAATAATCTGCCCCACTCCAATCCAAAACAATCTGCGTCACTCCTATCCAAAACAATCTGCCCTACTTTAATCTAAAATATTCTGCCCCACTCCAGTCTGCCCCACACCAATCCAAAACAGTCTGCCCACTTCTCTCTGAAACAATCTGCCCTACTCCAGTCCACCCCACCCCAACCCACCCCACCCCACCCCACCCCAATCCAATCCACCCCACTCCAATCCACCCCACCTCAATCCAGTCAACCTCAACACGATCCACCCACCCCAACCTGCCCCATTCCAGTCTACCCCACTCCATTCTGCCCCTCCCCCATCTAAACCAACCTGCCCCACTGCAATTCAAAACTTTCTGCCCCATTTAATTCCAAAACAATCTGCCCCACTCCAATCCAAACCAATCTGCCAAATGCAATCCAAAGCAATGTGCCCCACTCCAATCCAAAACAATATGTCCCACTCTAGTCTGTCCCACTACAAACCAAAATAATCTGCCCCACTCCAATCCAGAACAATCTGCCCCACTCCAGTCTGTCCCAGTACAAACCAAATCAATCTGTCCGACTCCAACGTGCCCCACTCCAATCCAAAACAATGTGCCACTGCAATCCAAAGCAATCTGCCCCAATCCAATCTGCCTCACCCAATCCAAAACAATCAGCCCCACTCCAATTCAAAACAATCTGCCCTTCGCCTGTCTGCCCCACTCCAATCCAAAACAATCCACCCCACTCCAATCCAATCCATCCACTCCAATCCACCGCACTTCAATCCAGTCCACCTCACCGTGATCCACCCACTGCAATCTGCCCCACTCCAATCTGCTGTGCTCCAATCTGCCCCACTCCAATCCAGAACAATCAGCCCCACTCCCATCCAAAACAATCTGCCCCACTCCAATACAAAAAATATACCCCACTCCAGCCTGCCTCACTACAATTAAAAAACTCTTCCTCACTATAATCCAAAACAATCTGCCTCACTACAGTCCAAACAATCTGCCCTCTCCAATCTGTCCCAGTGCAAAACAAAAGAATCCAGCACAATCCAGTCTACCCCACTGCAATCCAAGGCAATCACCCACTTCAATCTGCCCCACTCCAATCCAAAGCAATCTACCCCACTCAAATCCAGAATAATCTGCCCCACTGCAATCCAAACCAATCTGCCAAATGCAATCGAAAGCAATGTGCCCCACTCCACTACAAAACAATATGTCCCACTCTAGTCTGTCCCACTACAAACCAAAATAATCTGCACCACTCCAATCCAAAACAAACTGCCCCACTCCAGTCTGTTGCAGTACAAACCAAAACAATCTGTCCGACACCAACGTGCCCCACTCCAATCCAAAACAATGTGCCACTGCAATCCAAAGCAATCTGCCCCAATCCAATCTGCCTCACCCAATCCAAAACAATCAGCCCCACTCCAATCCAAAACAATCTGCCCTTCTCCTGTCTGCCCCACTCCAATCCAAAACAATCCACCCCACTCCAATCCAATCCACCCACTCCAATCCACCACACTTCAATCCAGTCCACCCCACCCTGATCCACCCACTGCAATCTGCCCCACTCTAATATGCTGTGCTCCAATCTGCCCCACTCCAATCCAGAACAATCAGCCCCACTCCCATCCAAAACAATCTGCCCCACTCCAATACAAAAAATATGCCCCACTCCAGCCTGTCTCACTACAATTAAAAAACTCTTCCTCACTACAATCCAAAACAATCTGTCCCACTCCAATCCAAAATGATCTGCCCCACTCCAATCCGAAACAATCTGCCCTGCTCCAACCTACCCCACTTCAATCCAAAACAATTGGCCACTGCAATCAAAAGCAATCTGATCCACTCCAATCCAAACCAATCAGCCCCACTCTAATTCAAAACAATCTGCCCCACTACAGTCTGCCTTGCTCCAATCTAAAACAATCAACTCACTACAATCCAATGCAGTGTGTCCCACTCCAGTCCAAACAATCTGCCCCGCTCCAATCCAAAACAACCCAACCCACTACAATCCAAAACAATCTGCCCTGCTCCAATACAAAACAGTTTACCATGTTCCAATCCAAAACAATCTGCCATACTCCAATCCATAATAATCTGCCCACTCCAGTCTGCCCCAAACCAATCTGCACCCACTCCAATCCAAACCAATCTGCTTTCACTCCAATCGGCCCCATTGCAAATCAAAACAGTCTGCCCACTCCAATCCAAAACAATATGTCCCACTCCAATCTAAAACAATCTGCCCCATTCCAATACAAAACAATCTACCCCACTCCAATCAAAAACAATCTGCCCTACTCCAGTCCACCCCACTGCAGACCACCCACTCCAATCCAGTCCACCTCACCCCAGTCCAATCCACCCCACTCTAATCCACCCCACTGCATCCCAATTTACCATACTCCATACCAATTCACCCCTCTCCAATCAGGCACAATTCACCCCACACCAATAAAATCTACCCCAACCCAGACCAGTCCAATCCACCCCAATTCAATCTACCCCACTCCAATCTAATCCAATCTGCTGCACTCTAATTTACCACAGTCCAACCCATAACAGTCCAGCTATCCCGCTACAGCCCAACCCACCCTACTCCAGTCCAACCCACCCCACCCCATTCTAATCCAACCCACTCCAAACCACGATATTCCAGTCCATTCTACCCCACTCCAATCCAACGTATTCCAGTACAACCCTCCTCTCTCCATTCCAGCCCACCCCAAACCAATCTAACCCACTCCAATCTACCCACACCACCTCACCTCAGTCAATCCCACTCCAATCCAACCCACCTTAATCCACCCCAGTCCAATCAGTTCACTTTAATCCACCCACTCCAGTCCATCTCAAACCACCTTAATCCACCCCACTCCAATCCACCCCACTCCACACCAATCCAATCCATCCCACTCAGTCCAGTCCACTCCACTCCAATCTAATCCATCCACTCCAATACAATCCAGTCCAATCCACCACAACCCAATACAGTCCACCCTAATCCAGCCCACACCCATCCAATCCACCCCACCTCACCCCACCTCACCCCAATCCAATCCACCCCCACTCAATCCTTCTCACTCCATTTCTCCCCACCCCACTCCAATCTAATTCACCCCACTCAATCTTCGAACTTCAGTGCATTTCACCTCACTCCAGTCCACCTTACCACACCCAGTCAAATCTAATCCAACCCACTCCAATCCAAACCACCCCACTCCAATCCACTCTACCCCATCCACTCAATCCCACTACAATCAACCTCACCCCACTGTGATGTAATCCACCCCATTCTACTCCAATCCTACCCACTCTACTGCAATCCACCCCACCCCACTCTACTGCAGTCAACCCCAATTAACACCACTTCACTCTACTTCAGTCCACCCCACTGTACTTCAATCCCCCAATCCACACCACCCCAGTTCAGTTGACCCCACTCCAATCCAGTCCACCTTAATCCACTCCAGTTCAATCCAGTTCACCTTAATCCACCCACTCCAATCCAATCCATCCTACACCACCTTAATCCACTCCAATCCTGTCCAATCCACCCCACTCCAAACTGCCTTAATCCAACCCACCCTAACCACACCAATCCAATTCATTCCACACCAATCCAATCCACCCCACACCAATCCAGTTCACCAGGTACACCAATGAAATATACCCCGATGCAATTGAACCCACTCACTCTAATCCACCCAACTTCATTCCAATGCACCCCACCTCATTCCAATCCACTCCAATCCCCCCACTTCAATTCAACCCACCCCACTCCAGTCACCACAATCCACCATACTCCAATCCAGTCCATTTCAATCCAATCCACCGCACTACAAAAAATCCATTCCACTCCATTCCACCCCACTCCACTCCAACGCATACCATCCCAATCCAGTCCTCCTCAATCCAATCCACCCCAATCCACCCAAATGCAATTTAGCCTAATCCAGCCCATCCCAATCTAGTCCACCGACTCAATCCAATCCACCCCACTCCTACTCACTCAATTTCACCACACTCAAGTCCAATCCACCCAACTCCAAACTTCTCAAACCTTCCCCAAACCACCCTCATCCAACCCATCCCAACTGTGTCCTTCCAACCACAATCCAATTCACACCACTCCACTCCCATCCACCACACTCCAATCCACCCCACTTTATTTCAGTCCACTCCACTCAACTCTTGTCAAATCCACCCACTCTAGTCAATTCTACCCCACACTACCCAGTCCAATCCACCCCCACCCCACTCCAGTCCATCCACTCAATTCCAGTCCAATCAACTCCACAAATCACTCCAGTCCAGTCCACCCCACTCTAGTCCAGTTTAGTCCACCCCACTCTAATTCACCCCACTCAAAACCACACTAAGCCACCCAACCCAAACCAATCCACTGTGCCCTACTCCTACCACTTCAGTCCAATCCACCCATCCCAATCCAGACTAATCATCCTACTCCCATCCACCTCATCCCATTTCAATCAATCCCACTCCAATTGACCCCACTCCATTCAGTCCACCCTACTCTACTCCAATTCAATCCACCCCACTCCACTCCACTCCACCCCACCCCACACCACTTCACAAATTGCTCTGCCACTGAACCATTGAACTCTACTCTTCCCACTCAACTCTATAACTCACTACACCCCCTACTCCACTCTACTCTCCCACTCAGCTCTATGCACTCCACACCACTAACTATTAGCCATTCTGAATTGCAGCCACACTGATGTACAACATAGCAAAAACACATTGCAAAAGCCATTAGCTCTTGTATAGGCAAGACCTATTGACTTTGCCATTACTTGTTTTAAATTTAACCTGTTTTACTTAAAGGAAAATGGGTTGCATTTAAGAAAAAAATAGAAATATTTAAGTAGCATTTTCTAAGAGTAGGCAGTTGCCAACAAGATCACTGTCTACTCTTGAAAGATGTCTTTGACAACATTGACAAAGGGGAAGAGGTCCCTTGGAACCTCTGTGCATTTGCAATGGGTTACCACTACTGTTTTAATGGTAAATTATTAATGTTTTGCGAACAGATTTCAGTCTCAAAATAATAATGCATACAATTCTGATTTGGTATTTGGAAGGGACAGCCTAAACGTGCCCCTTCCAAATACCAAATAAGTATTTAATCGCAAACCCAAATTAGGATTCAGTGACGTGTTACTGTACCATAACTTCAGTTTTATACATGATAAATTGCCTTTTTGGGTTGCAAACAGCCTGATTCTGTGAATCTGACATTTTGCAAAAGCAAAACTCCTTCATAGATCTGACTCTAAATTCATATAGATTCTGGGTGAGAACAAATGTGTGTTCCATAGGACCAGACAGAATACCACAGGAATCGAAGTCGAGGTGTTTTGGGACTTTTTAAAGCTGGTGTAATTCCTTGATCTTGGCACATCTGGTTCATGCACAAGCTTACAAATATTTCTAGTGCCCGATCATTTTAAAATGAAAGAGCACTGCACTGCTTTCATTTCTGCACAATATTAATTACTTTGCAACTGAAACAGTACATTTATTTGAAAAAAAACAGCTATTTTTAGCCACGAGTAACTACGCTTTTCTTGATTTTGATCTAAACTTTCATCACTTTAACTAGTATTGTATTGTATTTCAGCATTTATATAACCCCCAGCACCCCTATGTGGGCTGTGGTTGGAAAGATTTTATCTTGGTTTTGATCCTATGTGGGAAGTGTTTCCATGTTGTGCTTGACAACCACAAAGGTATGGTTATTGGATGAAGTGTGTAGCTGTGTGGTGGATGATGAAATGTGAGAGGCAGATAGGCAGTTTTATGGTTTTTGGTATGCTGGTAGCTTTCAACAGTTGCGCAGGTCCCTTTATGGTATTTCAAATGATTGTCTATTTAGCTGGCTACTGCAATGGGTTGCCCAACCTAGGATTTTGTTTATAGTTGTGGTCCTGAACTGGCAAATTTGAAGGAAAAGATAAATTGAGAGATCTGTTTGGATGTAAGTGCCAATGTTCTAATTTCACAACATATTTCGCTATCAGGCTATACCAGCCATTAACGGCCAGCTCCAGCCTTCGGCTCGGGCCTTTAACAAGGGAGTGGGACTTTAATATAGCCTTAGAACCCAGCGCAGCAGTGTTCTCAGCAGTCCACTGTTTGGACTGCTGAGATCATAATGAGGGCCTTAGTCTTTCCCATAACAGTATGACCGACACAAGTACTTCTGGAATACCACAGGAAGTAGTCTCTGACGATATTAGAAATGACAAGTAAACTATGCATTTGGCGTCTCATAATGCTTCAAAAATATTTGATTTTCATCGCACTCTGTGCTACTTGCATTCTCATTCCCACTCTCTTGTGAATCTATTTTCAGTCTTATTGTTTGTTTGCTCTAATGTTTGTACTATTGTTGTCGCATTTTTCTCTAGATTTTGGAGAGGTACATTTTAAACGGAGCTTCTTTATCCCTCTTTAAGGATGTGTTTTGCATCTTGAAGACTTGGAACACTTTCTTCCCTTATTTTGGAAACTATGGGGGTCATTACCACCTTGGCGGGCGGCTACCGCCGCCCGCCAGGCGGTAACCGCCATGCGGCCGCCAATGCGGCCACACTCAGGCGGCCCCATTATGACATTCCCGCTGGGCCGGCGGGCGCAAACCAAGTTTGCGCCCGCCAGCCCAGCGGGAATGAGGCCTCAACATAGGAGCCGGCTCCTAATGGAGCCGGCGGTGTTGCGGCCGTGCGACGGGTGCAGTTGCACCCGTCGCGCTTTTCACTGTCTGCTATGCAGACAGTGAAAAGCTGGCCGGGGCCCTGTTAGGGGGCCCCAGGACACCCCTTACCGCCAGCCTCTTCCTGGCGGTGCAAACCGCCAGAAACAGGCTGGCGGTAAGGGGGTCGTAATCCCCAGGGCAGCGCTGCAAGCAGCGCTGCCCTGGTGGATTACATCCGCCGGGGCCATTGTGGCAGTAAACCGCCGGCCCTGGCGGTGCGACCTGGGAGGCACCGCCAGCCTGTTGGCGGTGCTCCCGTCGTTTTGGCCCTGGCGGTCATAATACCGCCAGGGTCATAATGACCACCTATATGTAAATCCACTTTGCTAATACTCTTGTTCCAAGTGCTTCAGAAGAGTGGCGTATGGAGAAGATTACCCTCATTCATTCTTCCAGGCTCCACCATGAGAACGTTATGACTGATTCAGGTGGTCACATCACAATGTAAGGGAAATTGAATCAAACTAATAGTATGTTGATGTGATGTTGAAAAAGTAATGGGATCGGGAACTAATGGTCATGGAATTACTGACAGAAACAAATCTAACCTCTAAAGACCTACTAATGGGACAGTTTGGGCTTATCCCAGCTCCAAATCAGGAAATGTTAAAGAACTAAAGCAAGTGGCTATCTTTGAGACATAGTTGCATGAGAAAAGTTGATTTTTGATGGCTAATTTCGTGGGAGGAACTAAATCAGTGGCAAACCTAAAAAAAACTCATGTTGATTTTACAGCTCATGGAGGAGTTTTCATTGGAGCAGAGAAACAGTGCCTTGATGGCGCTGCAGTGAGTGACTCCAAGGATTAGCAATAGCTACTGACAAATACACAGCCAACTGTTGGAACTGGAAGTGTCAAAGTCAGTACCTGACTTGGCCAGGTGAAGAGAAGTGTCTCCATCAGCAAAAATCAGTCTTAAAAGAATAGCAGTGATAGTTTCCAGCCAGTACAGTACCCCAGCGGAATAGAATCCTTCCACTGGGGCCTTCAGTGTAATAGGGCAAGAAAACCCAATTTACCTATCATGGGGTAGGGGTGTAGCTTGGCATGTAATTGTAGAGTCACACCAAGAGCAACTGGCCAGCCAAGACTCTGTCTTCAATCCTGCAAACAACTAAAATTATCTTCCTTGCTTAAAAAGAGGTGGAAGTTCTCTCAAAGTTGCTTTTAAATACAAACTTGTTCCTCTGCACTGCGTCTACAGACATACAGAATGTTATTTCCTTTTGAGGTTTTGTTGTCACTGTGACCATCTGAGGCAAAATCCATGAAGTCAAAGAAATACATTAAATGATATTGTGGAAAGGCAAGGACCCCTGTTATCAAAATATTTGCTCACCATTTATCACAAGCTGACCAGATTTACAGGCTAGTGGTAAGGGTGTGGAACAATCTTGGAATGGATTACTTCTGGAGATGACATCCTGGAGTAAGACATGATGGATTAATTTGTGGCATGTTCTCTAAGTGGCTGCCTAGAGCAACCCAGGTGAAGGGTGTGTCTCTTATTTAGAGTCCCCCCAAAGCAGCCCTGACCAGCACACAGGCCTATGAATGCTTATCTAGAGCACCAATGCAGAGTTCTGCTCTGCCTTTTCCAGATGGATATGAATCTGAGCATTCTGAAGGTGACCAGATACTAGAGATTGGGATGCTTCCACAGCTATGTGACTGTTAGTTGTGGGACATCAAGGAAGGAAGGAGTCTGGTTATACAGAATGTGAAACCTTACAGAAGCCATACAAGAAGGCTGAAGCACAGCATAGAGGTGAATTTTCTTTGTGCTTCAAGGGAAACAGGATGTGGCTTGCTTTACAGCCAGCTATCCAATATTGATCTTGGTGTCACCAAGAGGCTGGTTGTCCTCCCAGGTGGACAAGAACTTTCATATGGTATTGTCCCATGAGGTTTCGTGGCAGGGTAAACTTAGTCAAGACAACAAGGAAACAGCTGTATCACCAGGTTTACTGGCCCAGCATAACAGCTGATACAGAGAGGTTTTTTACTGGACCTGGCTGACATGTCTGCTAGCACTGATTGAATGGAGTGCCATTTGAGGAAGTGCAGATTCACATTGGTGGTCCTCTTGGTCACTTAATAACCCATTCTTGTTGTTGCAGATAATACCCACATTTACCCTGCTGCTTTTGAGGAGCCCCTGAAGTGGTTAAGGCCCTCATAAGAACCTTCATTTGAGTCAAAATTCCCAACACTGTGATCACCAGCATTTGGAGTGATTTCATGTTCAGGTACATAAATGTCATGAGGGGCAAGTTCGGTGGTACTATTCACTTCCTACATCCTTTCACCCTCAGACCAATGGATTTGTTGATAGGTTCAATAAGACATTAAAGAACATGATGGGTACCTTGTAGTAATCAGAGAATATGAAATGTTGCATGCTTTTTCTTTGTCTCCTCTTCTCCTACTAGATGCTCTCTTAAATAGTTGTATTCCTTTAATTGTCTGTATTTGCAACCTATTTACAGCCCCTTTGCTTGTGAACATGGTTCCAGAATATCATTGTCAGTATAACATCTGATGTATAGTGTTTTAAATCACATTTACAGAAATATCACTCATTGAATTTAAAAATAAAAAATCTACACCCAATAAGATAGTATTGTTGTGAATGCTAGTTAGTACTCAATAGCAGTGTCAGAATGTGTATCTGTAGAGACTATTCTGGAAGTAAACCCAGCATCTGCACTGGATTGCTGTATATATTGAATTATATGCTTGGCCTCTAGATTAAGATAGCAAGTTATGCACGGAATAGGCATCACAAAGGCTGTGAATTCATGAAGTAGTGGGTTAATCAGGAGACAACTGCAATTGATTATCTGTAAGGTCAGGAAGTTTAGAGCCTGAAGCTAATCTGTTCATGAGCTTTGCTGAACAAGTGGTATGGTCTCTACACCACCTTCAGAAAGATCAGTGATATCTGCAACTACGTTGAAATTGGAGCTCTCTAAAGAGGGCTTATGATTTAAAGAACTTCATGTCTTGTTCCTTGCCTACCCTCATGTGTGTGACTACATAGGTGCTTCACTTTGTTCCACACTGAGCATGTGTGTGGGATAGTTGTTGTTCATTCGAGTTATTTTGTGCCGGGGTGCCCAAGATTAAGGTTTCCCCTCAGCTGTTACTTGGCTAGGGTTGACATGATAGCCTGCCTATTCATTTGTTAGGACTCTGTTCCCTGAAACTGCAGCTACCTTTTGAGGGGTGGAAGAAAATTCGATCCTACAGGGAGTGCAGAATTATTAGGCAAGTTGTATTTTTGAGGATTAATTTTATTATTGAACAACAACCATGTTATCAATGAACCCAAAAAACTCATTAATATCAAAGCTGAATATTTTTGGAAGTAGTTTTTAGTTTGTTTTTAGTTTTAGCTATGTTAGGGGGATATCTGTGTGTGCAGGTGACTATTACTGTGCATAATTATTAGGCAACTTAACAAAAAAAAATATATACCCATTTCAATTATTAATTATTACCAGTGAAACCAATATAACATCTCAACATTCACAAATATACATTTCTGACATTCAAAAACAAAACAAAAACAAATCAGTGACCAATATAGCCACCTTTCTTTGCAAGGACACTCAAAAGCCTGCCATCCATGGATTCTGTCAGTGTTTTGATCTGTTCACCATCAACATTGCGTGCAGCAGCAACCACAGCCTCCCAGACACTGTTCAGAGAGGTGTACTGTTTTCCCTCCTTGTAAATCTCACATTTGATGATGGACCACAGGTTCTCAATGGGGTTCAGATCAGGTGAACAAGGAGGCCATGTCATTAGATTTCCTTCTTTTATACCCTTTCTTGCCAGCCACGCTGTGGAGTACTTGGACGCGTGTGATGGAGCATTGTCCTGCATGAAAATCATGTTTTTCTTGAAGGATGCAGACTTCTTCCTGTACCACTGTTGAAGAAGGTGTCTTCCAGGAACTGGCAGTAGGACTGGGAGTTGAGCTTGACTCCATCCTCAACCCGAAAAGGCCCCACAAGCTCATCTTTGATGATACCAGCCCAAACCAGTACTCCACCTCCACCTTGCTGGCGTCTGAGTCGGACTGGAGCTCTCTGCCCTTTACCAATCCAGCCACGGGCCCATCCATCTGGCCCATCAAGACTCACTCTCATTTCATCAGTCCATAAAACCTTAGAAAAATCAGTCTTGAGATATTTCTTGGCCCAGTCTTGACGTTTCAGCTTGTGTGTCTTGTTCAGTGGTGGTCGTCTTTCAGCCTTTCTTACCTTGGCCATGTCTCTGAGTATTGCACACCTTGTGCTTTTGGGCACTCCAGTGATGTTGCAGCTCTGAAATATGGCCAAACTGGTGGCAAGTGGCATCGTGGCAGCTGCACGCTTGACTTTTCTCAGTTCATGGGCAATTATTTTGCGCCTTGGTTTTTCCACACGCTTCTTGCGACCCTGTTGACTATTTTGAATGAAACGCTTGATTGTTCGATGATCACGCTTCAGAAGCTTTGCAATTTTAAGAGTGCTGCATCCCTCTGCAAGATATCTCACTATTTTTGACTTTTCTGAGCCTGTCAAGTCCTTCTTTTGACCCATTTTGCCAAAGGAAAGGAAGTTGCCTAATAATTATGCACACCTGATATAGGGTGTTGATGTCATTAGACCACACCCCTTCTCATTACAGAGATGCACATCACCTAATATGCTTAATTGGTAGTAGGCTTTCGAGCCTATACAGCTTGGAGTAAGACAACATGCATAAAGAGGATGATGTGGTCAAAATACTCATTTGCCTAATAATTCTGCACTCCCTGTATATATTTTGGACATTCATTTTGCTTTAACTTAGTGAAAGGCAGCATCATCCACTTTTCGTGCAGTGCTGGCTTTTGCCTATCAACAGTATCTTTTTGGCTTGCCCAGGGTGACTCAGATATACTAATAAGCCTGGCCAGTTCTAGGGTTGTCTGATCTGTGATTCCACCCACAGAAGGTTACCACAACAAGGCAAGGTGCTTGGTCTTTATTTTTTCAGCAATACGTTGTTTCAAAATGTAGGAAATCAGGAATCAAGTCTCACAACCCATGCCTGTGTTATACCCTTAGCATCATTTGATGTCTGATCTTGAAAGCGTTTATGCCTGTTAGTTAAATACTTCTATGTTTTGCAGCATAACACATGGTCGTGTATTTTCACTCTTGTTCTCTGTGTGCTGTCTGCATCCTTACATCTAAATTATGAATTATCCGCAGAAAATTACTGTGTGGATGGTGGAGTTTAGAATTACCACCAGCCCATGCTAGAACGCCGAGATAAGGGATGCAAGTTGTCCATTTAACTTTATCATTGGGATGTGGAGTGTGGGTCTCATGTAGTAGTGTATAACACATCAATGCTTACTAATATTTACTTATCCCCGCGATAATTGGATTGTTATTTTTTGCTATGAATTTCTTGTAGCATGATACTCCTGTAGATGACATTCCGACATATAACTGTCTGTTTAATCCAACGTTAGTGCAAATTCTTCCACAGGCTAATTTCTTTTATTAAGGTCCCCTTTTGTTCCTATTGGCGCTGTAGGGATAGGTTTTTTGTAGTGGTGTTTGGCCTATTGCACTGCCTTCTTCGTTCTAATGTGCCATCTTGCATCCTGTGCCTAATTGTTTACCAGTACAGTCCAGTGTTTGAGGGGCAGCTGGAATTAGGGAGAACTTGAAGACTGCTAACTACAATATCCTAATTTTCCCTGAGAGTTTGGGATTATTATGTGAGAATAAATACATCAAGGTTGAGTGGACAGGCTCTCACCAGGTTGTTAACGAACAACCTGGCCTTCTCTTTTCCAAGTGAGACATGGTTTAAACGCACTAGGTCTGACCCTTCACTGCCTGTGTGGCTTACTGGTGAGGCTGTGGACACATGGGGTACATGTACACACAGGGGAAATACGAGGATTTAGATAGAAGTTGCAGGGCTCAGAATTCTACTCATTTTACACCAGGTTTTCTGGGAGTCACATACACACACACACTCTCACTCGCTCACTCATCTACTCGTTCACTCTATTGGGATTCAGCCAATTTCAGCTTCTGTTCTGTCACCCAATTTATCAACCCTCTCCGTTTGGTGCCGACAGTTTTAGAAACTAATTCAAGATTCCCTACGCACTCACTATGTGAAGTACTGTGTGCAGGCCTTAAAGACAAAGGTATCATAGTTGATGAATTCATAAATTGGAGCACCTGACTGACAAACACTATGGGGAAACAGACACCCTAGTTCAGTAGATCAGTGGTTCTTAACCTTTTGACTTCTGTGGACCCCCTGTTGGAACCCAGGGACGCCCACTAATCATTATTGAAATCTGGTGACCCCAGTCATTACTTGAAGCTATCTCAGCCTAAGCAATTTTGATGATTTGAACTGCAAAACAATACCCACAAATACAGAAACAAGCAGTAATCAAACAAATGATGAAATATTTTTTTAAAATTCATAAACATAAAAATATCAAAATGGCAATTTAAATGTGAAGGTTGGAGCTTTTCTTAATTACACTTAGGCCACCATTCATTCATACTATATTCTGTTTGATACTCTTGCACTGTTCCTTCAAATCATTCTAAGGATACCAAATACAATTTTAGCCTAAAATTTTAAATGCCTTCACATTTATAGAATGTTTACAATATTTCAATATACATCTTGTTTCTGTAGCTATATACACTGAACTTGTTAATATTATTGAATTTTCTTAGTAGTCACAGATCCCTGAGTAGGTGTTGTGGCCCCTCAGGGACCTCTGAACCACAGGTTAAATAATGTATTCCAATACCTTAGTGAAAAAACTCTCGAGAATTCCACCTTTATAAAGGAAGCACAGTCCAGTGGTTCTTAACCTTTTGAATTCTGAATAATCATTACTGGAATCTAGGGACCCCCACTGAGTTATTACTCAAAGCCGGGGACCCCAGCTTAACCCTATTGGTGCATGTGTCAACCAATGTCCGACACACGAACACCCTCCCTAGTGCAATCCACGACCATTGGCCGACACCAGGGAGGGGTTTTAAAAATCCTCTGGTGCTTTGCACTGGAGGATTTGTTTTTATTAAAATCCCGTGGGAGACGCAGAAGAGTTTCAGTGTCTCCCCCTCCCCCACTCCATCCACGCGCTGATGTCACAAAACCCCAACAGGCGGTGTTCTGCCAGTGTATTATGACTGTGGCGCATTAGCCACGGCCATACCGCTGGCCCCTCCACTATACCGCCAGACGTCCGCTGGGCCGTCATAATCCCCAGGGCAGATTATGAGTCCCCAACCACCAGCCTGGCCATGGTGGTAAACACCGCCATGGAAAGGCTGGCGGTAAGGGGGACTCGGGATGCCCCTTGGGGCCCCCACAGGGGCCCCAAGGCAAAGCCCCATCGCGCATTTCACTGCCCGAATTTCGGGCAGCGAAATGCGCGACGGGTGCTTCTGCACCTGCTGCACATCAACATTGCCGCTGGCTCTATGATGAGCCGGCTTCAATGTTGATGTGACTTTTCTGCTGGGCCAACGGACAGAAACAATGTTTCCGTCCGCTGGCCCAGCAGAAATCTCATGATAGGGGGCCAGCCATACCACCAGCACTGGCGGTATATTGGCTTTTGCGGCTTTTGCGGCTTCGGCAGTCTTTTTAAAAGACCGCCGAAGTCGTAATGAGAGACTTTGTCTCTAATGTTCACAGAAACATACACACTCTTACGTGGGGATCCTTTCTTGGAACATCAGCTGTTTTATTTTAAAACACTACTTTGACCCATGTACGTTAGAGGGAGATTCCAGCCAGATGACCACGACTGTATGCTGATTGCTGAGTGCTCCGCTGCAGCTGCTTATGTAGACTACAGGCTTCTCGCTCAGGTATGAGGGATGATGTCTTCCCAGGGGGACCTGAAGGGCAGAATTAGAACTTAACATGCTGAGCTCTAACATAGTCTAGGTAGGAACCATTCTTAAAAACCGTAGTGACAACATGGTAGCGTTATTTTTATGTTTTATTCTCCTTGTCACAATTTTAATCCGGTCATGCTTCATTGTCCTAGTTGTTGCAATACATGCTTTATTATCTAAGATGCAGTTACTTCAATAATGAGACTAATGCAACTGAGAGAAACGGATGAGATCTGAGTGACCACGGTTTCCCTGAGGAGTCATTTGTGTCACGCGCTCGGTTGCCCAATCATCCCTGCTCTTGGGTGGAGATGAGGCACTGCTGTTTAGCCAGGACAAAACATGGATTAGGCCGACAGGTTTCATCTGGTGTGGGATCAGACTCAGGCCCTCATTACAAACCTGGCGGTCGGTGATAAAACGGCAGTAATACTGCCAACAGGCCGGCAGTAACAAAAATGGAATCATGACCACGGCGGAAACCGCTCAGACAGACAGCCACTTTAACACACCGACCGCCAGGGCGGAATCAACAAGCACTACTGCGGTAACCGCCAACAACCAGACAGAAGACAATGTACTGCCCACTCTATTATGACCGGCCTACCCGCCACCGTTTCCTGGGTGGTACCAACGACACTAAAAGCCTGGCGGAAACAGATCTCAGAAGTCAAAGGACTAACCTTTGGAGACTCAGGGAACAACCACGATGCCATGGAGCCCGAGCTGCAAGTTTTCCCCATGCTCGTCCACCTTCTGCTTCATTATGAACACCAACGCCAGCGAAGACGACTACGGTGAGTACTTCCGCCTAGCACACAAGGGAGGGGGCAGAAAAAAGAGAGGGACACACACACGCAACACACACCCCTCTGCCCCCAACACCATACACACAACCAGATGCAGCAACATAACATATTTACCCCATACCCCTCAGGAATAATGCAAGGACAAAGGCCCTCATTATGACCCTGGCAGTGGGCGGAACACTGGTGGTAACACCGCCAACAGGCTGGCGGTGTTCCATCAGTGTATTATGACCGTGGCGCATTAGCCACAGACATACCGCTAGCCCCTCCACTATACCGCCAGGCTTCCGCTTGGCGGTCATAATCACCAGGGCAACGCGGCCCTGGGGATTATGAGTCCCCAACCACCAGCCTGTCCACGGCGGTAAACACCGCCATGGAAAAGCTGGCGGTAAGGGGGACTCAGGAGCCCCTGGGGGCCCAGCCCTGCCCATGCACTTAGCATGGGCAGTGCCAGGGCCCCCAGGCACAGCCCCATCGCGCATTGAAATGCACAACCGGTGATGATGCACCCACTGCACATCAACATTGCCACCGGCTCTATTATGAGCCGGCTTCAGAGTTGATGTGACTTTTCCGCCAGGAAGCTTCCATCGGAGGAGGTATCACTATCCGAACTGTCACCTCCAGTGTCCACTGTGATGCTCCCCTTGCCCTCCGTCCCACTGGTGCCTTCACCGTCGGTGGATTCGGCCTCCTGGGCCCTGTGGGATGCAGCTCCCCCTGTTGCCGGTGCCTCTGCTCTTCCGCCAGATGATACTAATGTACATAAGAACAGAAAGACAAAACAAAAAGGGGGGGAATAGACAAAGGATACACTTGGTCAATGGCGGCAACAACACCACCGTTGACGTACACAATACACACAAACAGGGAACATTCCTACACACTAGGCAATGCACTACCAGTCACAATGCTAGTCACCAGCCCAGGGACAGGGACACCTAACGCCAATTGCAGCATACCAGAAAACTACAGACCCCTGCCCAGTAGTGGATGCCTACTAGCTTGGTTGGAGGAAGTTTACATCAGACCCTGCCCAACATGGGACCTACCCTGCAATGTCCGGTCTGGTCTAGGGGCACCCACAGGCCCACATCCCCCACCCGGATACCACCCCACCACGTTCAAGTAGTATACTGGGGCACTGTACTCCCTGTACTGCTGTGAACCCCCAAAGCGCCCATCTAGCACCGGATAGGCCACCGCCAGTATGCAGGCCATCAGCGGGTCAGGGTTCGATGGTCACTCCTTCCTCGTTGGGAGGCCATCCCCAGCTGGACCTCCGCCTTCTTCCATGCCCAGCGTCTCAGGTCCTCCCACCGTTTCCAACAGTGGGTGCTCTGCCTGCCGTAGACCCTCAGGGTCCCCACGCCCATGGTGATAGCACACCATGTACCCCTTGTCTGATGGGCGCTGACCTGCAGAGAAATACACATAGGAAAAGGTATCAGACAGACCGTCCTGCATGTTACACTTATGGCCCACCATAGCCCTTCAGATCCCCTTACACACAGACATGGCCAAACATACATGCAGCACGCTGCCCAGGGCCCTTCCACCAACACCCCCTACACAAGGCCTTCACACACACCACTCCATGCCTTCATGCCCAATGCATCGTGCTCACAGTGTACTAACCTGTTGGTCTGGAGGCCCATACAGCAGTCGGTACTGGGGTAGGACCCCATCCACTAGTCTCTCCAACTCCGACGCAGTGAAGGCAGGGGCCCTTTCCCCAGTCACATGAGCCATGGTCGGTTCCAGACACAGGTCACAGCAGCACATGCAGTGTAGGTCCTCTCCTGTTGAAGGTCAGGTAGCAAGTGAGTGAAAAGATAGAAAATGGCGGTCGTGTCCGCGGAGGTGCGTACCGTCACCGCCGGCGTATATCACCATTGGCCACTCTAACCCTTAGGGCCCAATGATAACGAATAAGGAGTTGCACGGCGGTTCTCGACCGCCTCCCGCAATGGCATACAACGTCAGCGGAATTACCTCATTTCCACAAGTCCCACCACAAAGGACAGGCGGACGCCATTTCGGGGGGGGGGGTGCAGGCCATGGATCCTAACTGCATCACAGTACACAAATTCACTATTTGGACATATCCCACCAAAATAATGTTACAATCACAATATGCATTGAACTGTAGTGGTTGGATTGTACAGATAATGACCAGCTGCTCGCTCTTTTGCCCCATAGATTGCAACTGCTGCGGATGAATAGGGGATGGAGACAAACCCCTGTGTACAGACCGCTGGTGGACTTGGCAACAATGGAGGACAGGCACATTATCCTCACCTATAGACTGGACAGGGCCACAATCACAGAGCTGTGTGCCCAATTGCAGCCTGATCTGATATCTGATATCCGTCACCCCAACGGGATCCCCCCTCTTGTGCAAGTCCTATCTGTGCTCAATTTCCTGGCAACTGACTCCTTCCAAGTGACAGTGGGCTTGGCAGCAGGAATGTCACAGCCAATGTTCTCAATAGTGCTGACCAGAGTGTTGTCTGCCCTGATTAAACACATGCGCAGCTACATCGTTTTCCCCCAAGTGGAGGATTTGGCCACAGTGAAAGCTGATTTCCATGCAATGGGACATATCCCCAACATTACTGGGGCAGTTGATGGTACACATATTGCATTTGTCCCCCCTCTTCCCCGGAGAAATGAACAGGTGTTCAGAAATCAAAAGAGCTTTCACTCAATGACTGTGCAGATAGTGTGCCTGGCGTACCAGTGCATCTCCCATGTCAATACAAAGTATCCTGGGTCTGTGCATGATGCCTTTATCCTGAGGAATAGCAGCATCCCATATGTGATAGCTCAACTCCAGTGGCACCTGGTGTGGCTAATAGGTGAGCCCTGGTTTCCACCCAGTGGATGTTGGTGTGTGGGTATGGTGTGGGCCATAAGGGTTAGTGTGTGTCTAACAGGTGCCCTTCAATATTTGCAGGTGACTCTGGTTACCCCAACCTCTCATGGCTACTGACCCCTGTAAGGAATCCCAGGACTAGGGCAGAGGAACATTACAATGAGGCACATGGGTGAACAAGAGGAATTATAGAGAGGACATTCGGCCTCCTGAAAGCTAGGTTTCGTTGCCTTCATCTCACAGGTGGGTCCCTGTGCTACTCACCCCAGAAGGTCTGCCAGATCATCGTGGCATACTGTATGTTGCACAACCTTGCCTTACGTCGCCAGGTGCCTTTTCTGCAGGAGGATGAGGCTGGAGATGGGCGTGTGGCAGCAGTGGACCCTGTGGACCCTGTGGGCAGTGAAGATGAGGAGGCAGAGGATGAGGATGAGGACAACAGAAGTGCAATAATTTGTCAATACTTCCAATGACACACAGGTAAGACAGTGTAACTTCGCTTTATATTGACAGTTATGTGTTTGACATTGTCAATAGCAGGCTGATTTTCCCACTTATATGGCCACTCACTGTACCCTTTGGCATCTCTATTTGCAGATATTTGTGCCCCACTATCGCTCCTGGTACAGGTCATTCCTATGTATACATTACTGTACAGTTGTATTGCAGTGTTTCAACCTTGTTAAAAAAATACATAGTTAAATAATTTGACATACTCCATACTTGTATTTTTTCAGTGGGTGTTTATTTAAGTGCTAATAAGTAGAGGGGCGTGTGCAAGGGCTGGGGTGATGGTGGAGGAAAGTCCAGGATAGAGTCCAGTCTATGTGGAGCACAGGTGCATTGTCCAAGGGGGAATAAAAAGGGGAGCAATGGCAGTTGAAGGTGGACAGGGTGACAAGGTGGGACACAAGGGTGACATTCAGGAGAGTCTTATTTCCTGGTGGGGTCTTGACAATAGTCTCTGGCTTCTGCCTGGATTGCAGGGAACATTTGTGGGGTGGTTCTCCTTCTGCATGGGGAGGGGTGCTGGTGGCCTGTTGGTCCTGTGGTGGCGCCTCCTGTCCACTAGCAGCAGCGGAGGTGGAGGGCTTTTCATTGGTTTGGCTAGTGGTAGCGGCCCGGTGGTGTGCCACTGCCTCCCTCATAGTGTTGGCCATGTCTGCCAGCACCCCTGCAATGGTGACCAGGGTGGTGTTGATGTCCTTCAAGTCCTCCCTGATCCCCAGGTACTGTCCCTCCTGCAGACGCTGGTTCTCCTGCATCTTGTCCAGTATCTGGCCCATTGTCTCCTGGGAATGGTGGTATGCTCCCAGGTTCACGGTGAATGCCTCCTGGAGAGTCGGTTCCCTCGGCCTGTCCTCCCCTTGTCGCACAGCAGTCTTCCCAGCTTCCCTGTTGTCCTGTGCCTCTGTCCCCTGAACAGTGTGCCCACTGCCACTGGCCCCAGGTCCCTGATCGTCCTGTGTTTGTGGGGTGGCCTGGGGTCCCTGTAGTGGTGGACACACTGCTGATTGATGTATCCTGGGGACAGAGGTATGGGCCACCTGGGTGGGTACTTTGCTGGTGTTTCCTGAGGGGGGAGGCTCTGTGGAGGTATGGGACTGTGCCTGGGTAACCGACTGTCCGGAGATCCCTGATGGGCCAGGTGTCATCCAGATCCGGGCATCCAGAGCTGCTGTCATCACTGTGGGCCTCTTCTGGGTTGGGGACTGGATGTTGCTGGCACCTCCTCTCCAGTGACGTTGACTGGGGGACCTGTG
Source organism: Pleurodeles waltl (assembly GCF_031143425.1). Classification (NCBI taxonomy): domain Eukaryota; kingdom Metazoa; phylum Chordata; class Amphibia; order Caudata; family Salamandridae; genus Pleurodeles; species Pleurodeles waltl. Next base: position 417,295,479 of record NC_090445.1, on the reverse strand, counting down.
GGGATGTAAATGCAGTGTTATTGTTTCTGCGTGTGACATCTTGTGTGCATGCTTTAGTGATAGGTGTCCATGCAGGTCTGTAATGGGTGTCCATGCATTGGTGTTGCATGCAGGGCCTGGTATTGGATGGCGGGTTGTGATGGTGTGGTGTGTGGGAGGTGGTAGAGTGATGGGAGTGAGGGTAAGGGTCGGGGTATGTGATGGCATGCAGGTAGGGGCGGTGAAAGTAGTAAAGAGTTGACTTACCAGAGTCCAGTCCTCCTCCTACTCCTGCCAGGCCCTCAGGATGCATGATTGCCAAGACTTGCTCCTCCCATGTTGTTAGTTGTGGGGGAGGAGGTGGGGGTCCACCGCCAGTCCTCTGTACAGCTATTTGGTGTCTTGCTGCTACCGAACGCACCTTCCCCCGTAGGTCGTTCCACCACTTCCTGATGTCATCCCTTTTTCTTGGATGATGTCCCACCGTGTTGACCCTGTCCACGATTCTCCGCCATAGCTCCACCTTCCTCGTAATGGATGTCTGCTGCACCTGTGATCCAAATAGCTGTGGCTCTACCCGGATGATTTCCTCCACCATGACCCTTAGCTCCTCCTCAGAGAACCTGAGGTGTTGTTGTGGTGCCATGGGTGTAGTGTGAGTGGTGTGGGTGAGGGTGTGTGGGGTGATGTGTTGGGGTGTGTGATGTAAGGTGCGCAGATGGTGTATAGGTGATGGTGGTGTGTGGCTGTGGTCTTGTCTGTGGCCTTGCTATCTCTCTTGTGGCACTTGTTTGTAGTCGTAAAGGGTTGTGGGTAATGTGGGTGTGTTTTATTGTGGTGTGGGTGTGGTGTGTGAATAGATGTCAGATGTGTGTAGTTTGAATTGTCCAATGTTGTATGTGTTTTTTATGTGTGTGTGTATTTTGAGCGCGGCGGTATGTACCGCCAATGGTTTACTGCCATTGAATGTCCGCTGTGGTGATTCATGGGTCATAATGTTGTGGGTGTAGTTCTGTTGGTGTAACGGTGTGGGTTTGGATACTGACAGTTTATTACCAACCTTTTGGCTGGCGGACTTGTGTGTGTGGCTGTAGAGTGACGGATCCCTATGTGTGTGTCATAATATGGGTAGCGGTAATCCACTGCGGCGGCGGTATGTTGGCGGCAGTCAGCATGGAGGTAAGCAGTACTTACCGCCAATGTCAAAATGAGGGCCTCAGTCCGCCCGCAATACAACTGATTCTGCCACCCATATGCAGTAGTCTCATTAGGATAATGAGAACCTATGCGACAACATGACCAGGGATTCTGTACACAAACAACAGAGGGGGGCATATTTATGAGAGGCTTGCACAGCCGATCTTTTTTTTTGTCTGATAAAGATAGATGCTCATTTCACTGCTAGAGCAGGGATGCTAGTGGATGAGTTGTATTCAGCGCAGTGCTTAATTGTGAAATAATAAGTGATGGGCCGAAACATTTTGCTCAGAAACTGCCACCGGCAATGCAGAAATGTCTGATGCCTTATAATAATGCTGCCTGGATGCTTCTAATGCAGCTTTATGCCATGACCAAACACACATACACCTTAAACTCACTCCTGTACATTTCTTTTGCCCCACTTTCTCCTTTGTCACTATTTTTGGGTCTTTCGCTTCCTGCTTCTTTCACCCTTTTGTGTTTTTGTCTTTCTCTTGTCTGGGTCAAAGCCTGATGAGGAAAAACAAGTGCTGGTGCCCAAAAAATAAGTGCTAGTGGGATCTAACTGCAACAATTAGCATTTATCCAACCATATTTCTGAGCCTGAATCTATCTAGTGGCAACCATCAAATTGTACTGAGGCAAATAAAAGGCAACAGTTTAACCTCTCTATACCAGTACAGTTATGGTGGTGCCCACAGGTTAAAGAACTCCCCTGCTACATTCCAGAAACTCATGTACCAGGTGTTGGTTGGCGTATACATCTGTATAATATATTGATGAATGATGCTATCTTCAGTGACAGCAGGCAAGAGCATTCTGAAAACAATGGGAAAATGGCAGAAGGTAAAAGTGACTATAAAGTCCATCAGGTGATAAACTGGGCAGTCCTCTGTAGTCCATCTTGTGCAGCTGCTGGGGAGTAGGAAGAGTTCCCTAAAAGAAAAAATCCTTTTCGTGGTGGATTAGTAGGTCTCCGCTGCTCAGATGTAGACAAGAGCCTTTTCCCTTCAGGGGCTCTGTGCATGGCCTTGGGGACATGTCTTCTCCCTGTCTGGTATCATCAAAGCGGCCTCAGAATGCCTTCTGGACAGCAGAGTGTAATGAGGTCTACAGGGCCCTGAAGTAGATACTGGGTACTGACGTTCCTTACTGTGGACATCCTTTGGTATGCAGACTCCGGGTTTCCAAAAATGTAGTTGATACCCCATAACCAGCAAGGATTGAACTTGGGAAGAGAACAAAAGTCATGAAGACCACATAGAAGTGCTGTTAGTTGATTCCCACTCAAATACCTGGGATTCTACTTGTCAGTAGACAACTTTGCACATTTGATATAAAACACAGTGTCCCAGTTTGATTTTTTCTGGCTCTCGCATGTGGAAGGTCCTTGGCTCTATCTATGCATGTGAGTGCATGTGTGTCTTCCAGCAGGCTTGTGGGTGGCTGGGAGACTTCTCCACATATATGGTGTTCTGTGCACGACACAATGTGATTGCCGCATAAAGCTTTAGATCCCCTTATTTCTGTCTTTGTGTACTTTAGATATGCATGCTGCTGCACCTGTGGTCTGCACCCCAGAGACGACGTTTTATGGCATGGGCAAAGTGGGCTCTTGCCTAGGTTCCCAGCCTTTCAGAGAGGCCTCTGATAGAGCAAGCTCTGTGCTTCGTAGAGTCTTACCCTGATGACCTTGAATAATTCTTAAACAGATTGTTTTTAAATTTATGTTTAATGTGGATGATGCATGAGAGTCTTTTATAGACATTTTGTAGAGAAAGTTTGGATTTATGTTTCATGCAACATCCATAAAAAATATATATATATTCTTTTAAATCAAAACAGGACCTGACATGAGAAAGGGGGGCATATCTCAGAGATTTTTTGCAGTAGTATTAGTGAGCTGCTGCTGTATTACAATATTGAAAACAGGTCACTATTCCTGAATAGTAGATGTAAACATTTAGAATGTGTATGAGTGTGCCTGGGCACTGTCAGTGACCTGGCCAAAGAGGGCATGAAAGGGCTGAAATTAGATCATAAATTCACAGCTGTTCCAAACAGGGGCCCCTAAAATATATTCAATCTAAGGCCCCCAAATTCCTTAAGATGTCCCTGCACAAACCACACAGACTTTTGGTAGGAATTCCCCCTGCGTCAAAAGATTTTAGTTATGCCCTAAGTGTCCCATTATCGAAAAAGGACTGTGACATGGAAAACATGGACTCCGTAATGAGCACCACTAGTAAGTAATGAAGGTTACTGGTAACCAGTCGGCCTTTTACTTGGGCTGCTCTAAGACTATTTTTAGGTGGAATTACAAGAAATGTTAGTGTGAAATCAGCCACTTGATATGCACAACTTCTCAATACGAAAATTATTCTGGAGCTGTAGAGAAACGAAAACCTAGAAGGAAATCAAGTACTAAACAATTTGTAGCCAGAAAGCTTTTATAAAGTACATTTTCAGTCTCTGTAAGTTTGCTCGTTATTCCGTTCCGCTGCTGGGCTGACACGCTCCGCATACAATTAATGTATGCAGCGTGGGGTGGGGAGGGCGCTTTCTTTTTTTTTTACATATGGAGCGCTTTTGCTAATGAATAAAATAGCATCGCTCTTTAATATTTGCGGTATCGTTGTTGCTGTTCGACAGAACATTTATTTGGTGCAAAGCAAACCAGATGAAAAAAAAATCCCGTTGGAGGGTAGTTAAGGTATTTGAATTAAAGTCTCCCAGAAAGAAAGTATTTGATGGCTAATGATCTCATTTCAATATAATAGGACCTTTCTTTTGCAGAGAGCAAGACAGGTTAAAAGATATAATTATGACTTTCCAAAGTCTCCCAAGTGCCTGAAGATGGGCTGACAGTTCTGATCCCAGGCTCAGCTCTCAAAGGGGGGAAAGGCTTTGTGTGCTGGGAGAATTAAAGAGACACCATCCCTTCCCCACCCTCTGCCTACTTTGCAATTTATCTGTCAAGGATGCAACCCAGGTTACAATTTCAATACCGAAGAAGGGTGGGGGTGGGGGGTGTTTCGTGAAAAGTGGGGCTTTTACTGACCTGTTCGGCACAGGCCTCTGCTAAAAATGCTCACACTATAGGGGAGTTTTCGTATTATTTTTTGCCTCTTTTACAGTAAAGGTGGCACCCTGAAGGCAGAAGAATGATTAGGCCTGGGCTTTGAAACAGTTTATGCAATATTTATACCCAAAGTAGATTTTGGTCAGCAGGCTTCATCTGCTGGCCTGTTGAATTGTCATTCACGTTTTGCTTCCTCCTACCAAAGCAAACAGCATGGGTCAGTGAGTCAGCTCACTTTATCCAATGGCCGTCTTCACTTTGAGTGACTGCTCTTGTGGACATTGTTCATATCCTCCTAATATAGTTCATTTCTCTTCAGTGATAAAGCAGGCTCAAAATGCACATTTGAATTATTTTTTTATGTTTATTTTCTGGTCGAGCCTCAAACGCATTGACCTATTGAAAGTAGTGTGGGCTTTTAACTATGCCTACACCTTTCACTCATTCCTGGGGTTACATTTCAAAAATCTTTTGTTATAATTGGTAAATGCTTTACATTTGTCCCTCCTTGGGGTGGTTTTGTTACCGCCTTGTAGACTGCCCCTGTTACATAGATAATTGCATGATTACTGATAAGTTTGGCTGCGAGCGAACTTCTTTTACTTTTTGTGTCTCTCCTTCGCGCTCATGCTCATGGCAGCCATGGTGCTTCGAACTGGCTTTTTATGTCAACTATTTTACTTTTCATTGTACAATTTAAGTGGCAAGAAAAGTCCAGTTAGGAATTTACAACACTAATAGCTCTAACTCAAGCAAACGCAAGACTCATTGCATTGCAAATGCTTGTTTTATGTGTAATTTGTATGTGCTCCGAGTGCCCAATTACATGGTGACTAATTTTTCTGTCTCCTTTTTCATCGTATCACTACAGAGATCTAGATGCATGTCACAGATTGCATTGTATACAATACTCCTCAGAGCCATTCCGTGCTCTTAATTTGAACGCTTTCATGCCAATCTCAGTTCCCTGCTTTTTTGATGGCTATTCTGTGTTTGTGCCTCCTTTAGAAGATGGCTCTTTTAGCCTTCATAACGATTGCCTACTGTGTTGAGTTGGAAATTGGGTGACTGGTTAAGAGGGGTGAAACCCTACTCAAGCAGCAGCCACAATTTCTGTCAGGGTGAAGTCACAAGCAAACCCGAATTAACCTGTGCATAATCCTCTGGTGGCTTGGTGTAAGCAGTCAGGCTTAACTTTGAGGCAATGAATGAAGTATTTATGCAGCAGTTCAAACAGTAATAAAGTGAAAACACAACACAAGAAAAATCCCACACCAATTTAGTAAACTAGAGTAAAATGTAAACAAAAAATGAGATCAAAATGTCAAAAACACAATCAGTAGAACAAGAAATTTGCAATGTTAAAGATTTAAGTGAAAATAGTGCCTAAAAGCACAAAGCGCCAACTGTGATTATCTGGTTGCACCAGACCGGGACAAAGTCACAAGTACAGGCTGACCACATTAGCGTGTGGGCCAAATACAGGCACCAAGTCGGCTGACCGAACAAAATACCTTAAATCCTGGTTAGTGGAGCATACTAAGATCCCATGTCAAGGCTGCATCATGCAGCGGCAGTTCCAAAGAAGTCTGCGAAGCTGTAATTTGGCATCCTATGACATAATCGAGAATGCTATCGATGAGGAGCGTGCAACGTGAAGTCCTGTGTCAAAGATGTGTCACTCAACGGTGGTTCCTAGGAGACTGTGAGCTGCATTGTGAGATTTGGCATCAGTGATGTATTGTGCTGCAGCAGTTCCAGTGCAGCTGTGTGGTGAGATGCTTCGTGCTGCATCGGTTCTGCTTACAGCACCATAGCTGGGCTGGCCGAGCATCTTCAGACCAACTTTCAAGGGACCAGGACTGGGGTAGCAGGACTTGGAGGGCAAGACTCATAGCAAGTAGAGTCTAGGTGCTGAGTTTAAGATGTTTGTAGCCTTTTCTGTCTCTGAGGCTCTGATCAGGAGGCCTGCTAATTAGCCCTTGGAGTCACTCTGGTGGTCTTGGGTTCAAGATGCAGGTCAATTCCTTCTCTCTCAGCCAGCAGAGAAGCAGTCCTTGTGGCATAACAGTACATCAGACCTTCCAAGTCTTCCACAAGTCCAGAGGTTTACTGAAGAGTTGAGTCTGAGGGTCCATTATTGATGCCTGGTGCCCACTTTGAAGCAGGAGAAGATTCTGGAGTTTTACCCCTCAGAGGGTTTTGGGATTTCCTGCCTCCCTGCTCAGGCCTCAGCTTGTCTGCGGTCACAGACAACTGGTGTCAAAACCATTTGTGAGTGTGCTGGGCAGACCCTTAGTGATGTGTAAGTGTGGTAAATGACAGCTCCTCCCCCTCATTAGGTCAGAGATGGCCCATCCTTCCAGCTACTATTCCCCTTTGTCGTACTGTGTGGGAGCAATATACAAAGACCAGCTAGTCATGTAACCCAGGATACAGGCTACAAACACCAAAGGGCTTGGACAAGAAAATGGCTACTATATAAAAGTGGCACTTTCACAATTGTGACTTAACATCAAACTTTACCAATAAAGAGGGCTTTAAACTGCAATTCCTTAGATAACAAAGTCGATATTCCTACCAACTCCCAATTTAAAGTTATCACTTATTAAATGTAATACGTTAACCCAATGTTATTCTGTGGGAGAGGCAGGTCTAGCAGCAGTGAAAAACGAATGTAAGGGTTTTTCACCACCAATATGTGTAAAAGGTAAATGTACATGTCCAACTTTTTTAATACACTGCACCCTGCCCTCTGGGCTGTGTAGGATATACCCTACGGTTGAAGTATGTGTATTTATGTATTAAAAAAGAAGATTTAGGCCTGGCAAAAGGTTTATTTTGCCAGGTTGAAATGACAGTTTAAAACAGCACGCGCAGGCTGCTTTGGCAGGCCTGAGAAATATTTAACAGACTACGTAAGTGGGTAGCACAATAAGTGCTGCAGGTCCACTATTAACATTTAATTTTGGCCCTGGGTACATGTAGTATCACTTTAATAGGGGCTTATAAGTAAATTGAATGTGCCAATCGGATGTAAGCGAATTTCACTGTGTTTAAAGGAGGGATAACACACAATTTAGCACTGGTTAGTAGTAGTAAAGTACACAGGTCTAACACGTAGCCTTCCACTGTTTATATCACTGAATTAGTTTTAGTTATTTTTTCAAAGTCATTGCTTGCTTGATTTTCAGAGCACACAGCTTACTTTAAGCCCTCCATCTCTCCACTTCCACTCTTCTACCCATGCTCCTCAGTGGGCTGCAAGGTACAGGATAGCAGCCTTGGTAATTTCTTGCGTGTCCCTTCTTACTGGCCCTCCCAAGGTTCCTCGGAGGCACGCTAGAAAGCGACCTTGGTGATTTCCCCGTTGACTTCTTCCACCTTTCCTCCCTATGGACCCCTCTTGTGCTCCAGTAGTCATATAGCAGCTTTGGTGATACCCTAGATGTTTCCCCTCACGTGGTGGAAGCCAACATTGTCTCTGCCAATGTGTGAGTTTTTTAATCTCCACCAGCCATGTTAAAATTATAGAAATAAACGAAAAGTTGCTGTTACAAAGTGTATAAGACAACATTGTTATATTGCTGTTGCCTGCTATTTGAATGTTGGTATGTTGTTTAAGTCTTTATTCAGGGCTCCTTTGCAAATGATAACAAGCATTGGCAAAGCTAATAGGTATGTCCTTGGCTACCAGGCTCCTATCTTTGCCTGTGCTTTTTAATGTTTTTGTAAAACATTTTACAAAAACATTAAAAATGGAGCCCTTGTGTGCGTACACATGTACACATACATGTGGTTGCCTTTTAATATTTTCCAAATAAAGTTTAAAAGAAGATTAAATAATGACTATGACTGGCCATTCATGTGAATGCATGCGTACGCACTGTCCAACGTCTTTAAATGTTTTTATAAATAATGTTTAACATAACATTCAAGGATAGCTGCCCTTATGTGCGCATTAACATGCAAGGGCGGCCATTTTGGAATAAGTTAAAATACCCATTTTAAAACAAGGGCACTGCAATCGGTACACGTCGGAGGCAGCACTTTGCAAGTAACGATGGGGCCCCCATAGTGACGGTGAGATCACGGACGAGTTCTGGGAATCTTCTCATATCCCATAAATTGTTAAAAGTTGGTTGCAAACAGCAAATATAACTTGGGAGAAAAGCAGATTTGAGGCCCAAGATCCTTCACTCCCAGAGGACCCGGGCAGCTGAATTTGAATTACATTTTTCTACACCACAAGTCGTACACTGAAACAAAACAAAACAAAAAAAAAATCACAATATAATCCAGAAGTGGTGGTTAAGGCCTCAAGCATGGATTCTGACACATGTCCACTCTCGGCCTCGGGGAAACAATTTCACTGACAGGAATGTAACAAAAATGGAGCAATTTGAATCTACAAATAATTTTGAACAGTTGAAATATAAATATATTTTTTATAAAGCCAGCACCGGCCCAAAAGTCCCTGCCACAGAAAGGTACTGTTTTCTCTATAGGTGTCAAGATTGCGCTTGGGCAGAATACCTTTACTCACAGAGAAAGGAACCAAAGGCTCAGATGTGTTTACCCACTGGCAATATTGTAAGCTGTGGTAGGCAGAACCAAAATGTAAGTGACAATGGAATACAGCAAAGGCTGAAGAATAGCAGCTGAACGACCCTCTTGGTAAGTCTCTTTTTTGTTTAAAAATTATACCAAAAACGAAGTCTTGGCTAATGCCAGACCTAATAATAAAATGCATGATACAACAGAAAGAATTGTTTTTCAAAAAGCAGTAAAATCACTAGTCAAATGGCCATTTCACTGAATGTTGAATACGTTTCACATTTTTATTACGAGTATAGTTTCACTTCTGTGGTATATGAATTGCAATATTTTTTTATTTAACCAATGATTCCGCTTGCCAAGGGAGACCTTTTCGCATTGCCATTGCTTGCTTTTATGTAGCTTGCATCTTTTAAAAAAAAAGATTTTAATTGCTCATGTCTTAAGCTCAATATTTTATATTTCCACAGCAACTGGAACAAATTAAAATATATTTTACTGTGTTGTGCCCTTTATGGCACAATGAACCCAGCAAATATTTTGACCTCTTCAACCGGGCTTCATGGCCACCTTGTGTCAGCTCGCCGAGCCTTCTACGGAGAAATGGAACAGATTTTAGTGACCCACTTAATGGTGTTCCCAATTAATGTCGCCTTACTCGTATACTAAGTGCCCCTTGTAGTGATTTTCAAGAGAAGCGTGGACAGAAAAAACGAGGCCATATTGGTTAGGAAAAGATCCTTAGGATCGGCTTTGAACGGTGGCAACAAGGCTTTTAGAAATTGTATCCCATAAATTGTCAAAAGATGGTCGCAAAACGCAGATACAACGCGGGAGATGTGGAAGAGCGACTTTGAAGCCAAAGATCCTTCACTTCCAGAGGATCCGGGTAGCTGAATTCGAATACATTTTTCTACACCACAAGGTGTACATTGAAACAAAACAAAACAAAAACCCCACACGAATGAACCAGAAGTGGTGATTAAGGCCTCAGGTGCGGATTCTGACACATCTCCGCTCTTCGCCTCCGGGAAACAATTTCACGTACAGGAATGTGCCAAAAATGGAGCAATTTGAAGCGGCAAATAATTCTGAATCATGCCACACTTGAATTATAATGTCTCGAGTCTCACAAATTAAAGGTTATTTAAAGTTAAGCAGCCGGGGAGAGCTTTTGCTGTAGCATGTAAATGAATACGAGAAGCGCGGCTTTCCGAGAGCGGTGTGTATTGCGAAACAGGACTGCTCGTAGACGGTTTCACTTGTGTGCTTCTGAGTCTTATACCAGCACGATTGTGCTTTGGTTGTGTAGATCACTGGAGCCTTTCACATTGTACGAATACTGAGCATCTCTGTGTCCCGCCAGAAACTGACTTCTTTCTCCTCATAAGGCCACGAAATGGCTCCCCATCAGTTGGGACTGCGTATTCCAGCTCCCTCTGTGCTTCTACCAACCAAAATCTTCTGGAAATACAGTCCAAACTGCTTAAATGTTGGTCAGCCAGAACCGGGACTAAAATAAAGGAAACTGGGCGTTGCTAATGTTAGCACGTCTGACCTTAATAAGTACACTTACAAGGGGACGCCAATAGGTTGATGAACCTTTTGACTCGCAAGTAAGATGTCCTTTCCATAGCTACAGTACGTAATCAATATTCAATACGCAATTATCAATAATCATTAGTAATTAATAACATCAATAATCAACAGAGTCAGTAAATTGTCACACACCATGACCCTTCAGTCATGAATAACCACACCTTTTAGTGAAAGTTAGAATATTTATTTCCCTATATTAACAATGCTAAGGTCATGTAAATGAATCTCAAAATCAAATGAAACACATACAGAAACAATACTGGCTGTCCAAAGCAAACCTAATATAATCAAAACTTGAACTACAACACATTCTAAAGTTATGGTGCAAATCAATAGCAAAGTCAACTGTGTCAATGTAATTATATACATGAGGTTTAGCAGAGAAATTCACCAAGCATTAATCCCTGTTATCATAATTCAATTAGTAAGAATCCTTAACTTTCATCAGATTAGCATCAGCATGTTGTGCTTCATGCAAAACAATTTAGTAATACAAAGTTGGAAAACATCTAACTATGGCTCTACCAAACCATGCAGTTGGTAAGAAAAAGCAAATATGCATAATAATCACGGTTTATCTCATACCTATCCTCAGTATAGATCAGCAAAACAGAGTCAATCTTCGTCCTCAGGACATCAGTCAATCAGCAAGGCATCAGGATTCAGCATCAAAGTTCGGAAAGGCAAAGTATTTAAGCATTAATGTTAAACATGTCTCTTGTCAAGACGCAATAGGGGTAAAAGTAAGGACAGAATGTCTAACGAAAATGCCTTTCAGCCAGCAAGCAAAAATGGGCAATCGGCAGAATTAATGTCTTCTCTCCGTGTGATCCTGTCAAGTCAAAACTGTTAAAACTATGCCCAAAACCCCTATTGGTCAGTTAATTGTATGTTTACACTTTATACAATAAAACTAAAATCCCAAATCTATGAATTCTAATATTACTCCGTTCACATGTCTTTGATTGGTTTGTCTGATGATGTCCTCATCATCCGGTTTGTCAGGTAACAATATTGTTGCAGCTTCTACTCTAGTCAGCATCTTCATTGTTCTTGTCCTGGGAAAGTCAGTCTCACACATATTATACATAAAATGTTATATTAACGAGAACATCATCTTCTAGCAGTCGGTTCTCATGAGAAGCAAGTCTCGGCTACGAGCACATAATACAAAATGGAAAATCTCAGTTTAACTCACTGGGGCAGCCGTTTTATTAATCGCTAAGAAATACAGCTTTTACATGAGGCCTGGCAAGTAAGCCAAGACACTCGCTAAGTTAAGGTCTACAATTAATAAAGCTATAGCTTACTTCATAACCCTTAGTATGACATATTACTACTCTAGTCTAACATATATTCAACATTTCATAAGTACTAAATCATTGATTAGTACATTTCGTTAACATTAGTGGCCATTCTTCGTAATCACATTTTCAAATGCGTGCATTATTTTTCTACACTATTTTAGTTTCTACACAAACTTATTATTCAAAATACATAAGCACTCATAATTTTTTTTTTTAATTAAAATACTTGCGCTAGCACTAACTAAAGGCCCAGGATTAGAAAACTGTGTCCCCAGTAACACGAATTGTTCTTGCAACCTTATCTTTACACCAACAGTTTTTAGTTTTCAGTTCTTTTGTTCTCTTGATAGACATGCTGGTAATGAGGTGAATGCCACTTATTGGGCCCCTTGTCGCCTAGAAGCCTGTCCAGACATCAGAGGTAAATTCCTCTTCTCCGCAAGTACTTCTTGTGAAATACTTGCATTATTTCCCAGTAATCCCATTAGTCTGCGTCAATTCTTCTTCCTCGTTGAGTCCAGGCCAGGACTGACCCCATCCGGCACCGGAAATTTCCCGGTAGCGCTTCTGCACTTTAAATTTAAACAGTGCAAATCAAATGGTTTTAAGGTGTGCCCAGTCACACCACGCTCTTCACAACCATTTGTTTATGCATTTTATTGGTTCCAGTCTCCTGCGGGGTCGGGGTTTAGGGGGAAGAGGATGAGGGGTCTTTTGTTGCTTGCCTTAGCTATTTCAATATATATGTTATAAAGACTCTTCAAAATCCAAAACGGTGTATTTCTTTATAATGCAACTGTTGCAAGGTATTTCAGGTTAGTATATTAAATCTCACATTTGCATCAAGTAGAAATTATTACAATATTACAACTGAGAGATTCTAATCATGAACCTAGAAACATTCATGCCCCGACCCCACTGCCCTGACAGTGATACTATTAGTGAGCCAAGAGGAAAGACAATTTTCTTTTGCCCCTTGTGCGAGGCCTGGGACATTACTATATATGGAGTAAAGTTATAGGTGGTTATTCTAACTTTGGAGGAGTGTTAATCCGTCCCAAAAGTGACGGTAAAGTGACGGATATACCACCAGCCGTATTACGAGTTCCATAGGATATAATGGACTCGTAATACGGCTGGTGGTAAATCCGTCACTTTTCCGTCACTTTTGGGACGGATTAACACCTCCTCCAAAGTTAGAATAACCCCCATAGTCTTTTGTTTTCCTGCAGTGCATATCCTGAGCTATGCCACAAGATTCAAGCTAGCCTGGCTGATGAGGGGTGATACCCTGAATCCGGTCCCGGGTGCTTGTTTCCAGTCCACGGAGGACCTCCCTCGAGTTCAGGCTGGACTCTTCTCTGGGGACCAGGGGCGAGACTGATTTGCATATGGCTGGGTGAAAACTGGGGTGGCTTGGTGAGCAAAAGTATGGTGGATTTAACCCAGATCTGTGATGGGGGTGAGTGTTTGAAAAGCTTCGGCACTCCGTCCACCATCCTTTTGTGTGGCAAAAAAAGGTGCATACATTGTGATTTGGAGGAAAGTTTTTGACTTTGTTCAGTGCAAGTATTCAAGACATATGCATGCGCTGTCAGACTGTGGGCTGCATCTGTATTTATGAGTAACTATGCAAACAACAGCTTAAACAGCACTTACTCAGTTTGTTAAATTTAGTTCTTTTATAGCACTACTGATCCCAGTGTGGGGTGTCAGAGTGCTTTACATCATCTATACAATATACAAAGACAATAAATCAAGCAAGTGTGTAAATCAATGTACTGTAAAAGTCTAACAAGACAATGAAGTTTGTAAGGTGTAGGACTCACATTCCTTAAATACTGGTAGACCTTATATGTTAAGAGGGCAAATCAGGGCATTACATAAAGCCAGGAATTAAAACATAACATAGTGATTGGTGTTGTCTGTATTAATAACATTTTATTACCATTCAAATGAACCATTTGTAGCCACTTTAGAATACCAACAGATTAAAAAAAGAATAGTAAGTTCTAAGCCTATGCAGATTGCATGGGTTCCTACATGCCGATTCACAGCTCCGTGTGGTATATAAAAGGACTGCAACTTAGGAACTGCAAGTACCAAAATCATATCTCTGTCAAAATCAGTAACCTACCTACCTATCTACATAAAACACAATTCTGTAATGTGCTTGTTAGGCAACATGCTTTGTAGCAGTAGACCCATTAACTGTCTGTGCTACTTTAGGAGTCAAAACTGTAACAATATCGCTCTCCCCAGCAAGTGCATTAACCACCAACACTAGCTTACTATTATTATTAGTTCCTGAAAATTGATGGGCACACAAAGATCTCTGCAGCAGGTGCCTAACCTTGTACTATATTTTAAAACACAGTCTCTTTGTGAACAATTAAGTAAACTAGAATAGATTTGCCATCACATTTACTCTTGTTGCCAACTTCTTTGTAGTTTAAAAAAACATAAATATATATGTTGCCTAGCAGACTATGCTTTCCATTATTCCGCCCCTTGTGAATTCATCCCTTTCTGCTACCATTGCTTGCCCCCCCAGTTTATGGGTCCCCAGAGTTATTTTTATCCATTTCTAGTACTGTTGTCATCCATTCTTGAATTAATTCTTCCATCCACTCCTTACCCATCCAACTATTCATTCATTCACTGAGCCATACAATCTCTTTTCCAATTTCCATCCATCCATTTAATGACAGGACAAGGCTCTATATTGAGAAATATACGGTAAAATATGTTGTATTTACATTGCACTTCAGTTTGGACTCGCAAAATGGAAATCAGCCTTGACCCAGCTCCAATGGGAACAGTCTAGCCTGAACTGCAAGCCAGGTCCTTACTGAACCAGAAGAGTAGCAACCAAGGGCCAGTCTCACCTTATTAGGGCTCATCAGCCAGGAATACTTTTGTTCCAGCTGCACAGTGGTAACGAGAACCACATTGGGGGATACCGATCACACTTAGGTCGTCAAAAACAAGGTGATGAATGGAATGGCAATCGCTCGGGGCTGCATCCCATCCTTTTTCACATATCATGCCACCTAAGGTTGGACACAGCCATCTGAAAATCAGTCTTGATCCTGGTCCAATGGGAACAGTCCAGCCTGAACTGCCAGAACTGGAAGACAAACAACTTAGGACTGGTTTCTCCCTCATTAGGGCTCATCAGCCAGCTATAGGATGGTTCCAGTGGTATAGTGAGCACGAGACCCATGTCTAGGCTTACCCATCCCACTTAGGGCATCAAAATAAGCTGATTGATGCAATACTGGCTATCTCTTGAACTACATCAAAATCTTTTGTTTTTTTACCCACTATGCAACCTCAGTTTATACCCAGCCATATGCAAATGAGTCTTGACCCTGCTCTAATGGGAACTGTCTAGCCTGAACTGCCAGGCCAGGTCTTTCCTGAACTGTAACAGATGCAACCCAGGACCAATTTCATGCTTATTAGGACTCATCAGCCAGGTATAGCTTGGTTCTAGTGGCACAGTGAGCATGAGGCTCACATCTGGGCATGTCTGCCCCACTTAGTGCAACAGCAACAGGGCGATGGATGGAATGTTTGAATTAACCTCAGCCACTCACAATCACTCGGGCTGCATAGCAATCCATCATATTTGTCCACCATGCATGCCCCCATAGACTGGGCCAAGCCATATCCAAATCAGCCTTGACTCTGCTCACAGGCGCAACCTCTTCAAGCCTTCATGACATCGGTGCCAGTGACCACTGTACCCCTGTGAAAAATGTTCCAAAGCAGAAAAAGAAATTCCCATAGTCAGCACTCCATGTGAAACACCTATGTATTGGTGGTGCAGAACAACAGCTCTTTTTGGCTTCAGAAGACTTTGTCAAGTGTCGTGCCCCCTAAACCATGGAAATAGTATAGAATCTGTTTCGAAGACATGATAGATGCACTACATCTGCACACTGGTTAAAGACTTGATTGTTGGTTACAAGGTCTCAAGTCATACATATTAATTATTTAAAGTCCATAGTTTAATACTCAGACCTGACAGTTTGCTCTTATTACATATTATAAAAATAATGTAAGAATTGTATTGATGATCCACCTGGGGCAGGTAGTAGAACTAAAATACCCCTAAACCAATAGTAATGCAAGTCCTTACATGTAGAGGTTTGTGATGCAACATTCATTCTTAGCGATATACAGTTGTCATGTACATAGTTGGTGCACGAAAACAGCCTAATACAAATAATAGAGAATTAATTGTTGGTTGCATATTCATACGACAAAAGCATGTATTGATGACTTACCTGGGACAAGCAGTCCCACCACAATAATCATGAGTTATTAGTAAAGCATGCGTTATAAAAATAATAAAACATGTAGGTTCTTATAATGCAAAAGCAGTTTTAATTGATGTACAAATATTGTCTCTATGGTTAGTGCATGAAAACAAACATTCCAAATAATTGCAACATAACTATTGGTGTCCCTAGGCATTTCATACTGAGAAAGCTTTGAGTTATATAGCAGCCTTCTACATGTGGGTCTGGTTAATAGTTGTGACAATATTTAGTGTGATTGTTACTGAGGGAATATATATAGAATCAATTCACCCAAGGAACTTAGAACATAACTGTTAAGGATCCATTACAAAACTAATTACTATTCAGTCCAGCAGGGTATACAGTAGTAGAATCTGTAGTGGAATTAAGATAGTCTTTCTCTAGGATCATACTGCAGGAGAGACAACTGAAAATATGGGTCAACCATGAAGCACCATTGGGCATATATGTTTGAATCGTACAATTGTGGGTCTCACTCATCACCAATACATAATGATAGAAGAAGCCACATAGTAACGTCTATGTGTTGGATAGATGTGATAATGTATAGTGTGATGGCTGCTGAGGGAATTATATAGCATGAATTCACCCAAGGAGACTAGAATGCAACTACTGAGTGGTCCGTTACAAGACTGATCGCTATTCAGTCCAAACAGGTATACATTAGTCGATTCGACAGTGGCAGTAAGTCAGTCCAATTCCTGTGGCAATGTTGCAGGAGAGATTATTGAGAATACGGGTCTGTTAAGCCCTATTGCACATATGTGTTCCATTTGTACAAAGGTTGGTCTTACTCATCCACAAGGCATGCCAATAGACGAAATCACCTAGTAACCGACATGGGTTCAATCTGAACTTAAGAGTCAGGGCCATAATATTACTGTCATCAAAAAAATTATGTTAAATTGAGGCCTAAAATCCAAAAAAGAGTGGAATATATTTCTCTCTCTCTCTTTTTATGTATATATAAACATACTGTGCAGCCACTGAGCAAACCATCTTCTACTACCTGAGGAAGGCGGAAGCTGAAACGTTGTAGTAGAAATATATTTTTGTTCTTTAATGAGATCATCTGTTTGAGTCACTTCTTTCTTGGATATATATGTTTATATATACAGGGAGTGCAGAATTATTAGGCAAGTTGTATTTTTGAGGATTAATTTTATTATTGAACAACAACCATGTTCTCAATGAACCCAAAAAACTCATTAATATCAAAGCTGAATATTTTTGGAAGTAGTTTTTAGTTTGTTTTTAGTTTTAGCTATGTTAGGGGGATATCTGTGTGTGCAGGTGACTATTACTGTGCATAATTATTAGGCAACTTAACAAAAAACAAATATATACCCAATTCAATTATTTATTATTACCAGTGAAACCAATATAACATCTCAACATTCACAAATATACATTTCTGACATTCAAAAACAAAACAAAAACAAATCAGTGACCAATATAGCCACCTTTCTTTGCAAGGACACTCAAAAGCCTGCCATCCATGGATTCTGTCAGTGTTTTGATCTGTTCACCATCAACATTGCGTGCAGCAGCAACCACAGCCTCCCAGACACTGTTCAGAGAGGTGTACTGTTTTCCCTCCTTGTAAATCTCACATTTGATGATGGACCACAGGTTCTCAATGGGGCTCAGATCAGGTGAACAAGGAGGCCATGTCATTAGATTTCCTTCTTTTATACCCTTTCTTGCTTTCTTGGAGTACTTGGACGCGTGTGATGGAGCATTGTCCTGCATGAAAATCATGTTTTTCTTGAAGGATGCAGATTTCTTCCTGTACCCCTGCTTGAAGAAGGTGTCTTCCAGGAACTGGCAGTAGGACTGGGAGTTGAGCTTGACTCCATCCTCAACCCGAAAAGGCCCCACAAGCTCATCTTTGATGATACCAGCCCAAACCAGTACTCCACCTCCACCTTGCTGGCGTCTGAGTCGGACTGGAGCTCTCTGCCCTTTACCAATCCAGCCACGGGCCCATCCACCTGGCCCATCAAGACTCACTCTCATTTCATCAGTCCATAAAACCTTAGAAAAATCAGTCTGGAGATATTTCTTGGCCCAGTCTTGACGTTTCAGCTTGTGTGTTTTGTTCAGTGGTGGTCGTCTTTCAGCCTTTCTTACCTTGGCCATGTCTCTGAGTATTGCACACCTTGTGCTTTTGGGCACTCCAGTGATGTTGCAGCTCTGAAATATGGCCAAACTGGTGGCAAGTGGCATCGTGGCAGCTGCACGCTTGACTTTTCTCAGTTCATGGGCAGTTATTTTGCGCCTTGGTTTTTCCACACGCTTCTTGCGACCCTGTTGACTATTTTGAATGAAACGCTTGATTGTTCGATGATCACGCTTCAGAAGCTTTGCAATTTTAAGAGTGCTGCATCCCTCTGCAAGATATCTCACTATTTTTGACTTTTCTGAGCCTGTCAAGTCCTTCTTTTGACCCATTTTGCTAAAGGAAAGGAAGTTGCCTAATAATTAGGCGCACCTGATATAGGGTGTTGATGTCATTAGACCACACCCCTTCTCATTACAGAGATGCACATCACCTAATATGCTTAATTGGTAGTAGGCTTTCGAGCCTATACAGCTTGGAGTAAGACAACATGCATAAAGAGGATGATGTGGTCAAAATACTCATTTGCCTAATAATTCTGCACTCCCTGTATATACATATATATATATATCACTTAACAAATACCGGAATAGCGGGACTTGCCGTGTGGCGGTCCGACCATGGAACCAGGAGTTCCATACATCATATATCAACGTTTGAACAAGGCTATGGCTGAAACGCGTTGGGAGGAAGAACCTGGTGACAGTAAATATCTTTGCAACTCGTCAAAAGCGTCCTGACCTTTTTCTTTTCATTGGGCAAGGAAACGTTGTTATCAATATATATATACTATTTCAAGTCGCGGATCAGTCACCATCCTACACAGCAGGCTGCAACAAGGGTCGCAAACCCTTCCAAATCATCAAATGAATTATTTCCAAAAGAAAACAATTCAGCAGCCACTTATTTGCTACAGTCCAATCTTTTATTCCGGCAAACAAACACAAATGGCAATGGATCCTCCAACGCGTTTCAGGAGACTCTGCTCCCTTGCACACAGAGTTATTCTAAACCCCTTTTCCCTTTCCCTTATAACATTTTAAATACCAACATAAAAAACGGACTACAACCATTTCAAGGAACAGTGGCAGCCATCTTACTACATGCTGCCATTGCTATACCTTTCAACATACTTAATATATACTGATTTCATTATCAATAATTGACTCTGCTTTGATTCAAATGTAATGCATCTCTACTTACTTTTAGTATCTCCTATCATCCTCATATCTGCATTTCACAGTAGTCCAAACTTTTCTTGGCAATATGATAGCTCTTTTGCTTCTTGTTGGGGCATAACCGCCTCTATTCATATCACCAGTCTCACTCCTTTATAAACACCAAAAAGTAATCCTAACCTTTATTAATGATATAGAAGCTCCTTTGCTTCTTTTTAGGCATACACATATCCTGCCAACAATACAAACAAAGAAAAAGAAAAAGAAAAAAGGGGAAACAATTAATATTATGACCTTATACTATAACACAATCTAACAAAATCAAATATCATGATGTTTCACAACTAGTCAATATAAATGCACAGATAATTCCTCGTCCTTATTCAGCCCTATAGGTTCCATTGTGTTACATTTAATAATCAACCGTGAGTCTAGTTTTCTTAAGTCCAATGTCCTATTACCACCTCTCCTTTTCATTTTTTATGTATAATGAATGGAATAGGATGGGAGGATGATTATCTACTTTTAAGTTTAGATGTGAACAGCTTATATACATGTATACCACATGAAAAGGGTATTGAAGCAGTGAGACATTTTTTGAGGGCAAGGTCATGATCATACCTTTTACATACAGAAATGATCTTAGATATGGTACAGATGTGTCTGATGTATAACTTCTTCATTTTCAATAATACTTTATACCGTCAGTGCCAGGGGACTGCGATGGGGACCTGTTTCACCCCCAGCTATGCTAGCTTGTGCCTGGGCTGGTGGGAGGAACAGGTGGTCTGGAACATCGTAGGTTTTGAAGACCGAGCAGTACTTTGGGTAAGATATATTGACGACATTTTCTGCATATGGAAGGGCAATAAGGAATCAGTTTTAAAATTTGTTGAGGAATTGAATGACAACCGATTGAATCTTAAGTTCAGCTGTACAATTAATTCAGCTGAGTTGGAATTTCTAGATGTGAGAGTTAAGGTAGTTAACCGTAAAGTGGAATGTGAAATATATAGGAAAGACACTGCAGGGAACAGTTTATTACATGCTAGGAGTAGTCACCCAAAGAATTTAATTTACAGTATTCCTTAGGGAGAACTACTACGAGCTAGAAGGAACTGCAGTTTGGATGCCACGTTTGAGAACGAGGTCAAAATAATGACGAAAAGATTTATGGAAAGAGGCTATTCACAGGCTGTTATACAAAAAGCCGTGAAGAGGTTTAGATAGATTAAAAGGGATGATCTTTTGGTCGAGAGGATGGATGATACTAAGAAAGACAATATGAAGATAAGATTTATAACTTCATATCATGATAGAGTTGAAGAAATCAAGAAAGCTTTCTCTAAATTTTGGCCAGCCCTTAAGACAGATGAAAGTATAGGTAAATTATTGGACGAGTATCCGGCCTTCACTTTTAGAAGGAGTGGTTCTCTGAAAGATATGTTAAGTCATTGTCTAATATCAAATAATGACAAGGGAAAAGTTATTCAAGGTTTCTTCACTTGTGGTAAATGCAAAGCTTGTAAACATAGTTCCAACTGTAAAGAGGTACATTTTCTAGGGATTAAGAAACCCTTCAAAATAATGAAACACCTTTCATGTTTATCAATTATTGTATTTATGGTTTAAAATGCCCATGTAATACATTTTATATTGGTAGTACAATACACATGGCACAAAAACACAAATTGGAACATATGAGAGCAATTAGAAATTAGGACAAATCATACCCAGTGGCGAGACACTTCAAGGAACATCATGATAAAAATGAGAGTAAATTAAAATTTTTGGTTCTTGATAGGGTTGGAATGAAAATGAGAGGTGGTAATAGGACATTGGACTTAAGAAAACTAGAATCACGGTTGATTATTAAATGTAACACAATGGAACCTATAGGGCTGAATAAGGATGAGGAATTATCTGTGCATTTATATTGACTAGTCGTGAAACATTATGATATTTGATTTTGTTAGTTTGTGTTATAGTATAAGGTTATAATATCAATTGTTTCCCCTTTTTTTCTTTTTCTTTGTTTGTATTGTTGGCAGGATATGTGTATGTTCTGCTTTCCCTTTTATCTCATAACTGAGCTTACACAACCTATCTGCAATGCACTTCTGAGTTTAAAGAAGACATTTATTATTGTTAATTCCCCACCCACAAGTTCCTGAGAGACGAAATTAGTAGATTGGAAGCACACGTTCAAAAGTAGTCGCAGCAATGGAAGCAAAATATATCAAAGTACTTCTCAGTTGCAATGTACACAGCAAATATAGGTGCATAGCTTCAAAGCAAAGCATAAAAGTCAAATTCATCACAGTATGGGCAAGGCGGTAGGGCCTATACTCAGCTTCATCTTTCTGGGGTCTGCAAGTTGATGACTCCGGACAACTGCGAGAAAGAGATTCTCTACCCAAACGGGAGACGGGAAACTGATGTTTAGTTCCAGTCTGAAGTCAAGCAGATTCAAATCTAACTCTCTGTAGCCCAGAGTCATCCTTAAAAGCAAACTCAGTGTGAGAGCCAAATAACCTTGGAGAGGGGCCAATTCTCCTGAGCTCACTCGCTCTCAGACTGGATTGCGAGGTAAACACAAAATCTACGTGCTCTTATCAGCTACGGTCTGGTGTGAAGAAAACAGCTTGGTCCATCTTGTGGAAAAACACAGCTTGGAAAAACACAGCTCATCTGCAGTGTCTCAACTGCAATGTCTAACTCCACGTTAAAGCCAATAGGCAGCTAACCCAAATATCAAATGTAATGTCTAATGTTATGTCAAAGCCAATAGGCAGCTAAACTGAATACAGAATGTAATGGCTAATGCCGTGTCAAAGCCAATAGGAAGCTAACCTAAATATCAAATGTAATGTCTAATGTCATGTCAAAGCCAATAGGCAGCTAAACTGAATACAGAATGTATTGGCTAATGCCATGTCAAAGCCAATAGGCAGCTGAGCTGAATACACAATGTAATGGCTAATTCCATGTTAAAGCCAATAGGCAGCTAAACTGAACAAAACATATAATGTGCTACTGGTGAACATTGAGCAACTAATATGCGCAATGGTGAAACACATAGTCATTGGTCAAACACAATTAATAGCATCACAGTGTATGCCTAAAAAGAAGCAAAGGAGCTCCTATATCATCAATAAAAGTTAGGATTACTTTGTGATATATATAAAGGAGTAAGATTGGTGACATGAATAGAGGCGGTTATGCCCCAACAAGAAGCAAAAGAGCTATCATATTGCTAAGAAAAGTTTGGACTACTGTGAAATGCAGATATGAGGATGATAGGAGATACTAAAAGTAAGTAGAGATGCATTACATTTGAATCAAAACAGAGTCAATTATTGATAATGAAATAAGTATATATTAAGTATGTTGAAAGGTTTAGCAATGGCGGCATGTAGTAAGATGGCTGCCACTGTTCCTTGAAATGGTTTTAGTCTGTTTTTTTATGTTGGTGTTTAAAATGTTATAAGGGAAAGGGAAAAGGGGTTTAGAATAACTCTGTGAGCAAGGGAGCAGAGTCTCCTGAAACGCGTTGGAGGATCCATTGCCATTTGTGTTTGTTTGCCTGAATAAAAGATTGGACTGTAGCAAGTAAGTGGCTGCGGCATTGTTTTCTTTTGGAAAGAATTTGATTGATGATATATATATATAAACAATTGATACAAGCTAGCAGCAAGGATAATGTTTTATAAGATGATTCCATAGCAGAATGAAGTCAATAATTCTTGGTATCCCGAAGGAAAAACAGATACTTCACAATTGAATAAACAGCTTAGAATGCAATGTAAGGACCACAAAGGAGGAGGCATCCATTTATGGAAATAATAATGAGGTATTATAGTTGCGAATCTCATGACTCATGTTGTCCTGCATCTGATATGCAGAAAATGTTCCTCATCCATTTTAAGTCCATCAAGATGTTTAGGTACAAAATTAAATGTGAGTCTAGGACATTAAGGGGGTCATTCCGTCCCCGGCGGGCGGCGGGCGCCGCCCGCCGGGCGGAGACCGCCAAAAGACCGTACTGCGGTCAAATGACCGCGGCAGTCATTTTACTTTCCCGCTGGGCAGGCGGGCGACCGCCAAAAGGCCGCCCGCCCGCCCAGCGGGAAAGCCCTAGCAACGATAAAGCCGGCTCCGAATGGAGCCGGCGGAGTTGCTGGTGTGCGACGGGTGCAGTGGCACCCGTCACGATTTTCAGTGTCTGCTTTGCAGACACTGAAAATCCTAATGGGGCCCTGTTAGGGGGCCCCTGCAGTGCCCATGCCAGTGGCATGGGCACTGCATGGGCACTGCAGGGGCCCCCAGGGGCCCCACGACACCCGTTCCCGCCAGCCTTACACCGCCAGGAACAGGCTGGCGGGAAGGGGGTCGGAATCCACATGGCCGCGCTGCTTGCAGCGCCGCCGTGGAGGATTCCCTGGGGCAGGGGAAAACCGTCGGGAAACCGCTGTTTTCCCTTTTCTGACCGCGGTCAGAATTGCCCCTGAAGCACCGCCAGCCTGTTGGCGGTGCTTCCTCCGTCCCCGGCCCTGGCGGTCCATGACCGCCAGGGTCGGAATGAGGCCCTAAGTTTCCTTTCACAATCCCTTTCTTGTGTCATGATTAGAATCCTATCAATGACAAAAATTGAAGTTCAGAGTGGCTATCATGTTTGCAAGAAAAGTGTCCCTCAACTGCATAGGCCATATCTTGATTTCTAATTGCTTAGAGGTGCTCAAGTACTCTCTTCAAGGAAAGTTTATGTTTCCTACATACCTATGTTTGCAGGGACAGTCCAGAACATATGCAGAAAAATCTCAACCCCATTAGTTTTGTGAGCCTTATAGGGAGAGAGAAATATAAAGGATACCAATTCTTGCTTGATTTCCAGGCTGGCTGTTGAAACCTGTCATGAATCTAATATAATTGTCATTGAGGTTTTATTATCACTAATCAAGATCTCGTCCCAGGTTTCTTTTTGTCTTTGTTGGTAGGTTGATGCAGCTCCTTCCTGAGATACTCACATTCTTCAAACCCTTCCAGAATGACACATTCCTCCTTTTTGGAGATTTTTGAATTACTACAATTGTGTTTGTGATGGAGCAGTTACCCGTAGAGGATACTTCACTTCAAACCAGTGAGGTAGTGACTATCAGCATGGAGAATGATGTTCCAATATGTTTCTTTTCTAGTTGTTCGAGTTGTGTAATAAGTTGATTATTCTATACTACTAAAAGAATATCCAAGTATTCAATTTTAGTACTCTCCATCTTGTACGTGAAGATTAATTTCAAATTATTCTGTGGTAAACAATTGATGAATTTGATAGTATCCTCTATCTCACCATTCCATATTTGAAAAAGCTTATCAACATCCCTTATCCCAAGGGGAACATGTGATGTCTGTTTAATGTGCACATTTCTCTTTTCAGACCACCTGCGTCTTCCACTAGCCCATGAATAAATTAGTCTGATGGTAGAAGGAGTAATCAAATATAAAGATATTCTGCTGTATGCAAAATTCCATCATGGCCCTTAGCATATTGGTATGATCATGCATATTGAATGGTATTCCTCTCAAAATGCATGCATGCCATAACCTAATGCTTCTCTTTGATAGATTTGTATAATTAGTTATAATCTAAGGTGATAAGGGTATCGTTTGGATCCCATTTAATGGCATATATTCTCTCCAGAAAATCAGCAGTGTATATACTTTATGAAGTAGTATAGAAATGTGTGAAGCTAAAAAATAGTTAAGATATATATCTGTGTTCTTTAATAACCCTCTGTTAGAGGACACTATGGGTCTACCAGGTGGTCTTGTGGGATGTTTATAATTTTTTGGTACAAAGTAAATGGTAGGTATACAGATTTTGTCTGTTTTGAGACGCTTGAGAAAGGTATACTCATCATAGATAATGAGACCCTAGTCCTTCTACTTAAATAGTAAGTCATGATAGGCAAGAATTGTTTCCTGATATTCTTTCACAGACAGTTCATAACAGTTCTTATTTTTGAGTTGTCTAAGGGCTTGCAATCTACAGTCCTCAATATTGACTATCACTTTATCTTTACAATCATCAGATTGGTTTCATAATTATAGTTATGTCATTTATCAGGGTATGCATCACTTCATTCTGTTCTGGGCTTAAGTTGTAATACCAATAATCTTTCATCTCCCTAAGTAGCTTTATCTCATTTATGAGAAAAAGTGCCAATGGAATTGTGAGCTGTATTGGGATTAAAATAGTGTTAGGTTGGGAACCACTGTGTGGGACATTCTGTGTATAGAAGCCCATTTCAGTGAGTAACTACATATGGAATTGCTCTTGGTTAGAGGTAAAGACAGATTGGGTTTCTTATTCCCTTGTAAGGTATGTGGTACTCCCATGTTATGTCTTGAAAATTTGAGCTTGCTTATAAACAGGAATAAATCAATCCTAACTTGAGAGGGTTCAAACACTGGTGGGGCAGAAGGTTTGGCCTTTACTCAGCATGAACTATGTTTAGACAGATTAACAACAGTTTTATCAAATCTGTTGTTAGCCTTTTTTTGCTAGATCTGAGGGCATGATCTTTCCTTTGGTCCTCTTAACTCTCCCCTCCTGGTTTAGCAGTTCTTCCCTTTGTTTCCTCCTCTTCCTCACTCCTGAGTCTTCTCCTTTTTAGGTCAAAGTCTAACAGAAAGCACAGCTGTCTGTTTTGCTGGACATCTTTTGGGACATTCGGAAAGCTTCCCTGGGAATGCATCCCACCAATTGCTCACCATTGACGTTGTGGTTTGTAACTCACATTTGCTTTCCGTCTGTTTGCTTTCTGTTCTGTTTTTCTGTTTGCTACCTTTATTTGTTTTAGGCTGTCCAGCTTGAGTTTGTCTCTTCCCCAAACCCTATTGCTGTACTCTTCCAAAAGTGCTGAATTTCTGTAAATAGGCATTTCAATCTTGTTTTTATCTTGTCACATGTGCTGTTCATTTAAAGAAAGAGGTCAAATGACAGGCTCTGTCTTCCAGGGACCTTGGTGTTTACTTTCTTTCTCTGACTTCAAAGCTAAAGGATTTATGTGACAATCCTGCTGGGTACCCATTTGAGACAGAAAGGCTGTATGATGATATTTTTTCTAGCCGGCCACTCGGAGTATACTGTACAATGTTTTTTTTCTAACGCAAAACAAAATGTAAATGTCTGTAAATGAACTGTGGAGATATTTCAGAAAATGGAAAGCACAAATGAAGCACATTTTTGGTAATTCTGTTGTGGGGTGAAAACAAATACTTTAAGACCAAAACAAATCAATATACTAGGTGATGACATTTTCACACATTATTGTTTGTGCACTGTATACCTTTATCAGTAAAACTGTATGTCTGTGCAAATGGAATGAAGATGTGTTGTCTGTAATGGCAATGCACTTCCACACCATGTATACTCCACCTTACCTCACTCCACTGTACTCTGCACCACTCCACAACACTGGACTCTACTCTACACTACTGCACACTATGCCGCTCCACATTGCTCTCTACTCTACACCACTCTACTTCACTCAACACCTCTATATTTTACTGTACTCTATGCCAATGCACTATACCCCACACTGCTCTACTATGCACTGCTGCATTCTACCCCACACTACTTTACTATGCACAGCTGCACTCTTCGAAACTGCCCTCTACCCCAAGCCACTCTAAGCCACTCTAATCTACACTGCTCTCTGACACTCACATCTATGCCCCTGCATTCTTTGTCACTTAATTCTTCTCTGAAATAATCTAGTCTATGCCACTCTATTTCACTCTGCTCCAATCCACCCTATGCCACTCTGTGCCAATCCACCTCTTGCCACTCCACTCTATGCCACTGCATTCTACCCCTCGTCACGCCACTCAATCCCACTGCACTCTACTCAACTGTACACTACACCTATCCACTCCAAACCACATTACTCAAAACCAATAAACTATATGCCACTGCACTCCACACAATCTACTCTACCTACAGCACTGAACACCACTATATTCTACACTGCATCACTCTACACCACTGCACTCTACACCATTGCACTCTACGACACTATACTCTGCCACACTGCAGTCTGTGCCACTGAACTCCACACCACTTTACTCTATACCACTGTACTCTACACAACTACACTGTATTGTGCACCACTGCACTTGGTGCCTCTGTACTTTGTATTACTCTACACTAATGCACTTTATTTCACTGCACTTTATGACATTCTACTTGGCAAGACTGTCCTCTACACCGCTCTACTCTATGCCACTGCACTCTGCTGGGCACCACTCAACGCTACATCACTCCACTGCATTCTATGCCTCTCTACTGTGCATCACTCCACTCTATGACACTTTAATCAATTTCCACCACTGCACTCTACATCACTCTACTCTAAGCCACTGCACTTTATGCCACTGCATTCCACACCTTTCAACTCTACTCAGCACCAATCCACTCTACACCACTTCACTCTACTCTGAAATAATTTATTCTACATAACTCCACTCTACACTTGTGCACTCCATGCAACTGCCATCTACTCTGCACAACTCTACTCTGTCACTGCACTTTACACCAATGAACTCTACACCATTTTCTCAAAGCCAGTGCATTCTGTGACAATCTACTCTGCACCACAGTATTTTATGCCACTTCACTATAGTCCACTCTATGACACTCCATTCTACGACAATCTACTCCACAATAATTATAAGACACGCTACTCCACTCTATGCCACTCCACTCTACAACACTCTGCTCCATTCTATGCTACTATGCTTTACTGTATTCTATGACCCACTACTGCACTCTACACTACTCCACTCTATGTCCCCCACCCTGACACTCTATGCCACTCAATTCTGCAACACTACTCAACTCTATACCATTCCACTCTCCTACACTACTCTACTTTATGTGACTCTACAACAATCTACTCCGCTCTACGCTACACCCTCTACACCACTCCAGCCTACACCACTCCATGACACTCTATGCCACTCCACTCTACAACACTCTACTCCTTTTTGACACTCTACTGCACTCTATGCCACTCAACACTACTCCGTGATAAGTCCTTCCACTCTGACACTCTAGTCTCCCACGACACTCCCTAACATGCTACATCACTCCACTCTATGCCATTCCATGCCACTCTACTTCACTTCACTCCACGCAACTCTACGCCACTCCATGACTCTCTACATCACTCCATAACACTCCAATCTACTCCATTTTCCCAGAAAGGCACTCTGTGTAAAACACTCATTCATTGGTGGTACAGAACGGAAATGTGTTTCGGCTTCCAAAATCCTATGTCAAGCTATGTGCCCCATAAACCAAAATAAATAATATATAAATGGTTTCACAGACATAATTGACAGAATACGACTGCACAATTGATAAAGACATGATTGTTTGTCATAAGGTCTCAAATCATAGTGAATAATTAATTAAAGTACATAATGTAATACACAGGCCTGGCAGTTTGCAACTATTACATGTTGGAAAAATAATGTAAGAACTGTATTGGTGACCAACCGGGGGCAGGTAGTCAGTACTACAATATTGATAAGTCAACAGTTTGGCAAATACTTAAATGTAGATGTTTGTGATGCAATATTAATTCTTAGTGACCTACAATTGTTAAGTACGTGGTTTGTGCATTAAAAAGAATTTTGACAAATAATAACACATTGATTGTTGGTTGCATAGTCATACAATGAAAGACTGTTTTGATAACTCACCTGGGACAAGCTATCAAACTACATTAACATTAACCATGAGTCAAAAGTAGGGCATTTGTTCTCAAAATAATTTTCCATATAGGTGCCTACAATGCAATAACAATTCTGATTGATGTACAATTATTGTATCCATGGTTAGTGCCTCAAAACAAACACCCCAAGTTATTGCAACATCATTATTAGTAGCCATAGGTGTTTCAAACTGTGCAAGCTTTGAGGTAGAATTGCAATAATATTTAGTGTGATGGTTACTATGGGAAGATATGTAGCATGAATTCACCCAACAGAGGATAGAGTGCAACTACCAACTCGTGAATTTATAACGTTCCAGAGTGCTTTTTTTAAGCATAAGCTAAAATCTTATTACAAGACCTAACTATAACTTCTCTTTAACCCTTTTTTTCAGTGTATTTCTGATGATTTAAAGGAAACTCTTCTTATGATACCTAACTATAACATCACTTTAACCTGCGGGAGCTGCCATTGCTTTTGCTAAAGATGCAGCTCCCTGTCTGCAAAAGTAATTGCTTCCTTTATTTTCCTGCGCACGGGCAGGGAAACAGAGGAAACCTCCATTTGCAGCAAGTAAGACCTGTTTGACAGCTTTCACTTGCTGCGAGCGGAGTATTTGTTGTGACTTTGCTAGAACTGTCAAAATTCCCACCATGTCACAGTAGACAGCTATGTCCCGGGAGTGGGCACCCCAGTAGATAACAGGAGCCGGCCCTGGAGGGTGGCGGTCCCCAGGGTCATCTGTGGCTCCATGAGGGGGGCCGCGTGGCCCACCTCCAATGTTCAATTTGCCCCTGGGAGGTGGTGGGTCATGGGGTCCATGCGCCCCCCCCTTAAAAAAAAGTATGTGGTGAGGCCGGGCCCCTAGGGCAGGGGTCCCCAGGGTCAATATCAGCAGGGGAAGAGGGCCATGCAGCCTCTCTCCCACAAAATTAAAATACATAGGTGGTCATTCTGACCTCGGCGGTAAAAGGCGCCTACCGCCGGTCAGAAATCCTCCATAATCCCGCCGCGGTCGCGGAAACCCGCCACGGTCATTCTGACCCGCAGAAGGCAAACCTCCGAAAATCCGACCGCCACAACAGACCGCCAGACCAGCGGTCGGCGGAAAGGTGGAGGTGACCAAACCTCCACCGCCACGCCAACAGAAATACGCCCATCCCATTACGACCCACGAATCCACGCGGCGGTCATTCAAACGCGGTATTCCATTGGCGGGACACACCGGCGCGGTCAGAATACACACCAACGAACAAAACTCACCCACATTGGACGATTTGAATCCCACACACCTGATACACATACACACACCACTCCCACACACACAATACAATATAAAACACCCACCCACATCACCCACAAACCCCTACGCTTACAAAATCGTCAAGAAGGCAAGAGCGAGACACCAGCATCCAAAACATAACAGCCACAGTCACTCAACACCATCACCCACACACTATCCACACACAAAACAACACACACCACCACACTCAACTCACTTAAATACACATACTCCACCCCACACATCATACACACCACCCCATGGCACCCCAAAGACAACCCCGCTTCACAGACGAAGAACTCAGGGTTATGGTGGAGGAAATCGTTCGTGTAGAGCCCCAGCTGTTCGGCACACAGATACAATACACCAGCATTGCCCGGAGGACGGAGCTATGGCAGAGGATTGTCGACAGGGTGAACGCAGTGGGACAGCACCCCAGAAATCGGGAAGACATCAGGAAGCGATGGAACGACCTACGGGGGAAGGTGCGTTCCATGGTATCCAGGCACAACATCGCCGTGCAGAAGACTGGCGGAGGACCCCCACCTCAACCCCCACAATTCACATCATGGGAGGAGGAAGTCTTGAACATCCTGCATCCTGACGGCCTCGCAGGAGTCGGCGGAGGAATGGATACTGGTAAGTTGAAGCTTCAATACTGCTTCCCCCCCACCTGCATGCCAAATCAGACCCCAACCCTCACCCCCATCCTCGAACCCCATCCTCACCCCCACCCTCACCCCCACCACCATCCTCACCCCCACCACCATCCTCACCCCCAACACCATCCTCACCCCCACCCCCACCACACCTATTCCCCGCCAATGTCTCACCATCACAACCCACTCATCCCAAAACCTAGGCCTGCATGCGTCCACTAAGCATGGACACCCATCACCAAAGCATGCCCAATGCATAGACACATCCCCCTCACAAGCCACCCTCACCAAAGCCCCCACACACGAATGCCAGCACTTGGGGACACGAGAACCCACAGATACACCCATATGCGACACATTGAAACTATAACCATACCTCTATACCCCTGCAGGACCCGACCGTCAACACACCGCAGCGGAGGGGCCAGAATTATCCACACCCCCCACCCAAGAGGCCGTCAGCGATGACAGCAGCTCTGTCGATCTGGACACCGATGACCAGCCCGGACCATCGGGGACCTCTGGACAGTCGGTTCCCCTCACACAGGCACAGGCCACTATAGACCCTAACCCCTCTGGGAACAACAGCACAGCTCCCACCCAGCGGGCCCATGCCTCTGTCTCCAGGGCGCGTCAATCTGCGGTGTGTCTACCACTACAGGGCACCCAGGATAACCCACCACCCCAACAACAACAGGGACCTGGGGGCAGTGGTAGTGGGCACACCGGCCAGGGGGCAGAGGCCCAGGGAAACAGGGCAACTCGGCGGGCAGCTGTGCGACAGGGGGGGGGAGGAGAGGCCCAGGGAACCCACTCTCCACGAGGTCCTCACCACCATCATGGGAGCATACAACCGCTCCCAGGAGACGATGGCGACGGTACTGGCCCGGTTCCAGGAGATCCAGGTGCTGCAGGAGGAACACTATCGGGGGTACAGGGAGGACATCCGAGCCATCAACACCACCCTGGTTACCATGGTAGGGCTGCTGCAGGACCTCGTAAACAGCAGGGCGGACACTGAACAACACCCAAGGGCCCCTGCCACTAGCCGGGACCAAGAACAGCCATCCACCTCCGCCGGCGCTAGTGGACAGGAGGCCCCCGCACAGCAGCAGCCCACCAGACCCCCACCTCCTGCAGGAGAAGAACCACCCCGCAAGAGGGCCCTGAGATCTCGCAAGACAGAGTAGGATGTCAAGACCCCCGCCAGCAATGGATACCACCTGATGTCATCCCACTGTCCCACATTGTCACCCTGTCCATCCTCGAACTGCCCATGCTCCATCTCTCCACAGGCCTCTGGACAATGCACCTGTGTGACTGTTACTCTGGACTCTGCCATGGACATTCCTTCACCATAGCCCCCACCCACTTGAAACCACCCATCCCATTTTGAGCACTTCAATAAACACCTATTTTGCACCAAAATATCAGGAGTCTGGCTGTGATTTCAATAGATTGTAATTGACATGACAGTGCAAATATGTCCTTGTACATGGTGAAGTCAACAAACAGCTGCCACAAAGCTGTAGTCCATGGGGAAACGAAGCACAGGACTCGTAGTGGGGACCCCAGATCTGAAATAGGGAGGGAAAAGCCAAAACTCAGTCATCATACACTGGGGCAAATAGACAGGCAGCAGAGATGCTGCAGAGTAGTTAACATTTACTGAATTATCTTTGAAATGTTACCTGTGTCCTATTGGAAGTACTGTTCAATGATTCTGTCCCTGTTGTCTGTTTCAGCCCCGTCGTCTTCCTCCTCGTCACTCTCCTCAGGTTCCACCGCTGCCACAACACCACCGTCTCGACCATCCTCCTGCAGGAAAGGCACCTGGCGGCGCAAAGCCAGGTTGTGAAGCATGCAGCAGGCCACGATGATGTGACACACCTTCTTAGGTGAGTACATTAGGGATCCACCGGTCATATGCAGGCAGCGAAACCTGGCCTTTAGGAGGCCAAAGGTGCGTTCGATCACCCTCCTAGTACGCCCATGGGCCTCATTGTACCGTTCCTCTGCCCTGGTCCGGGGATTCCTTACTGGGGTCAGTAGCCACGACAGGTTGGGGTACCCAGAGTCACCCACTAGCCATACACGGTGTCTCTGTAGCTGTTCCATCACGTAAGGGATGCTGCTATTCCTGAGGATGTAGGCGTCATGCACTGACCCTGGGAATTTGGCATTTACATGCGAGATGTACTGGTCAGCCAAACACACCACCTGGATGTTCATTGAATGGTAACTTTTTCTGTTCCTGTACACCTGCTCCCTGTCTCTTGGGGGAACCAAAGCCACATGGGTCCCATCAATGGCACCAATTACGTTGGGAATATGTCCAAGGGCGTAGAAATCACCCTTCACTGTAGCCAGTTCGCCCACCTCAGGGAAAATGATGTAGTTCCTCACGGATTTCATCAGGGCAGACAACACTCTGGATAACACCTTTGAAAACATGGGCTGAGACATCCCAGAAGCAATTCCCACGGTTGTCTGAAATGACCCACTTGCCAAGAAATGGAGTACTGACATGACCTGCACCAGAGGGGGAATCCCTGTGGGTTGGCGGATGGGGGACATCAGGTCGGGCTCCAGCCGGGCACACAGTTCATGGATAGTGGCACGGTTAAGACGGTAGGTCAGGATAATGTGGCGTTCTTCCATTGTCGCCAGGTCCACCAGCGGTCGGTACACGGGAGAATTCATCCGTCTCCTCGCCCAACCCAGCGGACGGTGCCTAGGAAGGACAACATGGAGCACACAGTCAGGCAACCCACAGGTACGTACTCACAGCTAGCACAGTATACGATTCTCTATGCAGTGAATGGCGTGTCTGAGTGGCTATGCAAGGCCTAGGCCTGTGTGACGCAGTTGAAATTGAGCCATGTGGGCCCTGGAAATGGCGGCTGCCTGACCTGTGAAGTGTGACAATGGGATGTGAAGTCAATGCGCTGGCGTGGCACACCGCGGCGGGCGGCGGGCGAAGACCGCGGCGCGAAGCCGCATTGGTTAACATTGAAGCCTATGGGTTTCAGGAGCCAATGGCGAAGGGCGCCGGCGGTGGCGGGACACACCGCCGCGGTACGCACCGCCGCGGACGTGACCGCCATTTTCTATCTACTTATCCACTTGCGACTTGAACTTTCACAGGAGAGGACCTATACTGCAAGTGTTGCTGTGACCTCGGTCTGGAAGGGACAATGGCTGCTGCGACTGGGGAAAGGGCCCCTGCCTTCACTGGAGAGGAGTTGGAGAAACTTGTGGATGGGGTCCTCCCCCAGTATGCGCTACTCTACGGTCCTCCAGACCAACAAGTGAGTTTAATTCTATCTGGATTTGGGGCCACTGGCTGGCTTGGGGGCCTGGCGGGGATGGGGGGCATGTTGGGCCTGGCGGGGGGCCTGGCGGGGATGGAGGGCATGTTGGGGCTGGCGGGGGGCCTGGCGGGGG
The DNA here is from genome assembly GCF_031143425.1 of Pleurodeles waltl. Taxonomy (NCBI): domain Eukaryota; kingdom Metazoa; phylum Chordata; class Amphibia; order Caudata; family Salamandridae; genus Pleurodeles; species Pleurodeles waltl. Next base: position 417,260,956 of record NC_090445.1, on the reverse strand, counting down.
GCCTGGCGGGGATGGGGGGCATGTTGGGCCTGGCGGGGGGCCTGGCGGGGATGGGGGGCATGTTGGGCATGGCGGGGGGCCTGGCGGGGATGGGGGGCATGTTGGGGCTGGCGGGGGGCCTGGCGGGGGGCCTGGCGGGGATGGGGGGCATGTTGGGCATGGCGGGGGGCCTGGCGGGGGGCCTGGCGGGGATGGGGGGCATGTTGGGCATGGCGGGGGGCCTGGCGGGGGGCCTGGCGGGGGGCCTGGCGGGGATGGGGGGCATGTTGGGCCTGGCAGGGGGCCTGGCGGGGATGGGGGGCGTTGGGCCACTGGAAAGGAAAATGCTGAGTAACTTGAACGTGGTATTTCTCCCTCCCTGTACGTGTCACATAGGTCCGCGCCCATGAGAAGATCGGGATTTGGCGTGCCATCGCCAAGGAAGTCCGGGCCCTGGGGGTCCACCATCGACGGGGCACCCACTGCCGCAAGAGGTGGGAGGACATCCGCCGCGGGACCAAGAAGACCGCCGAGTCTCTGCTGGGGATGGCCTCCCAACGTAGGCGGGGTGCCTGCCGTCAACTGACCCCCCTGATGTTCCGGATCCTGGCGGTGGCCTACCCTGATTTGGATGGGCGCGTGAGGGCAGCACAGCAGACACAAGGGGGTGAGTCCAAGCATTATCTACTCTGTTGTCGCGCAGTGGAGGTGTCTGGGTGGGGGAGGAGGGCTGTGGGTCCCCCTAGGCCAGGGCGATATCTGTAGGCTGGGCACCCCCGTAAGCCCCTGTGTCCCCAGCCACCACCCTCAGTAGTGTGTCAGTACAGCCATCCCTGGGCCGTGTCATCCATGGGTGCAGTTGACAACTCTAGGCGTGTAGGGCATGTTCCACGGAATGCGTAGCGGACCCCAAGTGCGCAACTTAGTGCAGGGGGCATCTGTGTCTGTCATGTCCGCTAACTGTACCGGAGATCCATGTAATCAATATCCCTTTATTTCTCTCTCCCCCCCCCCTTTTTGTTTGTCTTTCTGTGCTTGTGTGCATCAGCATCATCAGGCGGAGGAGAAGTGGCATCGGGGCAGGAGGGAGCTGCATCTCACATGGCCCAGGAGGGCCATGCCACAGAGTCAGACTGGACCAGTGAGACGGAGGGCGAGGGGAGCTCCACGACGGGGACGACTGGAGCCTGCAGCGACACGGACACGTCCTCGGAAGGGGGCTCCCTTGCGGGGGTGGCACCATCCGTGCCCCCCGCCATTACAGGTACAGCCGCCACCCAGCGCACCATCTCCGCCCTCCCAGCAGCCCCTCCGCGTTCGCCCCGTGCCCGCTCTGCCAGGAAGCCGGGCATCTCCTTCGCCCCAGGCACCTCAGGCCCTGCCCCTGTTACCCCCGCTGCCCTCAGTGAGGAGGTCATTGACCTCCTCCGAACGCTCATTGTTGGGCAGACTACCCTTTTGAATGCCATCCAGGGGGTGGAGAGGGAGGTTCATCGCAGCAATGCGTACCTGGAGGGCATTCATTCGGGTCAGGCTGCCCATCAGCGATCGTTCCAGGCTCTGGCCTCAGCACTGACGGCAGCCATTGTCCCTGTCTCCTGCCTGCCTCTACTAACTCCCTCCTCCCAGTCTCCTGTTCCTCTGCCTGTCCCACCCACACCATCAGACCAGCCTGCACACACCTCAACACCCAAGAGAAGCTCATCCAAACATAAGCACCACAGATCACGCAGACATTCACACACGCAACATTCCGATGCAGACATGCCAACAGTCACTACCACCTCTGTGACCCCCACCTCCTCGTCTCCCTCCTCCCTCCCTGTGACGTCTACACTCACACCTCCATTCACCTCACCATCAGCCAGTGTTTCCATCACCAGCACACCCTCCACTCCAGTCCGCACACGTGCAGTCACCACCCCCACTGCCATTTACACGTCCCCTGTGTCCTCTCCCACTGTGTCTGTCACCCCCTCTTCCACACCACACAAACGCAGCCACCCACCCACCCAACAGCCATCCACCTCACGACAGCCTATCCCTCCTGCACCTGCACCCAAAGACAGCAAACGTGACTCACCTACAACCACATCCTCTCCCTCCACTCCCATTCCCACTGTACCTACCACTCTCCATTGTCCCAAGAAGCTCTTCCTCGCCACTACTAACTTCTTTCCTGACCCTGAGCCCCCCCCTCCTTCTCGTCGGGGTAAGAAGAGCACCTCAGCCACCACCAGCCCTGCAGCCCCCTTGACAAGGGTGCAGGGGTATTGGAGCCCGCCAGCCCGCATGTCTGGATCTTCGCCCAGCAGCAAGGGGACAGCCAGCCCACCCCCTGGGAAGAGGAGCAGAAGGCGGAAGGGGCGCCGCAGGAGCCCGCCTTCTACATCCCCCCCGGACACCACCCAGAGACAGTCACCAGCCACAGCTCCAAAGGGAGGAAAGGGCCACAGGCCGACGACTAAGGAGGGCAAGGGCAGCAAGTTGGAGAGGTCAGGCAGCAGGCCTGCTGCCCAGGAGGAGCCCACAACCCCCCATAGCCGCTGCCCCGGGAGGAACCGGCACAGCTGCCCCGGGAGAGCCCACCAGCCCCATAGCCGCTGCCCAGGGAGGACCCAGCCCAGCTGGCCAGGAGGGCCCCACCACCCACAGCCCAGGTGGGCAGTGAAGGAGCACCATCCCCGCTGCCCAGGAGGGCACCACCAGGCATTTAGCAGTTGGCCATAGACCGTCCGCCGTCTCAAGAACCGCTGAACTGGGCCCTTCAAGGCAAGAACCGCTGAACTGGGCCCTTCAAGGCAAGAACCGCTGAACTGGGCCCCGCCGTCTCAAGAACCGCTGAACTGGGCCCTTCAAGGCAAGAACCGCTGAACTGGGCCCCGCCGTCTCAAGAACCGCTGAACTGGGCCCTTCAAGGCAAGAACCGCTGAACTGGGCCCTTCAAGGCAAGAACCGCTGAACTGGGCCCCGCCGTCTCAAGAACCGCTGAACTGGGCCCTTCAAGGCATGAACCGCTGAACTGGGCCCTTCAAGGCAAGAACCGCTGAACTGGGCCCCGCCGTCTCAAGAACCGCTGAACTGGGCCCTTCAAGGCAAGAACCGCTGAACTGGGCCCTTCAAGGCAAGAACCGCTGAACTGGGCCCCGCCTTCTCAAGAACCGCTGAACTGGGCCCTTCAAGGCAAGAACCGCTGAACTGGGCCCTTCAAGGCAAGAACCGCTGAACTGGGCCCCGCCGTCTCAAGAACCGCTTAACTGGGCCCCGCCGTCTCAGGAACCGCTGAACTGGGCCCTTCAAGGCAAGAACCGCTGGCCCTTTGGCAGACGTGGCAGGGCAGGATCTATCTCGGGCAGGGCTGCAGGATGTCCTCTGGCCAACTTGCCTCCTCCAGTGGCAGTGAGGTCTGTTATGGACTGTTTGGACTGTGGCTTTGCTCTCCCCAGGATGGCCCAGTGGGCAGGCCACCCACTGTATGGACTGTTTGGACTGTGGCTTTGCTCTCCCCAGGATGGCCCAGTGGGCAGGCCACCCACTGTATGGACTGTATGGACTGTGGCTTTGCTCTCCCCAGGATGGCCCAGTGGGCAGGCCACCCACTGTATGGACTGTATGGACTGTGGCTTTGCTCTCCCCAGGATGGCCCAGTGGGCAGGCCACCCACTGTATGGACTGTTTGGACTGTGGCTTTGCTCTCCCCAGGATGGCCCAGTGGGCAGGCCACCCACTGTATGGACTGTTTGGACTGTGGCTTTGCTCTCCCCAGGATGGCCCAGTGGGCAGGCCACCCACTGTATGGACTGTTTGGACTGTGGCTTTGCTCTCCCCAGGATGGCCCAGTGGGCAGGCCACCCACTGTATGGACTGTTTGGACTGTGGCTTTGCTCTCCCCAGGATGGCCCAGTGGGCAGGCCACCCACTGTATGGACTGTATGGACTGTGGCTTTGCTCTCCCCAGGATGGCCCAGTGGGCAGGCCACCCACTGTATGGACTGTATGGACTGTGGCTTTGCTCTCCCCAGGATGGCCCAGTGGGCAGGCCACCCACTGTATGGACTGTTTGGACTGTGGCTTTGCTCTCCCCAGGATGGGCCAGTGGTCATGGAGTCCCCTCGTGGATCTGGCGTCGTGTACTCAAGTGGCTGAGGTGCCCCCCCTTCCCTTCCCCCTGAGGTGCCTGTCCTATTTTCTTTCTGATGCCCCTGCAGTGTTCTCTCCGTGGAGTTCTTGTCGTGGGACTGGGCCTTGCCCCTTTGCACAGGACCCCTGTGATCCACGGACAGTGGTTGGACTACATTTAGTAGCTGTATATATTTTGTACATAGTTTATTTATTTTTTGGGATTAATGGCGTACATATTTCAATATATCTGCCCGTTTATGATCTCTTCTTTTGGTCTTTGCATTATTTCGGAGGGGGGTGGTTTGTGGGTTGTGACAGTGATCTGTGGGAATGCATTGATGTGTGTGTTGTAGTGGGTGTGGGTGGGTGGGTGTGTGCCGGTAATCTTTTCCCTCCCCTGTGTCGTAGGTGCAGTACTCACCGATGTCTTCCGCGCCGCCGGGCGTGCTCCTGGTATATGAGGAGGAATAGGAGTGCGGGGATGACCTGTAACTCTGGCTCCATACTGCCGGAATCTCGCGTGGAGTGCGTAGAGGTGAGCGTTTTCCCGTTCGTAGTCTGTTTCCGCCGTGTTCTTATCGGCGGTGCTCCCGCCCCGGAAAAGGTGGCAGATTGGTGGGTCGTAATAGGGTGGGCGGTACTTTGTCTGCCGCCGGGCTGTTGGCGGGAACCGCCGCGCTGTTTGTTTGTACCGCTGTGGCGGTCGGAGTGTTAAGTTGGCGGGCTGTGTTGGCGGTTCCCGCCAGGGTCAGAATGCCATTTTTAATACCGCCGGTCTGTTCGCGGTCCGACCGCCGCCTCTCCGCCGACCGCCAAGGTCAGAATGAGGGCCATAGTGTAAGGCCAGGCCCTACGGGATGGGGTCCCTGGGGCTGAAATGGTCTGGGGGTGGGGGGCTTTGCGGGCCCTCCCTCCCCCTAAAAGAAAAGTAGGTACTGAGGCCAGGCCAAGTGGGATGGGGTCCCCGGGCCCAAAATCAGCTGGGGGAGGGGTTATTAAGAGGCTAGGTCCTGTGGGATGGGGTCCCTGGGAGTGAAATCGGCCCATCTGTACAGGAACCCCAGTCCACACCTCACAGCCAAGACAATCAGGCTTCTGGGGTCAATTGCAGTGGGCACACCGTTCAGGGGACACAGGCACATGGGGACAGGGACACTGGGAGGACAGCTTTGGGCCAGAGGGAGGACAGGCTCAGGAACCGACTGTCCTGGAGGCACTCACTAATGTCCAGGGAGGTTTCTCAACAATCCCAGGACAAGATGGGCCAGATTCTTGACATCATGCAGGGGAACCAGTGGCTGCAAGAGGTACACCATCATGGTCTCCATAGCAGGGGTGCTGGCTGATATGGCCAACACCATGAGGGAATACACAGCACACCAGGGGGCCCTTTCCACTAGCCAGTCAACTGAACAGTCCACCACATCTGCTGCAGCTAGTGGACAGGAGGTGCTGCAACAGGATCCACAGGTCACCAGCACTCCTCCCCCTGCAGAAGGTGAACCACCCTGCAAATGTTCCCTGCAACCCACACAGATGCCAGAGACACTTGCCAAGACCACCGCCAGGAAATTAGACCCTCCTGAATGTCCCCCTTGTGTCCCACTCTGTCACCTTGTCCACTTTGAACTGCCTTTGCTCCCCTTCCTATGGCCCCGTGGACACTGGTCCTGTGCTACAAACAGGCTGGATCAATAGCCTGGATTTACCTCTATCATCACCCCATTCCATTTCACTATTCCATCTATACATTTCACTACAATAAACACCCTTGAACACAACTTGAGTGATAGTGCTTTATGTGATGAAAATGTACAATTTTGGTAACAGTTACATCTTGTGCAATTGACCTGAACTCTGTGATAGCATACAAATAATGACCTGTAGCTGACTGTAGTCATCACATCTGTACACAATTGTTATAACACCAACATCTGCAAAATGAGAAGGCATAGGTGACAGTCATTTGAGATGCAAAGGAAGTGACTGCCATCCTGCTATAGCCACACTGAAAAGATAAATAATCAGAAGAATGGTCAGTTCCACTGTCTCACCTGTGTGTCATCGGAAGTACTGCCATGTAGGAAGCTGGCTCTGTATATACTAAATCAACAGTTCCTGGGGGAGGTAAGTAATGGAACTGTGGAGTTCGTTTTTGACAAACTCCCAGACCATATACTTAATATGGCCACACTGCACTTACAATTTATAAGAATGGATTTGGACACTGTAGGGGCATAGTACTCATGCAGCTATGCCCTCACCTGTGGTATAGTGCACCCTGCCTTAGGGCTGTAAGGCCTGCTAGAGGGGTGACTTACCTATGCCACAGGCAGTATTCAGTGGGCATTGGACCCTGAGGGGAATGCCATGTCGACTTTTCCTTTTTCTCCCCACGAACACACACAATCTGCAATGGCAGTGTGCATGTGTTAGGTGAGGGGCCCGTTAGGGTGGCACAACACATGCTGGAGCCCTTTGGGACCTTCCCTGGTCACCAGGCCCTTGGTACCACTGGCAACTTTTACAAGGGACTTATCTGTGTGCCAGGGGTATGCCAATTGTGGAAATAATGGTACATTTTAAGTGAAAGAACACTGGTGCTGGGGCCTGGTTAGCAGGATCCCAGCACACTTCTCTGTCAAGTCAACATCAATATCAGGCATAAAGTGTGTGGGGGGGTTAACTGCAACAAGGAGCCATTTTCCTACACAAGCTAACCCCTCCCACCCCACCCACCCCAACACACAGGCCAGGAGACTCAGCCACAACCTGGGAGAGTCTTCCTAGTTTCTCAGGTGAGGAAGAGTTGGGAAAACAGGCTGGTTTGTTGCAGGGCCTACTCTGCCTTACACCCTCCTGTTCAGGTCATTCCCTCTGGGGAACTGGCCTACTTCCACAGTGATAGAACCCAGTCTGAATTGCTTCTTGTCTGTGCTCTTAGTGCCTTCACCCATTCTTTCTATTTTGGGGTTAGAGGTATCCACCTCTGCTAATTGTATCTTAGCCAGGGTCACCCCTAGCTTACCCAAAGAGGTTACCCACAGCTGGAGTAACCCCACCATGACCAACAGGGTCAAGGGGCCTAACTTGCTATTTGGCATGGGGTCAGACCACCATGCCAAGGACAGTGCAGCCATAAAGGCTAACACCCAGAAGAGGACAGCTGTCAGTGCCCAGAACCACACCTTTAGCTCTTCACCATCAAGGGAAGGGGCTAAGTTATAGGCTTATTTGGGTTAAGGGTGCCTGTTTGCTGTGGTAGAGTGGGGGTTGCTACATCTTGTAGTAATCACCCTCATTCCACTCTTCCTTCTGTTAGCTGAGGAGCCATCCACTCATGCTTAACAGTTGCCTGAATAGTCAGGACGTCTTGTGGGTCAGGTGGGACTGCACAAGTGCCACTTTTGGAGCTCTCCCCCACTGGAGCAGAATCTATTGGGCTTGCTAGAACCTTGGCTAAAGGTTGTCCACCTTTCCTGCACTGTTTTCTTTCCTCTTTCTTCTGGGGCCTACCTGCAGTCACTGCAGGGGCAGCACCTCCAGAATCATTGGGAGAGGACTGACACTGGACCAGTTCCTCTCTTGATCGCCGACCAACCTCTGGGTGGTCATTTCCAAGGAGACAATTAAGGGGGAGGTCTGCACTGACTACCACCCTTCTCCAGCTAAACGTTCCACCCACTTCTAAGGGCACTAAAGCCACAGGCCTATTAGTGACTTTGTCTGGGCTAACCCTTACTCTTGCAGTCTCACCTGGGATGTACTGATTTGAGAGCACAGCCTGTCATTCACAATAGTGTGATTGGCACAAGTGTCTCTCAGGACAGTGGTTGGGATTTCATTCACCAGTAGGTGGTGGAAGTGTCTACTTCCCTCTGGAATCTCCAACTCACCTGTTGGGCCCTTTCTCCCATTGAAGGCTACGAGGACCTCCTCACTTAGGAATCATCCCCAATGGCTACCCTGGTCACCCCTGGGATTTTGCTAGGGGGTTTGTTTTTGGAACAAGAAGTGTCCTTGGTGTGGTGCCCTGTCTTTCTACAGTTGTGGCACTATGCCTTATTGGCATCCCAGTTCTTACCCTGGTACCCACCTTTGTTTTGGGTTGGGTCTTGGGGCCAATCCACCTGGACTGGTTTTTGTGGGCCTACAGAGGACTCTTTCTTTTTTTCTAGTGTCACCCACTTTCTCCTGGGGAGGCTTTGTAACCCCTTTCTTTTGGTCACCCCCAGCGGACGTTTTGGTTACCCTAGTCTTGACCCAGTGGTCTGCCTTCTTTCCCAATTCTGGAGGAGAAATTGGACCTAGATCTACCAGATATTGATGCAACTTTTCATTGAAGCAGTTACTTAAAATGTGTTCTTTAATAAACAAATTATAAAGTCCATCATAGTCATGCACTTCATTTCCAGTTACCCAACCATCCAGTGTTTTCACTGAGTAGTCTACAAAATCAACCCAGGTCTGGCTTGAGGTTTTGTGAGTCCCCCCACCCCGAAGTTCATGGAGGTTTTGCTGGCAGCAGTGTCAGGATTCAAGGGAGATATAAAGTATAAGTCACGTTCGCCATGTACAAGACCGTCACCGCCATCGGCTCAAGACCTTCGAAGGCAGCAATGTGTTCCAATTGCAATGTCCACCACGGTGACGGTCTTGTACATGGCGAACGCACACCACCATGACGGCATCCGCCAGCTGAGTTAGGTCACTTCCTAATGTCCAGTAAAGTAGGTCAGGCAGCTGCCATTTTAAGGCCCATATCTGAATGAAACAGTTTTTAAAGTTGCGTCACAAGCATTGAAACATAACTACGAACATGTTGAAATGTACATGTATCATTTACAGGATGTAAATTTGATGTACCCTGAGTTACGTACATGTAATAATATTGTCAGCAAAGTGATGACAATCTGAAAATTGTATAGGTATACCAAATATGTGCGACATGTAAAGAAAGTTAATGTCACATATACAGTCAGTGACATGTTTATCCATTTCAAAAACATGATAGGGGTTAGGGAATGTGTATGCAGTTATAAGCCATTCTTTGCCTAGTTATGTGCTGTGTACAATGTATGTACAGTTTCATGTTCAAATATTTGCCATCGTATGTGACGTAGGTGAGACCATACTTATGCTGTACAGATTGAGTGATATATATACATACTCGTTATCTCCCACATAGTTACCCTGGCATGAGAGGAATGAGACAACCTCCACTGTATCGTTCACTAGCAGACCATGGAGGAGCGACATGTGATTCAGATCTATCACCTGGATAGGCATGCAATCATAGATCTCTGTCGTAAGTTGGAGCCAGATCTGATGCCTACCATTCGTAATCCCTATAGCATACCTCCCATCGTCCAAGTAATGTCAGTGCTGAACTTCCTGGCCACAGGCTCCTTTCAAAATACCGTGGCCCTAACTGCAGGGATGTCTCAGCCTATGTTTAGTCTGGTCTTGAAGGCTGTACTGCATTGTTGAAATACCTGGGCAGCACCATCCGATTTCCACAACGTGAAGATTTGGCCAATGTAAAGGCTGATTTTTATACATTGGGACACATTCCACATGTGGTTGGAGCCATAGGTGGCACCCATGTAGCCTTGGTTCCCCCTAATACCAATAAACAGGTGTATAGGAACAGGAAAAACTTCCACTCCCTTAATGTCCAAGTGGTCTGTTTGGCTGACCTCTACATTTCACAGGCTTGTGCAAGGTACCCTGGGTCAGTCCATGATTCCTTCATCATGAGGAACAGCAATACCCCACTAATGATGGCACAACAATACACAGAGAGGGCCTGGCTGGTTGGTAAGTCACATATGTCATGTGTGTCTGTAACTTATATCTACTACCAGAAATGTGAATGTCCAAGATTTATGTTTGGCTTGTTGTAACTATTCCTTACAGGGGACTCTGTCTACCCAAACCATTCTCGGTGTTGACACCAGTGAGGTACCCAACCAGGCCAGGGCAAGTCTGCTTCAATGACGCCCACGGAAGGACAAGGCATGTCATGGAGCGGACTTTGGGGCTCCTGAAGTCAAGATTCCTCTGCATTGATAAGAATGAAGGAGCATTCCTCTACTTACCTACCAAAATATGTCAAATTATTGTTGCCTGCTGCATGCTCCACAACCTTGCCCTGAGATGTCAAATCCCATTTATGCCAGATGAGGGGGAGTCAGCAGTTCCAGCGGGTGAGACTGCAGATTTGCCAAGTGAGGATGAGTATGAAGAGGATGAAGATGGAGACATCAGGGCTGATCTAATCAGTCAGTACTTTATCTGACTTTAGGTATGTGATGTGATGTAATTAGAGTTAATAAGGGGAGAATTTGGTGATGTTAGGTTTGTTTGAAAAGGGTCTTAGTATCACTATCAGAGAAGTCATCAGTAGCTCCAAAGCACATGACTCAGCTGTGCATGCAGATTGTTTCATGGTGTAGTGTCCAGCCATTTAATAAAAAAGGCCTAAGCTATTCACAATGCACAATCAGAGTCACATTTGTATGTATGAATTGGCTGTATAATGTTTATGTATCATTGTGGCCTATACCTTATGTTTGTCATTTACAAATTGCAGATAAAGTGAACAGTTTCATCCTCATTTGGCAATATCAGATGGGATTTGCAGACTGACAAATGAGATGGTCATGGATTGAAGTAGGTACTGTCAGGCTTGAGATTTGTTGTGCATGAGTGTTATGCCCAGACTGTCAGGACATTAGGATGGTAGTGTCCTATGTCACACTAAAGACCTTTGTGTGTTCATTTGTTTCAGAAACATGTCATCATGTGCTATCCATACCCTCTAACATCATAATGGTTTGTGTTCGTAAAAACAAACCTTTATGTAGCTGTCCGTGTGTTTCCTCATTGCAGACCAATGTGCATGTGTCTGTAGACTGACATAGGTGAGTGGCAAGCCTATAGGTAACTAACCATGGTAAGTTGGAAGGTTCCATGAATAGTGTCATTTGTACTGACATCTTTCTGTTTCGTTGGGTATGATCATTTGGGAGCTATGGTATGGGTATGTGATGAGGCTTTAGCTGATGATACATTGAAACAATTTGTTTGTCTCCTTGGATAGTGTAAGATTGACATATCCCTACCTTCAGAAATATGTGTATTGGATAGTACATTACACCTATGCTGTAACACTGAAGTTGGAAGCAGTATGTCACTGTGTGACCCTTGGCATTCTCCCAACCTATTTGTGGGAAAGTGAATTACAGTTGATTTTAATTATGTCTATCACTATTAGGCAATGCAAGATCTAGCCTGGATATACAGTACATGTGTGTGGAACATTACAAAGGTTTTACATGTGAGAGAAACTTTTTTGTGTGAGAGGTGTTATACATGACAGTTGTATATGGTTAATAAGTTACTTTACACATGATCTGTGATTAAGTGGTATTTATTGAGCTGTGCACAGCAACATGAGTGAACTGAAACAAAACAGAACACATAGTAAACAATGAAGGGCTCAGTCATGGTGGATGAAATCATCAGGGTAGCTGCTACAACATTTGGGGACACAAGTCTAATGTTCTTGTACCATACGAAATTTGAGATAGGTCTCAAAACGACCAACAGGGTGTATCTGTGCCACACCAGGGGAACCAATCAGTAGAGGTTCACTTCCTGGCAGTGGTTTTGGTCTTGCCATCTGCTCCTTCTGGATGTTTGGAGGGATGTCCACGTTTGCAGGTTTTTTTCAACTACAGGGCCTCCATTACACTAGCTTCTACAGATGTAAAAGGGCCTGATGTTTCATTACTACTGGAAGAAGCCAAATGTTGGGTACAAAACCTAGTCAGGGTGGTATTCATGTCTCTGAACACCCCTGCAATGAAAGCCAAGTGGGCATTTTGTGCCTGCCACTGCTGCATGACTTTCTGGTGGTTGTCCCTTTGCAGCTGTCTGATCTCCCCCATCATGATAAGTACCAGGCCCGTCATGCCTTAGGATTGTTGGTAAGCTCCCAAGACTTGGGAGATGGTGTCCTGGCCAGTTGTGTCCCCAGTAGCCTCCATCCTCTAGCCCACACCATCCCTCCCACACACCCTACCCCCACGTGCCTTTGCCCCTGGCACAGTTTACCCACTCCCACTGGTGGCAGGTCCATCATTGTCTGGGTTCAGGAGACTCAGGTACCTATCCTGGGGGGCACAAGATGAAAGACACTGGCCGTGGGACAGAGGTTTGGAGGCGAATGGTTGCCTATGATGTTGATGCAACAGGGCTGGGAGCAGTCGCTATGGGCAGGGTGAGGCTCACAGTTGTTGACTGACCAGGTGTCCCAGATGGGCCAGCTTCGTCCTCAATGTCCACACATCCAAGGGCGTTTTCCTCACTGGAACCTTCATCCAGAGGGGTAGTGGCAGTCTCTGGTGTCCTCTCCTTAGTGACAATGGCAAGGTTACCTTTGGGAGAAGTGGAACACACAGTTTTTGTAAGTAATGCAACAGGTGATATCAAAGTTTGACTGCTAGATAGATTATGTGATGTGCACACAAATCCTTTACATGACCCCCTGATATCACAATGACATCTGCTTCAAAATCTGTGTTAGAGCTATGTCGGACACACAGATTTCCATTTGCATACACCATGCTCCAAGATCTTGGAGTATCTTGGTGGTTAGATGACTGTTCATTGACACATATCTTTTCTGAGTAAAGATATGACAATGTGAAGTTATCTCCTAGTAAGGTGTATAGCATCATTGAGTTAACTAACAGCTGCTAAATGTACTATGGTGACAGAGCTGGGCAACAGTATGGGAGCTAAATGTAGCCTGGACCTCTCTATGGGTGTACTGCAAGTACATTCAGCCTCCTATATAGTTTTCCCCACCAGGTGAGTAGAGGACATTGTTTGGATGGTAATTTCAAGGGCAGATTTACTAGGGAGCACAGCTGTTGCTGTGTGTTGCCTCTAATAGTACTGGTAGAAGGCCATAGCATTGATCCCATTTCCATAGACTGTACAATTGTGGTGCATTCTGGTGTGTTGAATTGATTGTTAGTTCCACATGCAAGGCTATTGTACTTGTAGTACACTGTTCTGGTTTCCTTAAAGGTGAAACAGTGCCTGCTGGGAGTTGTAGTGCTGTCAGTCCCTGTATCCCCATGCCATACAGAGAAAATGTCCCCACAGGTGAGTTAGGTTGATATGAGGCATGCCAGAGAGAGCTATTTGGACATTTAGACATGTGGTGGTGGCTGGGTTGGTTGTTGAGCTGGCCAAAGGTGATCAGTGAGCATGAAAGACAAAACTCTTTGGTGACATTAATGGTGTTGTGACTTACCAGACTCCAATCCCCCAGGTATTCCTCTCAGGCCTTCAAGATGAAGGATGTCCAAGACCTTCTCCTCCCATGATGTGAAAGTTGAGAGAGGAGGTGAGGGCCCACCGCCGGTCTTGAGGACTGCCAGCTGGTGCCTGGCAGCCATGGAATGTACCTTCCCCCTGAGGTTGTTCCACCTCTTCCTGATGTCCTCCCTTGTGCGTGGATGGCTGCCTACAAAATTTACCCTCTTGACTATCCTTTGCCACAACTCCATTTTCTTGGCAATAGATGTTTGCTGGACTTGTGCTCCAAATAGGTGTGGCTCTACTCTGATATTTTCATCCACCATGACCCTCAACTTATCATCAGTGAAACGTGGATGTTTTTGTGGGGACATGGTATTGGTGGACGAGACAGTGAGGTCGGAGAAATGGAAAGGAAAATAAATTCCTTTATGAGGTGTGGGTGCTGTGATGTGAGTGAGGGACGGTTGGTGTCTATTGTGTGGAGTACTAATTTGTGTGTTGTGCAGGTGTGGAATGAGTGCTAGGTGAAATGTGTAGGGTGTCTATTGTATGCTTTGTGATATATTTTTTAAGAGCTTCTATCTGGCTGTATTTGGTGTTTTTGCTGCAGAGGATTGTGGGGTTTGAAGGGGTGTGTTTTACAGTGCATTGTGTAGGGTGTGTGGATGTGTGTCAGGTGTGTCAGGTGTGGAGTTTTCAAACTATCCAATGTGGTGTGGTGTATTACTGATGTGACCACCGCGGTTCGCTTGGCCATTGGTTTTCCACTATGGCCGAACCGCTATCGTGATTCGTGGATTGCAATATGATTGGAGTTTTTTTGGTGGGCTGGCGGTGCTGGTGGTGGGACTGCCTCTTTTACGCCATCTAGTGTCCTGGCAGTGTCAGAAATTTGGCTGCATTTTGGCAGGCTTCGCTGTGTGACTCTTAATGTGGTGGTCAGCCAACATGGCGGTCTTGCCAAAAGACCACCAAAGGTGTAATGAGGCCCTTTGTCTCATACCTTTGAGGTTAACACTGTCCACGATCCAATGTTTGGGTGCACCACTGAGATACAGATTTCCTATGGCCTCGCATTGCAAATTATTTTTCCATTTGCTTTTCCAGTTTTTGTGAGAGGTGGAAGTAGGTTTAGGTGTATTGTTCTATTCGGTTATAATTTAACAGTTTTATGTAGCACATGGGCACCAAGATGTATAGGTATGCCTTGCATAGTTACATCAACATTGTTCAGAAATGTATTACTCTGTATTAATTTGAACCCTGCCAATCTAAAACAAACATTGCATTTTTGGAACTAGCAGTTATTTTTGCCTTTACCTTGGTGATAGATCAGCAGCACCAGGTAGGATAGACATTTTACTAAAATAAGGAGCCTGTGCTTTTGATGCTGACTAGGCCTAGGACTGGGAGACAGGGACATTCAGGAACTCACTTGTGTTCTGCCTGGAACATGAGCTACCAGACTGCCAGTGGGTGGAAGAGTTGCCCAGACATGGAAAACAAGAATGTTTTATTAGACACTCTAAGGTTTCATGTCCCAGTTGACCGAGACCTCCATGGAAGTCGAATTGAGGAAGTGAGCTTGCAAAGGAGCCCTGCACTTCAGCACCTCTCCTTATTTACCCTGAATTGTGCAACATCTGCATCACCTAATCTTTCAAGACATGCTGGAAGCTTCAAAGAAATTAACCTGTTCTCTAGCCTGCATTGCTCTCTGATCCCTCTAACTCTGTGGGCTTCCACATCACCCTCTCTAACACTAAATAATCTTCACATTTGCCTCTCTATCATGTGCTTTCATTGGGTAAAGCCACCTGCCTGATTCCAGAAACGTTTGAACCATCATCACTTATAATGTGTATCTCTGGAGATAACATGGATTATTTGTGATAATGTACACCCCATTGTACATTATAGGGCTATTGCAAGTCATTGAGGAGTACTGTGACATATAGAGAAACGAGGCTGAAGGCTGCATACTTTTATAAGCTCATGGAACTCCTTATAATGTACTGCAGAGGTAGTACTTTATTCCTTATAACACTTGATCACACCTTCACCTTTCCCACACATCACTTAGATCCTTGGTGCACTGCTTTTTTATATGAGAGAGATATAATGCATGCAAAAAGAATAAAAGTAGACTCTCTAGTTCAAAAACTAAGCATACTAGAAAAGCAGATGCATGTTTGTTGCAAAAATGTATTAGAATCAGTTTAATGCAAGTAAGATTAAAAAAGCACTGCAGTTCGGCATGTGTAGAAACATGTAGAAAGATACTATCTTTTGCATAATTACCTAAGGCATGAAAAAAATTAACATTTTGCGATGTACATCTTCTTTCTGTTGATCACTGTTCATCTAAAAAAAACAGAGCAGACGTAGGAAAAGCCACATTTGGTTTTCGGCTTTTTTTTTTACTGCAGCTTTAATCATGTCCTACCTTTCATCTTGGCTCCGGACTGTATCATCAGGCATTGTGACATCAGAACGCACCTGTAATAAGTAATTACAGCTAAGCAGCTATGCTATTTCTTTATTACAGGTGACAAAGTGTGCCATAAATCACCTGTAATAAGGAAACTAGAGACAGTTATTTATACAGGGATTACAGTCTCTCATGTATTTTAAAGTTCTAATAGACCATGACCAAAAAAAGCGATCCACTCCAATTCTGAGACAGCTGTCTCAGTGACACTCTCCGATCCATTAGGTGTACCTGCAGTGGGACTATGTTGCCTGCCATTTTAGACATTAGAGCCCTATGCTTGGTATTCCTTGAGCCTAGTAAAGGTGTTGCTCCAACTTCCAACAAGTGGCTATTTCCACATTGGCTTTTGAAGAGTTTTGGCCAAAGGCCAGTCTTGCTCAACTGTGTCCAGCCCCTGCTACAATGTCCACCACTTCCATGAGGCTCTGATAATTGGATATTCAAGAACCTGTGCCGCCATTCCCAATTGGGTTGCAAATTGTGACCTACCTCATGAATATTCATGAGGTAGGTCATTTGCAACCCCATTGCGAATCGCAAACAGTGTCATTGACACTGTTGTACATCCGGTTTTGCGACTCGCAAATTGCGAGTTGCTAAGACTCGCTGTTTGCGAGTCGCAAAACTGGATCTTCGTACATGTGGCATGTGTCCACAATTGTACCTCTGTTACTTGTACACTAATAATGTGTATGCGCATGAGGAACTCGTGGGGCAATACTTCGGTCGCTAAAGGTGCTATCATATTTTGTATTTCTTTGGTGTGCCTGCCATGCATTTCTGAAGCAGTGGGCAGTATCCCTGCCTTCAAAAAATGGTGCACCTACTGATCATGTCAACAACTCATATCCTTGTCTGTTTGGCATCACTGTACTATTTTAACAGCGCCTCTGCCTTGTGCATGTTTGATTTTAATTTCCGACCCGCCTTCGTCACACTGCTAAGCGCTGCACCCCAAGACAAGTTAAGAGCACCTCTCTGGCCACTTCTGCACAGCACCAAAACGCTTCCAAACATAAGATCCCAACAAATTCAGCCCTGACAACTACACGTTCGCCATGATGCAACAGGCTACTGACCGAAAATGTCTTCGGTGCCCTTCATACAGATACAATGCTTTATGCAAATGCTGCACAACACCGAGAAAACAAAGATTTATCTATTTTAAAAACAATAAAATAAGGTAATGTGCGGTTACTGGGCAATACTCTGTGTCATTTTAGAATCGTCTCCCACTTCCTTTGTTAAGCCTTACAGGTTCGACATACTTCCCCTTGGAGACCCAAACCGTACAAGGGAGTTACTAGTTACATAAAAGGGAAGCAATAAGAAACGAGAGGTAATGGACAGAAGATACCACCTCGTATTCTGCATAATAATCACTGACTGCCACAGCACACACAGAAGAAGCCTAGCAGTACCTGCTTTAGGATTAGTCTGTCCTTTCTCCCGCACAACACCCACAGCCCCTCCACTGGGTAAACACAGCTTCTAACTACGTCAGCCCCCCACCCCCGCCATCATCATACTTAAAACCTCTCGTCACCAGCCCATAATGGCCCCCTCCCTCTAATGCACCATTAGCTGTCCGAAGCACTGCAGCCTGCTGCCCTACGCCGAGCCAGCCTCGCACCGTGTCCTCTGCCTGCACCCTGTCCTCCGCCTGCACCCTGCCCTGTGACACCGTGTCTGGGTTGGATCACACTCCACACATTCACTGATTAAAGGAGAGATGTAAATACGCTGCCACAGGTCATACTCCCCGATACAGTCCCGCTCAATGCCCGTCACCCGTCTCATACGCGTCAATAAAGCACCACTCATTTCCCATCATTGGACTTACACCTTTCAGAGAAGCCACACTCCTTCCATCACCGGTCCCATAAACTTCACCAAGGTCTTACTCATCCTACATCACTGACTGCTCAAGCTCCACTGGACCTCACTCATCTCCATCAATGGCCACACACACCTCAATGACACCTCACTCATTCTCCATCAGTGCCCTCGGACACTGAAATGATGTCTCATGTATTCGTCATCACAGACCTCTCATGCTCCAGTGAGGTCTCACCAATTCTCCAAGAGTGGCTTCATGCGCTTCAAAGATGCCCCCCTCTTTCTCCATCACTAACCTCATGTACTTCAATGGGGTCTCAAACTTTTTCCATTTCAACAAAGCCACACTCCTTACCTTACCACTTGCTTCACACTCGTCAACAGTTTAACTCATTCTCCTATCACTGGCCTCATGAACATCACTGACGTCTCACTCATTAACCTTCAATGGCTTCTTCGGGTACAGTAAGTCCTTGCTCTTTACTTCTGTAGCCTTGTGCACTTCACTGAAGTCTCAGACAGTTGCCATCAATAGCCTCATACACCTTAAGGAAGTTTTACTCATTCACTATCAGTGCCTTCATTTATTTAAATAAGGTCTCACACCATCTTCCTCACTGGCCTTTAAAGTTCCATTGAGATGTCACATATTCGTCATCAATGTCTGCAGGCACTATAATGAGGTCTCACTCTTTCACTATCACTGGCCTCAAGCACTTAAGTGAAGCCTCACTCATGTTATATAACTGTCTTTATGCACTTCAGTGAAGCTTCACTCATTCTCGATCAGGGGTCTCATGCACTTTAATGAGGTCTCACTCTTTCACCATCATTGGCCTCATGCACCAAAGTGAAGTTTCACTCATTTTCCATCAGAGATCTCGTACATTTCAGTGAGGTCTCACTCATTCTATGTCAGTGGCCTCCAATTCTTCAATGAGGTTTCATTTATTCTCCATCCTCATACACTTAAATGAGGTCTCAGTCATTCTCCATCACTGTCCTCATATATTTCAATGGAGCCACACTCATTTACTTGCAAGCGGATTCAAACCCTTCAACAGTTTCATTACTTCCCCCCATCACTAGCCTCAAACTTCAATGAGGTTTCACTCTTTCTCCATCACTGGACTCATACTCTTTAGTGAGGTCTCACTCAATTTTCCATCAGTGGCCTCATATACTTCAGTGCGCTCTGACTCGTTCTCCATTAATGGCATTATACATTTAAATTAGATCTCATTTATTCTCCATGTCTAGTATGTTTTTTTAATGGAGCCACACTCATTCCTTTGTGATTGGCTTCAAGCACACAGTTTCACTTCTTCCCCTATACCTGGCCTCACAAACTTTAATGAGGTCTCACTCACTCTCCATCACTGTTTCTTATGCTCCAATAAGGTTGCGCTCATTTGCCATCACTAGCTTCATGGACTATAATGAGGTCTCGCTCATTCACATTCACGGGCTTCATGCACTAAAATGATATCTTCCTCTTTTTCATCACTGGCCTCCTACACTTCATTGAAGTCTCACCCATTCTCCATCACTTTCCTCGTACATTTCAATTAGGTCTCTTTTTCTCCATAACTAGCTTTTTGAGCATTACTTAAAACTCACTTATTGTCCTTCAGTGGCCTCATACACTTCAGTGAGGTCCCACTTGTTCTCCATCAGTGGCCTCATAAACTTCAATGAGGTCCCACTTCTTCTCCATTAATGTCCTCTTACACTTCAACGAGATCTGTCTCATTCTGCATCACCGAGGTCACGTTTCAATGAGCCAATGAGCCCACACTAATTCCCTTGTCACTGGCTTCAGACAGTTCAGTAGTTTCACTTCTTGCCCTGTCACAGGCATCATGAACATCAAGGAGGTCTTACTCATGCTCATCAGTAACCCAATACAATGACATATATTCTCATTAATTCTTCGTCAATGCCCTCAGAAATGTAAATGAGGACTCACTCATATTCCTTCACTAGATTTTTATGCTCCAATGAGGTTTAATTCATTCTCAATAACTGGTCTTATGCACTTAATTGAGGTCTAGCTCGTTCTCCACCACTGGCCTCATGCACTTAGTGAAATGAAAGAAAGCTAGAAAGGGAAATAGGTCAGAGAGCCAAGGAATAGGAGGTGACATCGGTTCAGGCAGAGTGGGGGACAGAAAAGAAAGGCGCAGTAAACAAGGACAAACAAGGAGGGGAAGAGATAAAAAGAGAAGAGAGACTAGGTTATTGCTCTTTCCTGAACTAGGAAGGCGCTGAGCCAGGTGAATCACAACGCTACTATTCATGCAACAGACCCGATTCATGCGGGAGACTCACGGGTTTTTAAGCAAAAAAAATCTTTTTTTCAGCTGTTTCCCACATAAAAGTGCCTCTGCTTCCATGTATGTCAATGGGGAAAATACATTGCCCCGAGTAACAAAAGGCACTTCGATCCTGAGTGGGGAAGGGAGGACGGACGCCTGGACAGAGAGCAGACCAGGGGTGTAGATGAGAAAACGTGCATAATGAAGGAGGTGGTGAAGGACCAGTGCTAATTTGTAAAATTATAAGTGGCTCGTCAGGAGGCCACCTCAGCCTCCACCACCCATTGCCACTGGTAGCGCGGCCAATGAAAATACCTACACAGCTACTAACATTACACTGCCACAATTCAGGCTTTTAGAGTGCCTCAGATCTATAAGAATAGGAACAATAGCAGGTATTAGTTGTATTGAATGTATATTGAATTAATAAACAATGTTGTTCCTCTTAGCGCTAAATTGCACAAACAGCACCACCATGTGGCAGCTTGTCATAAGAGCCGGTGTTGACGAATAATTGCTGGTGCCAAGCATTGCACCGGCCCAAAGTAAGCACTGTGTATGACAGAGACAGGGGAGGATGCTGGACCACAACAAGGAGAGAACTCAAGCAGAGAGCATCAACCCACAAACAACAATGGAAGCGTACTATCCCTTCTGTGAATCAGGAGATACATGGACTAGTCAGGTAGGGAACTAGAGTGGAGATGGGGCAATTAAGGAGTGAGAGGGTCTGAAGGCTGCAAGTAGAAAAGTGCACACGGATTCTGATTCAGTTAGGAGTTTTTTCTCTTCTCCCTTTGCTGGTGGTCACAGTCACGAGATGTTAGAGCAATTATAAAATACAGTAGGAATTTGGTGAATCACAAGGGTGTACATCAACTAGAAGGAGTTGGTGATTACAACATGAGATCCTTGAGGAACAAACGGGGAATAAAGTTGGATAAAGAATAGGGGGTCAGAGGGGGCGTGGACATGCAGGGAGCCATGATGTCCGCCACATACAGTCAAGAATGATCCTGGTATGCGAAGTCCTGCTCGGCACCGACAGTCCCCTTCCACCCTGCGGGAAATGGTAAGCAGAGCCCCCCTTGCAGCTTTGGCGTCACCTGCTGCTGCTCTTGTCAGCCATTTGGCCGCACGCTGTAATCGCAGTCTAGACGGGGGTTCTGGCCTTAGAGGCCTGCAGCGACAGAGGCAGTTGGCGATCTTTAAGTCGTCACCCTCTGCCTGCCTGCTGTGTCGGGCGGGCACCCACCACTGCTGTGTTTCACCGGTGGCCCTTCCGCCACCATCAGCATGGGCTGTGGCTCGTGACAACAATGAGAAGTCCATTACCGGGTGGTGTCTGGGACCTCGTGGAGATCCTTCATGGGTGGCCTTGGGACCTGTCGGCGACACTTAGGCCCATATTTATGCTTTTTTAGCGCCGCATTTGCCTCATTTTTTTACTCAAAAGCGGCGCAAACTTACAAAATACAATTGTATTTTGTAAGTTTGCGCCGCTTTTGCGTTAAAAAGCGGCGCAAATGCGACGCTAAAAAAGTATAAATACGGGCAGTGATTGCAGGTCAGTCGTCTCTGCTGACCTCCCAGCTCAGCGGAGAGCTCCCTGTGGGTGGTGGACACACCCCCTCACTCGAGCAGAGATGGTGAGCACTTCATGAGTAATCCTGCTTGAGTATCTGCCATTTTGTAGTTCCCTCCCTGCCTTATTGAACTGTGATTATCCTAAGAAGGCGTTTGTGCTTGAGTCTGCATCTGGCCTTCTGGGACACCTGGGTGCCCCTCTCCCAACTGGATCCCATGTGTACATCATCAACGGCGCCCCAACTCTTCAACTGTGTGTACGAGTGTCAAAATAGAACTGTTGGGGTCCATACTTGATCTTATTTATCTCAATAGACAAAGGCAACCAGCAGCAGGAGAAGCTCCCCTTCGAATAAAAAAAAAAGAATTTGCACTGCACGAACTCCTTTACCACCATTGCTGACCCCTCACGGTATGAAGTGAGTGGTAAGCCCTCAGGCTCCTTGACAGCCATCCTCATGAAACTCCGCATTGGTCTGCAGTCCATTGATGCCAAGGCAGATGGCACCTTTTAACAGAGTGGGTCAGCGAATTTCAGACCTCAAAGATGACAGTACAAACACTGAAACAGAGATTGCTAAATTGAAGAACTGGCTCTTAGACATTGCAATTAAGAATGAGGATCCGGAGGCGTGCTCTAGGTGCAATATGAGCATTGCAGAGTTTACTAACACCAGTCATATGACAACATATGAGGAATCCTTGCTTACCTCGCTTTTTGATCTACAAGACTTCTGTGTGGCATTCCTGGTGGAATGGGCGCACAGGTCAGTTGGCCCCGTCCCCAACCCGTTGCCCCTCTGAGGCCCATTATTGTCAGACTCCTCAATTTTCAGACCAGGATACTGCCCTCCGAAAGGCACATGAGAAAGGTCCACCCTACTGTCAAGGTTCGGTATTTTCCATTTTCCCAATTCAGTACCTATTCTGGGATCTCCATCAATTGGCCAAAATCGGACTTTTTTTTCAATCACCAGTAGTATAACACCAGTCTCCCTGGAATACCCTATTAGTTGGGTTAAAGACTCTGTAAAATACGTGGTATCGTCCTAAAGAGACAAGCAGAGCAAGTGATCCGGTTCAACTATGCCCAGTAACGGATAATTTATTGCACTGCATAGATCTGCATAAGCTATGACTTCCACTCTCTTTGGCCGGCAGTGCAGCCTTGTTCAAAATGGTAATTTTCCCTAAATTACTATGGTGGTCATTATGACATTGGCAGTCAGGTTACTTCCACGCCGGCAATGGCAGTAGTACCATCGCCAGGCCGGTGGTAATGACCGCCAAATAATGACCATGGCGGTGATTCCTCTCATAGACAGCCAATGTACCACACCAACCGAGAGCGCGGTACGAACACTGAACACGGCAGTAGCCACCTACAGGCAGGCGGAAGAGATGGATCTGTCCACCATACTATGACATAGCAACCGCCAGGATTTCCAGGTCATTAGCAACAACACCAAAAGCCTGGTGGAAACACATCATTTAAAAGGAGACACTCACCTCCAGGGACACAGAGGAGTCCGCAGCCTCCATGGAACATGAACTGCAAGCCTTCCCGATGCTGTACCATGCCATGGCCGTCCTCGAGCACCAACGTGGACGAAGATGACAACGGTGAGCACAGCGGCCTAGCACATAAGGGAGGGCGAGAGAGTGGGGAGAGTGACACACACTTGCACAATACACACCATACACACACACCACACACCCAGAACCAGCTGCAGAGTAAATCGACAGTAACAGGACCCTCAAGCAAAGAAGGCCAGGACACATACCTCTGTTCTAAACACTGTAATCATGTTGGTTGACAATTCAAATAAACAAACATACAACTGCATATGTACATGTAGGCCCAAAGGCCAGTTTAAAGTCTCTAATGCCCACAGGGCAATGTCCAAGCCCCAACTTTACTCCTGACAACATGGGACTCCACTTTTCAGGGGCATCAAGTTGGAAATGGGAAGGCGCCTGAGGAGCAGGGGGGGTTGGGGTGGGTGGGGGCTGCATCTCATTGGGAGGGGGCTCTGTTCTGGAGCGGCTTCTTGCCCACTGGATACTGGAGGGGCTCCTTGCCCACTGGCTACTGAGGGGCTCCTTGCCCACTTGTTCTGGAGGGGCTCCTTTCCCACTGGTTCTGGAGGGGACCCTTGCCCACTGGATACTGAGGGGGCTCCTTGTCCACTGGATACTAAAGGGGCTCCTTGCCCACTGGTTCTGGAGGGGACCCTTTCTCACTGGTTCCGGAGGGGCTCCTTGCCCACTGGATACTGATGGGGCTCCTTGCCCACTGGTTACTGAGGGGGCTCCTTGCCAACTGGTTCTGGAGAGGTGTCTTGGCCACTGTTTCTTGAGGGTTGTCCTTGGCCACTGGTTCTGGAGGGGTGTCCTTGGCCACTGGTTCCAGAGGGGTGTCCTTGGCCTCTGTTACGTCAGGGGAGTCCTTGGCCACTGGTTATGGAGGGGTGTCCTTGGACACTGTTACTTGAGGGGTGTACTTGGCCACTGGTTCTGGAAGGGTGTCCTTGGGCTTTGTTTTTGTTGGGGCCTCCTTGGGCTTTGTTTTTGTAGTGACCTCCTTGGGCTTTGTGTTTGTAGGGGCCTCCTTGGGCTTACTTCTTGTAGTGGCCTCCTTGGGCTTACTTCTTGTAGGGGCCTCCTTGTCCTTGGTCTTGGGAGGGGTCTCCATGGCCCTAGGTTTTTGAGGTGGCTCCATGCTCTTGGTTGTTTGTTTGGGAGTGGGTGGCACTTTAGCTCTCTGTTTTGGGGGCGGAAAAGTGTCCTTGGGGCTGGGGGCCGGTAGCACACTTATGTGCCCCTTAGTGGCTGCTGGAGACTTTGGGGGGGTGGTACAGTGTTAGACTGTGTGCCTGAAACACTGTCCTGGGAACTTACTCTTATGGGCAGGACCGGAGAGAGGGAAGAGGTTAAGGTGGGAAAGGAAAAGCTTCTTAGGGCCTATGGGGTGGGATGTGGGAGGAAGGATGGGAGTGGAGGAGAAGGAGTGGTTGTAAGAGGAGGAGGTGTGCTGGACTTGTGTGCAGGTGCATGGACAGTGTGCGTGTGTGAGGTGGATGGCTGTTGGGGTCTGAGTGTGAGCATTTGTGTGTCTTTGGATGGGAGGCAGACAGGGTGGGTGAGGACAAACAGGATGTGTGGGTGGATGGTGTGGTGGTGTCTGCAAGTGAGGTGGGTGTGCTGCATGATTTGGTGATGGTGGTGACTGCACATGTGGTGTGTGGGGTGCATGTCTGCGGGTCTACTGTTGTGGTGACTGTGGGCAAGGCAGTGTAGGTGGCAGGTTTAGGGACTGTTGATGCAGTGCATGCAGGTGTGAGTGATGATGTGACTGTGAGGGAGGAGGAGAAGGGGGAGACAGTGGAGGCAGTGGATGATGTTGTGTGTCTGCATCTGTCCGTTGGCTGTGTGAGAACTTGTGGACTGAAGTGTGGT
Source organism: Pleurodeles waltl (assembly GCF_031143425.1). Lineage (NCBI taxonomy): Eukaryota > Metazoa > Chordata > Amphibia > Caudata > Salamandridae > Pleurodeles > Pleurodeles waltl. The sequence goes on along the minus strand of NC_090445.1, from coordinate 417,235,819 downwards.
GCCTGTGTTTGTCTGTGCAAGTTTTGTGTGATGTTTTGTGTGCATGCTTGTCTGAATGTGTGCATGGGATGGGTTGGGGGTGAGGAGACTAGGACCTGGAAGTGGTAGTTGGAGGGGGGACGGAAGAAACAGAGAGACTTGCTGCCATCAGAGAGGAGGCCAGAGTCTGAAACAATCTCTATACGGCTGCCAAGCCACCGTGAATGCCCTCCAGGAAGGCATTGCATTGCTGCATCTTGGATGCCAGCCCCTGCACGGCATTCACTATGGTTGACTGCCCTACAGAGATGGATCTCAGGAGGTCAATAGCCTCCTCACTGAGGGCAGTAGGGCTGACTGGGGCAGGGCTTGAGGTGCCTGGGGCGAAGGAGATGCCCACCGTCCTGGGTGAGCAGGCACGGGAAACTCAGTGGGGGGCTGCCATCGGAGAAGGAATCATAGTCAGTGGTATAATCTCCTGTCCCTGCCGTGGTGCTCCCCTCGCTCTCCGTCCCACTGGTCCCCTCGGTGTCTGCGGGTTCTGCCTCCTGGGTCCCGTGGGCTGCAGCTCCCTCACTCGCCGGTGCCCCTGCTCCTTCGCCAGATTATGCTAATGCACACATGGACAGGATGGCAGAAGGAGAGAGAGTGGGGAGAAAGAAAGGGAGCACAGGGTCAATCACAGCACCAACGGCACAGATGGCATACACTTCACTGTCACATACTGAGACTGAGAATGGGCAGTATGGACCACATTAGCATTCCATTGGCTAAGTACCACAGCAGGTAGAAGCCGAACGCTGCCAGCTACACACCCACTGGGACCAACTAAGCCCTGTCTGCCATGGAAAGCCAGTTACCTACCTATCAAAAACATGCATTTTACCTTATTCACCTAAGCTGGACCACACAGCAATGTCTAAACTGTCATATTGGGGGCATCCACTGACTAGTACCCTGCACCCAAATCCCATGCCAGGCAGCAGAGTTGGTTGTCAAACACACTGTACTCACCCCCTTGTGGCTGCTGTAATGCCCTCAAGCACCCATCCAACTCAGGATTGTCCACCACCAGTATGCAGGCCATAAGGGGGGTCAGGTTCCAACGGGCACCCCTCCCTCATTGGAAGGCAGTCCCCAGCTGGGCCTCTGTGGTCTTCCGGACCCAGCGTCTCAGGTCCTCCTACCTTTTCCTGCAGTGGGTGCTCTGCCTGCTGTAGACCCCCAGGGTCTGCACTTCCGTTATGATGGCACGCCACAACCCTTCTTTTGATAGGGCTGACCTGCAGAGGAAAAACAAACAGTGTGCCACTATGAACAAAACAATCCATCCTGTCACACATTTGGCTTACAAACTGTGTTAGCCCCTCATCAGGCACACACATGACCCGTACCCCTGCATTAACACTGCCACCAGCCATACCCCCCCAATGACACACTGCTGGCACACTCATATATCTCCATGCAGCCATGTCGCATGCAACGTACCCATGACGTACTCACCTGTTGGTCAGGAGGCCCATACAGCTGCCCATACAGGGGTAGGACCCCATCCATGAGCCTCTGAAACTCTTCCGACGTGAGGGCTGGGGCCCTTTCCCCTGTCACACGTGCCATGGCAGGTTCCAGACACAGGTCACAGCTGCACACGCAGTGTAGATGTGGTCCTGTGGACAGTCAAGAATCAAGTGAAGTGGTAGAAATAAAACGGCGGTCACGCCCACGGCAGTGAACACTGTGTTGATCATCATTTTTTCCATACTCAATGGAGGGGCATGTCAGCCATTGAGGAATTGCACGGTGGTGCATACTGCCTCCTGCCATGACGCTAATGCCGACGGCGTGAGGTCACTTCCACCTGTCCCTGCATACAGGACAGGCGGATGCCATTTTCTAATGCTAGTACACATGTTCAGATTTAAAAGTGCGTCATTGTAGTCAAATGTACTCACCTATACAATTCCAATGTCCAACATACAAGTATGTTCTGTGTACACTGCTGTAGTGTTTTCATGGTTCCTGTTGTCACTCCCTTCTTGCTTCTGGGTCCCTTAGGTACCAACCACTGTGGATAAACAGGAGGAGGAGGCAAGCACGCGTGTGCTACACTGGAGAACAGGCACATCATACTCAGCTATCGTCTAGACCGGGCCACAATCACAGAGCTGGGTGCACAATTGGAGCCTGATCTGCTACCTGCTATCCGTTACACCACAGTAATACCCCCTCTTGTGCAGGTACTCTCAGTGCTCCATTTCCTGGTAGATGGCTCTTTCCAGGTGACAGTGGGCTTGGTTGCCAGAATGTCACAGCCAATGTTCTCTATTGTGCTTGCAAGGGTTTTGTCTGCCATGCTCAAACACACGTGCAGTTACATTGCATTCCCCCAGGTAGATGATTTACCCACTGTGAAGGCTGGATTCTATGAGATGGGACATATACCACATGTAATTGTGGCCATTGATGGGACCCATATTGTCTTAGTCCCCCCAGGGCCAATGAACAGGTGTACAGGAATCGGAAGAGTTTCCACTCACTCAGTGTCTAGGTGGTGTGCCTTGCTGACCAGTACATCTCCCACGTCACTGCCAATTATCCTGGGTTGGTGCATGATTCCTTTGTCCTGAGGAATAGCAATGTCCCAAAGCTGATGGCACGACTACAGAGACACAGAGTGTGGCTTATAGGTGAGCCTGAGTCCCCACCCATTGTATGTCAGTGAATGCCTTCAGGAGTCATACCTCTATGCCATTGTGCAGGACTAATGTGTGTTTCTCACTTCCTGCAGGTGATTCCGGCTACCCAAACCTGTCCTGGCTCCTGACCCCTGTTAGGAATCCGAGAACAGGGGCTGAGAATAGGTACAATGATGTTCCTGGGCGTACCAGGAGGATTGTTAAAAGTACCTTCGGGCTTCGGGACCTCCTGAAGGCTAGGGTCAGTGCCTCCATCTGACAGGTGGATCCCCAGGCTACTCCCCTGAGAAGGTCTGCAGGATTGTTGTTGTGTGCTGCATGTTGCACAATTCAGCCCTCAGACGGCATGTGCCCTATTTGCAGGAAGAGGGGGTGACAATGCAGCTGTGACAGAAGTGGACACTGAGGACAGTGAAGAGGAGGAAGAGAAGGAGTATGTGGACAGCAGGACACATATGATCCAGCAGTTCTTCCAATTACACTTAGGTAAGACTGTTGAACTAAACATTTCTCCATTTCAGTGCTGTGCTGTGTGGCTGTAGCATAATGCTAGTCACTACCTTTGCATCCCACCTGAGTGTCACCTATGCCTTCCCTTATTGCAGATGTTGCTGTGGGTACAACAGTGTAATGCTGTGATGTGTACAGACTGCAGAGAGACATTTGTAGGATGGATCAACATGTAACTGGACATTTACACAGGTTGATGCAGTTCTTGACAGTTCTATACATTGTACATTACATTTAGATAAAGCACCATTACTCACGTTGTGTCCAAGGATGTTTATTAAGAATTGGTATGCAATACAAAGTGCAATAGAGTGGGGTGATGATAGGGAATAGTCCAGTGTATTGGGAAAGTCTGTTTGTGGCACAGGTCCAGTGACCAAGGGGCAATAGGAAGGGGAGCAACGGCAGTCCAAAGTGAACAAGGTGACACAGTGGAACACAAGGGGGATATTCAGGAGGGGCTCATTTCCTGGTGGTGGTCTTGGTCTTAGCAACTGTCTCTGGTGTCTGCCTGGGTCGCAGGGACCGTTTGCGGGGCAGTTCACCTTCTGCAGGGGGAGGGGTGCAGGTGGCCTATGGGTCCTGTGGCAGGGCTTCCTGTCCACTAGCTGCAGCAGATGTGGAGGGCTGGTCAGTACACTGGCTAGTGGAAGGGGCCCGCTGTTGTGCTGTATAGTCCCTTATGATGTTGGCCATATCACCCAGCACCCCTGCAATGGAGACCATGGTGGTGTTCAGGGCCTGGAATTCTTGTTTGATAATATAAAAAAAGTACACTGTTCCTATATAAAGATGCCCAGGTTCAAGAAGAGGCATTTCTTTAGTTAGAAGCAGGGGCCCTCACACATCCAATGGATGTCATGCTTCATCATAGGGCCAGCTCCTCCTCAGGACGGTGCTGCAATGCCTGACGGGCCCCGCAAGGGGGCACTTTGCCAGAGATCTTTTCGAGTCAAAAGTGTATGCAGTGAAGGTGATAGGAATACATTCAAACCTACCCTAATAGAGAAAGCTGGAGAAAAAGAGAATTAAAATTGGCTCTAAAGACAACTGATTTGATTGGTATAGAGACTCTAGGTCAACGTTAAAAACAAAGGGGAGTGGAAAAGGAATAAGGTTCCACCACTCTGCAACCAACACCAGTCTAAACAGGGAAATTGTCCCTATAGCTGGTAAAAACGGTCAACATGTGGCGCTTAGTTTTGCTTGATCTCCTGGTGGTGTTCCCCCTGCAGCCTCGGGTTCTCCTGCATGGTGTTTATTACCTGAGCCATCTTGTCCTGGGATTGTATGTAAGCCCCCAGGAAATTAGTAAATGCCTCCTGGGCAGTTGGTTTCCTGGGCCTGTCCTCCCCCAGCACACAGCTGTCCTTCGACCGTCCCTGGCTCACTGTGCCTGTGTCCCCTGAACCGTGTGCCCACTGCCACTGACCCCAGGACCCTCATTGTCATGCCTGCGAGGTGTGGACTGAGGTCCCTGTACAGGTGGGCACGCAACTGATTGACTTGTCCTGGGCACAGAGGTCTGGGGACATTGGGTGGCTGCTGTGATGTTGGATTCTGAGGGGGGAGGCTCTGTAGTGGACAGGGTGTGGACTTGGCTGGCCGACTGACCAGTGGTCCCTGATGGGCCTGGGAGTTCATCCAGATCCAGAGCTCCAGAGTTGCTGTCATCATTGGGGGCATCTTCTGGTGGGGGCCTGGGTAGCCGTTGCACCTCCTCGCCGCTGATATTGGCTGGGGCACCTGTGGGGATGTAAGTGGTGTATTATGCTACATGCAAGTGACATATTCTGCATCACTAACTTCCCCCAAATTATTGCTGTTGCCCTGCCACCTTTGTTTGTGTACGGTGATAGATTGTGGGATTGTTAGTTCTCCATGCTGTGCATGAATTGGTGGTGGGTGTACATGCAGGGCTGGAAGGGATGTGCATGCAGTGGGTATGGCATTTAGGTTTTTAAATTGTGTTGGTGCACTGTATGGGATGGAGTGGGGTGATGGGTGTCAGGGTGAGGGGTGGTGGTTGCATGCAGGTATGGGGGGTGATAGGTAGTAAATGTTGACTCACTAGTGACTAGTCCTCTGGCTACTCCAGTGAGTCCCTCAGGATGCAAGATTGCCAAGACTTGCTCCTCCCATGCTGTCAGCTGTGGGGTCGGAGGTGGGGATCCACCGCTAGTCCTCTGGATGGTGAGCTGGTGCCTTGCTGCAATGGAAGGCACTTTCTCCTGTACGTCATTCCACCTATTCCTTATGTCGTCCCTTGTGCGTGGATGTAGTCCCACGACATTCACCCTGTCCACAATCCTCTGCCATAGCTCCATCTTCCTGGCAATGGATATCTGCTGGACCTGTACTGAACAGCTGTGGCTCTACCCTGACTATTTCCTCAACCATGACCTGCAACTCCTCATTGGTGAAACCAGGGTGCCTTTGTGAGGATATGGGTGTTGTGTGGTGTGTGTATGTTGTGCAGAGGGTGATGTGTGATGTGGTGGGTTTTGTGGTGTGTGTGGGATGAATAGGTAGTTGTGATATGTGTGTGCAGTTCTCTTTTGTGTTAGCATCGCTAAATGTATCCATCTTGTCGTGTTAGCAAAGGATTGTTGGTGATGTGGGTGGGTGTTTTATAGTACTGTTGGTGGGTGTGTGGGGTGTGTGTATTTGTGTCAGGTGTGGGTTTTTTGTTCTGGCCAATGTTGTCTTGTTTTGTATTTGGGTGGCCTTATCCGCTGCGTCAGTGTTCACCGCAGATGGTTTACCGCCGTTGAATGTCCACTGTGGTGATTCATAGGTCATTATTTGGAGGGCGTAGTTTTGGTGGCGTAACGGTATGGTTGGTAGTTCCAACAGTTTATCACGTTCAGTGGGTCTGCCGGATTTGTGGTTGTTGCAGTTTTATGTCGGTTTTGTGTGTATTTGTCATAATCTGGCAGACTGAAGTTCGCCTCCGTGGCAGTATGTTGGCAGCAGTCACTGCTGTGCTATTCGGAATTTACCGCCAATGTCATAATGAGGGCCTATGTCTTTTATGAATATTCATATACCCGCAATAATCTTTCACCACCCTTTGCTGTCTCCTGATCGAACTGCTCTGGACAAATAAACAGCTTAGGTTGCCTGGAACTTGTTGGTTCTACCATATGAACATGGGGGTTTGAGATTCCAGACCCCAAAATGTATTATTTAGTGGTGCAATGAACTTTGCTAAGTTTTGGTATTAGCCCAATACGTGCATCCCCTACCTTGTTCTGGAGTGAACCCAGACCGATGGGGTTCCATTACCCTCTCTATTGCCACTAAGCTTTCCCAAATCACAGAAGGAACTTCACACCATTGCTATCACTTGTTGGGCATGGAGATCACTATGTCGTAAGACCGACAGGCCCTGTCTGTACTCTCCAGCATTTAAACTGCTCTCCAATCCCATCTTCCCACTCACAATCAATGGCCCCTTTATATTCCTGGACCAGTTTCGTTCTTGGGGCAATGCAGCTGCCCTTGACATCTTTATATATGCCCATTTACACAACACGGTGAAGAGGACCTCGCCAGGGTTTCGGCAGGAAACCGCTGAATTCCTTTATCTGACACAATCATCACATCAGCAGACACTACACAATGGATCTCAAAGCTTTACAGCTTGGTGTCACAACTTTGGGCTGCTAGGACAGAATCGACTAGAAGGGCTTGGGAGCTGAAGCTCTGGGTATCCTTACCATCTGCTTGTTGAAAATATTGCTGTACACAAACTGGTACCCGATTCATGAACCACAGACACGTTATTACATTAAATTCCTACATCATTCTTATGCCACCCATGAAAGCAACATAGAATTAATACCTCCCACCCAGGGGAGTAGCTTGGTCAGTAAGATTGGGGTGGGGTGAGCTTCAGATTTTCCGACAATCAGGCTGACATTTAGGCCCTCATTACAACCCTGGCGGTCGGTGTTAAAGCGGCGGTAAGACCGCCAACAGGCCGGCGGTAAAAAAATGGAATCATGACCATAGCTGAAACCGCCAACATAGACAGCCACTTTAACACTCCGACCGCCACGGCGGTAGAAACAAACACTGCGGCGGTCACCGCCAACAGACAGGCGGAAGAGAATGTACCGCCCACACTATTATGAGAGGCCAATCCGCCACCTTTTCCGGGGCGGAACCAAGGTGAACAAAAACACGGCGGAAACAGGACTTGGAAGGGAAAACACTCACCTCTCCATACCCCAGGAGGAACCAGGATGCCATGGAGCCAGAACTCCAAATACTCCCTGCAATGGTATTCCTGCTCCTCTACCAGGAGCACAAAAGACGGCGGTGACGACCATGGTGAGAACTGCACCTACAACACAGGGGAGGGGGGAGGGAAAAGAGAGTGACACACAACCGCAACACGCAAAACCCCCACCCCCACCCACAACAACATACACACAAATATATGCTGAAACATTACATTTACACCCCTCCTCCCCCCCGGAAGAACGCAAGGACAAAAGGAAATGAGTAGAACGAGTAAAATAAATAAAAATCCATTAGTCAAAATTTAAATACAGTATATACAATTAAGTACACCAACTACACAAGTCCGGATAGTGCACCATTCATAGTCCGTGGACCACTGGGCCCAAAAAGCATGGGCTAGGCCCACACTCGATACCAGACTTCAAACAGAGAGAACACTGCAGGGGCATCAGGTCAACAGGCACCTCAGGGGGAAGGGAAGGAGGGGCACCTCAGCCGGATGAGTGCACGATGCCAGCTCCACGAGGGGCTCCATGCTCACTGCTGTATCCTGGGGAGTGCAAAGCCACAGTCTCACAAGTCTTTACAGTGGGTGGTTTGCCCACTGCTCTATCCTGGGGAGTGCAAAGCCACAGTCTCACAAATCTTTACAGTGGGTGGTTTGCCAACTGCTGTATCCTGGGGAGTGCAAAGCCACAGTCTCACAAGTCTTTACAGTGGGTGGTTTGCCCACTGCTGTATCCTGGGGAGTGCAAAGCCACAGTCTCACAAGTCTTCACAGTGGGTGGTTTGCCCACTGCTGTATCCTGGGGAGTGCAAAGCCACAGTCTCACAAGTCTTTACAGTGGGGGGTTTGCCCACTGCTGTATCCTGGGGAGTGCAAAGCCACAGTCTCAAAAGTCTTTCCAGTGGGTGGTTTGCCCACTGCTGTATCCTGAGGAGTGCAAAGCCACAGTCTCACAAGTCTTTACAGTGGGTGGTTTGCCCACTGCTCTATCCTTGGGAGTGCCAAGCCACAGTCTCCCAAGTGGATGCCTTTCTCCACTGGTTCTGGAGGGGGCTTTGTGCCCAGAGTGCTTCATCCTGCCAAGGACTGAGGTAGTGGATGTGATACTCCACTGGTGCTGGAGGGGGCTTTGTGCCCAGAGTGCTTCATCCTGCCATCGACTGAGGTAGTGGATGCCTTTCTCCACTGGTTCTGGGGGGGGCTTTGTGCCCAGAGTGCTTCATCCTGCCAAGGACTGAGGTAGTGGATGTGATACTCCACTGGTTCTGGAGCGGGCTTTGTGCCCAGAGTGCTTCATCCTGGCAAGGACAGAGGTAGTGGATGTATCTCTCCACTGGTTCTGGAGGAAGCTTTGTGCCCAGAGTGCTTCATCCTGCCAAGGACTGAGGTAGTGGATTTATCTTTCCACTGGTTCTGGAGGGGGCTTTGTGCCCAGAGTGCTTCATCCTGCCAAGGACTGAGATAGTGGATGTGATACTCCACTGACGGTGGTGCAACATGCAAGCTGCCCAGACTCCTGGAACTGACCACCAGCCTCGTACAACTGACCACTGGGGATGGCAGCCATGTCTGCGTTGGTGCCACAGGCTCAGGATGTCGCGGGGCCGCTGGCGGTGCTGGCGGAGGTGCCAGTGGCATCGGTGCTGGCGGCGCTCTCAGTGGCATCGGTGCTGGTGGCGGGCTCTGTGACATCGGTGTTGGCGGCGGGCTCTGTGGCATCGGTGCTGGCGGCGGGCTCTCTGGCATCAGTGCTGGTGCCAGTCTTTGTAGCGGCAGTGCTGGTGCCGGTCTTTGTGGCGGTGGTGCTGGTGGTGGGCTCAGTGACTGCGGTGCTGGTGGCGGGCTCAGTGACTTCGGTGCTGGTGGCGGGCTCAGTGACTGTGGTGCTGGTGGCGATGCAGGTGGCGGTGCTGGTGGCGGTCTTGTCCACCGTGCAGGTTGGCGTCGACGTGGACCTGCCCTTGATTTTCTGGCCTGCCCCCACCTTCGATGGTGGCGCAGCTGTCTTTCCACTATCCACTATCCACTTTTGTTTTGCCTGAGCCCTTGGTGGAAGATGTTTTCGCCTTCTCCCTCTGGGATGTGGGCAACTTTTTGACTTTTGGAGGTGGCGGAATGTCCTTGCCCTCGCTCCATGGAACACTGGCTGCCCTGATGCTTGGCGCACTCCAAAAGCCCGCAGATGCTGCCACCACTGTGCCCGGTGATGTGGTGGCTGAGGTGCTGGGTTGGGACCTGGAAAGGCGGGCCCTGGGGACGGACTGGGGGGAGGTGTAGGGAAGAGATCAATAGTAGACAGGAAAAGCTTTTTAGACACAGTGGGACGGGTAGATGGAGTGGGTTTGGGAGTGGAGGAAGAAGTTGTGGTTGTAGGAGGTGTACGTTTGCTGACTTTGGGTGAAGGTGCATGGGCTGGAGGCTGTTTTGAGGTGGATGGCTTTTGGGTGGGTGTGTGGCTGTGTTTGTGTACTTTGGGAGGAGGGCTCACAGACACACTGGGAGAGGACACAGGGGATGTGTGAATGGTAGTGGGGTGGTGAGTGCACATGAGCGGTGTTTGGTGATGGGCGTGCTGGTGATGGAGGTAGTGGCTGAAGATGTAGTGAATGCAGGTGTGAGTGGTGACGAGACAGGAAGGGAGGAGGGAGACGTGGAGGAGGGGGACACAGTGGAGGCAGTGAATGTTGGTATGTGTGCATGGGTATGATGCTTGTGTGAGTGCCTGTCGGATGTGTGGTGCTTATGTTTGCCTGAGCCACTCTTTTGTGTTGAGGTGTGTGTATGCTGGTCTGATGGTGTGCTTGGGATAGGCGGAGATACAGGGGAATGGGTCTGGGTGGAGGAGGTTGGAGGGGGGAGGCTGGACACAGGGACAATGGCTGCCATCAGTGCTGAGGCCAAAGCCTGAAATGCTCTCTGTTGGGCTGCCTGGCCAGAATGAATGCCCTCCAGGCATGCATTTGTTTGTTGCAGATGTCTCTCTACACCCTGGATGGCATTCAGAAAGGTAGACTGCTCAACAGTGAGGGATTTCAGGAGGACAACAGCCTCCTCACTGAGGGCAGCAGGGCTGACTGGGGCAGGGCCTGAGGTGCCTGGGGTGAAGGAGATGCCCACCCTCCTGGGTGAGCGGCCACGGGACACACGCTGAGGGGCTGCTGGGAGGGCGGTGCTGGTTGGGGGGTGGCAGCTGTACCTGTTGATGCAGGGGGCACAGAGGGGCCCGCCACCGCAAGGGAGCTCCCATCAGAGGAAGAGTCGCTGATGTCACCTCTGGTCCCCGCCGTGGAGCTCCCCTCGCCCTCCGTCCCACTGGTGGCTTCAGTCTCCGTTGTCTCGCCCTCCAGGGCCATGTGGGATGCAGCTCATTCCTGCTCCAGTGCCACTGCTCCTCCGCCTGAGGATGCTAATGCACACAACAACAGGGAGATCTCAAAAAGGGGGGGGGAGACAGAAGAAAGACATGTTCACTGCATGCAATTCCACTACCGTTGGTGGACACTACAGACACAGCAGCCCTCTGCACAATTCCATGCACTTAGAGTTCCCTAATTGATCACAGGGACATGGGGTACAGGGCCTATGCCCGATTGCTGCACACATGGAAGACACAGGAGCTTGACTAGGTGTAGTCGGCTCTTACCACTGGTGGGGTTGGGGTGCCGCATAGCCTGCCTCACGAAGGGACCTTGCCTACAAAACTCCCCCTGGCATAGGGGAACCCACAGCCCACCTCCCCCACCCAGACACCTCTTAATGCGCGCAGAGTCAGATGGATGTGACTGTACTCACCCCCTTGTGGCTGCTGTGATGCCCTCAAGCGCCCATCCAACTCCGGATAGGCCACCACCAGGATCCGGTACATCAGGGGGGTCATGGTGCGACGGGCACCCCTCTCACATTGGGAGGCCATCCCCAGCTGGGCCTCCGCCGCCTTCTTGCTCCAGCGGCGAATGTCCTCCCATCTTTTACGGCAGTGGGTGCTCTGTCTGTGGTGGACCACCAGGGTCCGGACGTCCTTGGTGATGGCACGCCAAATATCCTTCTTCTGGTGGGCGCTGACCTACAGGAATAGTACAGGGGAAAAAGTAAAATCTTTAACCGTCCAGACCGTCACAGTCATTGACCCACATTCCCACCTTTGCCCTGATGCACATAACACTCACCGTCCGCTCATGCAGGCCTCAGTCCCCCCGTATCTTCCATCCACACCACTCCAAACAGGCATTGCCAATACAGCATGCTCACAGTGTACTCACCTGTTTGTCTGGAGGACCGTAGAGTAGCGTGTACTGGGGGAAGACCCCATCCACTAACTTCTCCGACTCCTCCGAAGTGAAGGCAGGGGCCCTTTCCCCAGACACATGAGCCATTGTCGCTTCCAGACTGAGGTCACAGCAGCACTTGCAGTGTAGGTCCTCTCCTATTGAAGGTCAGGTATCAAGTGAGTGAACAGACAGAAAATGGCGGTCACGTCCGCGGCGGTACGTACTGTCACCGCCGGCGTACATCGTCATTGGCTCCTGGGACTCATAGGGTCCAATGTTAACCAATGCAGGATTGCGCCGCGGTCTTCGACCACCTACCGCGACGGTGTACAACGCCAGCGCAGTTACCTCATATCCCCTTGTCCCACCTTACAGGTCAGGCAGCCGCCATTTCAGGGGGCCACAAGGCATTAATTTTAAATGCGTCACACCTATCGAGGCTTTGCATACACACAGTGACGCGCACATTGTGGATTGACAAATGTGTGCAATAAACATTTTTGTAATACCTCAGTTTTGGCTGACTCTATGCTCGCTTTTCTTGTCCATAGGGCACGTCCGCTGGGGCAGGTGAGAAGATGGCGGCATCCTCCGGTGTACAGACCGCTGGTGGACCTGTCGACAATGGAAAAGAGACACGTAATAGTCACCTACAGACTTGATCATGCAACAATCCATGAACTGTGTGCCCAGTTGGAGCCAGACCTGATGTCAGCTATCTGCCATCCCACAGGAATCCCCCCTCTAGTGCAGCTCCTGTCAGTACTCCATTTCCTGGCAAGTGGGTCTTTTCAAACTACAGTTGCCATTGCAACAGGGATGTCCCAGCCTATGTTTTCAAACGTGTTGTCCAGAGTATTGTCTGCCCTGCTGAAACACATGCACAGCTACATTGTTTTCCCTCAGGTGGAGGATTTGCCCACAGTGAAAGGTGACTTCTATGCCCTGGGACATAACCCCAACATCATAGGTACCATTGATGGGACACATGTGGCCTTGCTCCCCCCGCAGGAGTGAACAGGTGTACAGAAACCGGAAGAGCTACCATTTAATGAATGTGCAAATGGTGTGTTTGGCCGACCAGTACATCTCCCATGTGAATGCCAAGTTTCCAGGCTCAGTGCATGACGCTTACATTTTGAGGAATAGCAGCATCCCTTATGTGATAGGGCAACTCCAGAGGCACTGTGTGTGGCTAATAGGTGAGGACAAGGACCCTATACCCTGTGAATAGTTGTCTGGTTCTGGGGTTGTCTCTAACGGTTAGTGTGTGTCTAACAGTTGTCCCTTGATATTTTCAGGTGACTCTGGTTACCCCAACCTGTCATGGCTACTGACCCCAGTGAGAAATCCCAGGACAAGGGCAGAGGACCGCTACAATGAGGCACATGGGCAAACTAGGAGAGTGATAGAAAGGACCTTCGGCCTCCTGCAGGCCAGGTTCCGGTGCCTCCATATGACAGGTGGTTCTCTCTACTACTCACCAAAGAAGGTGTGCCAGATCATCGTGGCCTGCTGTATGCTGCACAACCTGGCTTTGCAACAACAGGTACCTTTTCTGCAGGAGGATGGTCCAGAAGGAGGTCTTGTGGCAGCTGTGGAGCCTGTGGACAGTGAAGAAGAGGAGGCAGAAGAAGAGGATATCGACAACAGAAACAACGTTATCCAGCAATACTTCCAGTGAGACACAGGTAAGAAGATGTCACTGGCTCACACATCTTGTACAATTGTTAGACCTATCATAAGTCTATCACTTTCACCCAGTGTATGGACTCTGACTTGTCACTTTGCCTTTCCATTTCACAGATGTGGGTCCCACTGTGTGACCTCTGCTATATTACCTCATGGACTAGAGCTGTGTGACATAGATATGTTGACAATACAATCGACAGTGCTATTTTCCTTAGTTATTACAAATACACATTTGTGAAAGCACAGACTGACTCCAGATTGTTTTGTGATTCAAGGGTGTTTATTTCAGTGCAAAATAGTGGAGGGGGTTGTAAAATGGGCAGGGGTGATGGTGGAGGATTGTCCATGGCAGAGTCCAGTCTATTTTTTTCACAGGTGCATTGTCTAAAGTGGCATAGGAAGTGGAGCTAGGGCAGTTGATGGATGGACAGGGTGACGAAGTGGGACAGAAGGATGGCATTCAGGGTGGTCTTATTTCCTGGCGGGGTCTTGGCATTGTTCTCTATCTTTGTCCTGGATCTCAGGGACCATTTGCAGGGTGGTTCTCCATCTGCAGGGGGTGGGGAGATGGTGTCGTGGTCCTGTGGCGGTGCCCCCTGTCCACTAGCGCCGGTGGAGGTGGTGGGCTGTTCATCATCCAGGCTAGTGTCAGGGGCCCCTTGTTGTGCCACAGTGTCCCTCCTGGTGTCCACAAGGTCCTTCAGCACTCCTACAATGGTGACCAGGGTGGTGTTGATGGACTTAAGTTCCTCCCTGATCCCCAGATACTGTTCCTCCGGCAGCCGCTGGGTCTCCTGAAACTTGGCCAGTACCGTTGACATCGTCTCCTGGGAATGATGGTACGCTCCCATGATGTTGGAGAGGGCCTCGTGGAGAGTGGGTTCCCTGGGCCTGTCCTCCCCCTGTTGCACAGCTGTCCTCCCAATTCCCCTGTTATCCTGTGCCTCTGTCCCCTGAACCGTGTGCCCACTGCCATTGCCCCCAGGTCCCTGATTTTCTTGGGTTGGTGGGTTTGCCTGGGTTCTCTGTAGTGGTGGATACACTACTGCTTGGCGTGTCCTGGGGACAGAGGGATGGGCCCGCTGGGAGGGTGCTGTGCTGGTGTTTCCTGAGGGGGGAGGCTCTGTGATGGCATGTGCCAGTGTGAGGGGAACCGACTGTCCCGAGGTCCCAGATGGGCCGGGCTGGTCATCTTGATCCAGTTGGACAGAGCTGCGGTCATCACTGTGGGCCTCTTCTGTGGGGGGAGTGGACATGTCTGGAACCTCCTGTCCGGTGACGTTGGGTAGGGGTCCTGCAGGGGTGTAAAGGCATGATTATTGCATCTATGTGTGCCATCGTGAGCAATGGGTGGGTGACCCTGTACTCCATTGCTTGCATTCTTGTCTAGGACCTTGTGTAATAGTTGGTTTGGGGATCTGTGTGGGTATCTGTAGTGGACATGCTTTGGTGATGGGTGTCCATGCTTTGTTGTTGCATGCAGGGCTGGTATTGGGATGTGTGGGTTGTGATAGTGGGGCATATGGAAGGTGTTGGAGTGACGGGGGTGAGGGTGAGGGTGGGGTATGTGATAGCATGCAGGTAGGGTAGGGGATGTAATAGTTAAGATTTGACTTACCAGAGTCCATTCCTCCTGCTACTCCTGCGAGGCCCTCAGGATGCAGTATAGCCAAGACCTGCTCCTCCCATGTTGTTAGTTGTGGGGGAGGTCTGCCGCTAGTCCTCTGACCCGTAATCTGGTGTCTTGAGACCACGGAACACACCTTTCCCCATAGGTTGTTGCACCTCTTCCTGATGTCATCTCGTGTTCTTGGGTGCTGTCCCACTGCGTTTACCCTGTCTACGATTCTGCACCACAGCTCCATCTTCCTAGCTATGGAGGTGTGCTGCACCTGTGATCCGAATAGTTGTGGCTCTACCGGGACGATTTCCTCCACCATGAGCCTGAGCTCTTCCTCAGAGAGCCTGGGGTGTCTTTGCGGTGCCATGATGTGGTGTGGGTGATGTTTAGGGTGGTGTGTGTTGGGATGTGTGAGGGGATGTGTTTGTGTGTGTTGTCTGAGGTGTGTGTATGTTGTGTGAGTGATGATGGTGTGTGCCTGTGGATGCTAGTATTGTTGATAGTGGTGTCTCTCTCTGTGCTTCTTTCTCAATTTTTGTCGTAGGGGTTTGTTGGTGATGTGGGTGTGTGTTTTATATTGTATTGGGTGTGTGGGAGTGGTGTGTGTATGTGTATCAGGTGTGTGTATTTTGAATAGTCTAATGTGGTTGTGTTTTGTAAATGTGTGTGTATTTTGAGTGCAGCGGTGTGTACCGCCAATGGAATACCGCGGTTGAAAGACTGCCGCGTGGTTTAGTGGGTCGTGATAGTGTGGGCGTATTCCTGTTGGTGTGACGGTGTTGGTTTTGTGATCATCAGTTTATCAGTGACCTTTGGTGTGGCGGACTTGTGTGGGTGTCTGGATTTTGGCAGATCCCGGCCTGTGGGTCGTAATAGCTGTAGCGGAATTCCACTGCTGCAGCGGTGTGTTGGCGGTCTTCTGCACGGCGGTAAGCGGCATTTACCTCCAATGTTGTAATGAGGGCCTTAATGTTTAAATACATTACATAACAAGTTTGGTGCATGAGTGGGGACTAAGAGGCAGTGGGAAGGGAGAGGAATGCAGTTTGTTACTAAGAGAGGAAACACAATATTCTGTAAAATAGCTAATATTTTTGAGAATTTTTCACACAGTGTGTGTGCTTTGTCTTTTTGTATGTAAAAATCCTTGCTTAAATCCAACTGATATCTCACAATACCTTACCTGACTGAAAGCACCTGTACCCAATTATTTATAAGAAAATACATTTATTAGGGGGATGTAACACCCCAAACAACCCCTGAAGCTCCACCCCTGCTCCACCACCACAGTTGCCATCGTTGCAGGCAAGACAATGCTGTATTCCTTCACCTTGCTTGGGAATGCCCCCTTCCTTAATTACTGGCAAAGGTCCTCCTCGTAATACCTTACATAACCTAACATACACTGCAACCGAATCCGCTGATAACCCTGCTTGGTTACTGTAGTGCTCTAGGACCACATGCTGACTAGAATGATGACACAGACACCAGTGGGTAGTGTAGAGAACTGGCCTCTGGCACATGCACTCTGGCTCCGTTATTGGCAGGGTCACATGACAGGTGATGATGTGCTGGATGGGTGTGGGGTGGGTGTAAAGTCCAGTCCTCAGGGAGCGGCTGGCAAAATACTATGGCCCTCATTACAACCCTGGCGGTCGGTGATAAAGTGGCAGTAATACTGCTGAAAAGCTAGCGGTAATTGCCGCCAAATTATGACCATGGCGGTGAGAACTCAGATAGACAGCCACTTTACCATACCGACCGACAGGGCGAAAACAACAGTGACCATGGCAGCAGCCGCCTACAGCCAGACGGAAGCCAATGTCCCGCCCACCGTATTAAGACTCTGCCATCCGCCACCTTTTTCGGGGTGGCACCAAGGACATCAAAACCCTGGTGGAAACACTGCACAGAAGTAAAAGGACTCACCATGTGAGACACAGGGAACAACCACGCCGCCATGGAGCCTGAGCTGCATGTCTTCCCAATATTTTCCATGTGCTGCTCCACCACGAACACCAACGATGGTGAAGACAACGACGGTGAGTACAGCCGCCTAGCACACAAGGGAGGGGGGAGGAAAAAGAAAGTGACACAAACACGTAACACCCCCACCCCCAACACCATACACACAATCAGCTGCAGTAATAAAACATACATACCCTGCACCTCTGATGAATAAGACAACAGGAATTTACTAAAGTGAGTGTAATAAGATCAGCACAGTATAAATAAGAAATATGCAATGTAACTGGTATATACAAATGTACAGTTCAAGGAACACTGCCCAGTCCTCAGTGTGCATGGGCCACAGGCCATAGTCCAAGGCCCCACTTGTCACCTGCACCAACACGGAGAGAACACTGCAGGTGCATCATTTGGAAAATAGGCAGGCACCTCAGGGGGAACGGGGGCACCTCAGCCAGCAGATGGAACAAGACCACTGGTTCTGGAGGTGGCATCGTGCCCTGTGCTCTTGATCCTGGGGAGTGCAAGGTCACAGTCTCTCAGGTGGGTGTCATATCCACTGGATTTGCAGGGGTCAGGCTGCACAGCAGCCCATGGACGCAAGATTACACATTGTCTGCCAGCGGTGATGGCTGCCCAGTGGTGGTAGTGGTGGTGCTGCTGGTGGTGGTGGGGGGAGGCTCCAGAACATCCCCTGCAGCCTCGGACGGCTGCCCAGTGGTGGAGGTGGTGCTGCTGCTGCTGGTAGGGGAGGCTCCAGTTCATCCCTTACAGCCTCGGACGGCTGCCCAGTGGTGGTGCAGCTGCTGCTGGTGGGGGGTTGCTCCAGCCCATTCCCTGCAGCCTCGGACAGCTGCACAACCATGGTTGGTGGTGTGGGCTCCGTTTGAGTCCCTGCCCCATGCCCCTTGTCCTTCCTGCCTGCTGGTGCTGGCTCCTTGCCAGTTCTGGCTGCAGTTGGTGCTGGCTCCTTCCCCATCCTGGCTGCAGCTGGTGCTGGCTCCTTGCCCTTCCTGGCAGCAGCTGGGGCTGGCTCCTTGCCCTTTCTGGCTCCTTGCCCTTCCTGGGGCAGCAGCTGGGGCTGGCTCCTTGCCCTTCCTGGGAGCAGCTGGGGCTGGCTCCTTGCCCTTCCTGGCAGCAGGTGGGGCAGGCTCCTTGCCCTTCCGGGCAGCAGCTGGGGCAGGCACCCTTTCCTTGAGGCTGCCTGGTGCAGGCTCATTCACCCTCTGCCCAAGTGCCCTTGATCCTTTCCCACCACTTGTGGGTGTAGAGACTACTGGGCCCATGGACTGGTTGGCTGAGGTGCTTGCCTGGGTTTGTGCCACCCAGGCCAGACGTGAAGGACGGGGGGGTAGGAAAGAGGTCAGTGGTGGAGAGGAAAAGCTTCTTAGGGACATTGGGGCAGGAAAAGGGAGAAGGTTTGGGAGTGGAGGAAGAGGGAGTGGTTGTAGGAGTTGTCTGTTGAGTTTAGGTGCAGGTGCATGGGCTGGATGCTGTTGTGAGGTGGATGGCTGTTGGGTGTCTGCGTGCTTGCGTTTGTGTACTTTAGGGTAGATATACACAGTGGGAGAGGACACAGGGGACGTGTGCTTGGCTGTGGTGGATGTGTCTGCCAGTGAGGTGTGTTTTTTGCTAGGTGTGGTGGTAATGCTGGTAGTGGATGAGGATGTAGTGCATGCAGGTGTGGGTGTAGATGGAACTGGGAGGGAGGTGGAAGAGGAGGCGGAGATAGTGGAAATTGTGGATATTGGTATGTCTGGATGGTGTTTGTGTGAGTGCCTGTGGGATGATATGTGATGCTTGTGTTTGCCAGTGCCACTCTTGTGTGTTGTCTTGTGTGCATGCTCGTCTGCCTGTGTGCTTGGGATAGGTTGGGGTTGAGGGGAATGGGATTGAGAAGAGGAATTTGGAGGGGAGAGGGGGAAACAGGGACAATGGCTGCCATTAGAGAGGAGGCCAGAGCCTGGATGGATCTCTGTTGGGCCGCCAAGCCAGTGTGAATGCCCTCCAGAAATGCATTAATTTGTTGCATTTGGGCTGCCAGCCCCTGGATGGCATCCACAATGGTTGACTGCCCTACAGAGATGGATTTCAGGAGATCAATTGCCTCCTCACTCAGGGCAGCGGGGATCACTGGGGCAGGGCCTGAGAGGCCTGAGGCGAAGGAGATGCCCACCCTCCTGGGTGAGCGGGCACGCGCAACTCGGTGAGGGGCTGCTGGGAGGGCGGTGCTGGTACAGGGGTGGGAGATGTACCTGTAGCTGGGGTGGTCACAGAGGTGTCCACCACCACCAGGGAGCTTCCATTGGTGAAGGTATCTGTGTCTGACCTGTCCCCTCCAGTCTCCCCGTGGTGCTCCCCACACTCTCCGTCCCACTGGTGCCCTCAGTGTCGGTGGACTCTGCCTCCTGGGTCCTGTGAAATGCAGCTTCCTCCATCGCCGGTGTCTCTGCTCCTCTGCCAGATGATGCTAATGCACATAAGGACAGAGTGGCAGGGGACCTACTCTGGGCTAGGGGCATCCACTGACAAGCATCCCCTACCCGGATACCACCCTTCCAAGCGTAACTTGTAATGAGGGGCACTGTAATCACACCCTTGTGGCTGCTGTGATGCCCTCATGTGCCCATCCAGCTCAGGGTAGGCCACCGCCAGTATGCTGGCCATCCAGGGGCTCAGGGTTCAATGGGGACCCCTTCCTTGTTGGGAGGCCATCCGCAGATGGGCCTCCGCCATCTTCTGTGCCCAGCATCTTAGGTCCTCCCACTGTTTCCGACAGTGGGTGCTCTGCCTGCCATAGACCCCCAGGGTCCACACGTCCTTGACGATGGCATGCCATATACCCTTCTTTTCATGGGCGCTGACCTGCAGAGGTAATACACACAGGAAAATAGTATCAGTCAGACAGTCCTGCCTGTTACACTTATGGCCCACCAAACCCCTTCACATCACCATTTGCACACACATGGTCCAGCACACAACCAATACACCGCCCAGAGGGCATCCACCCACCCCCCCTTACACAAGGCCTTCACACACACCACTCCATGCATTCATGCCACATGCATCGTGCCAACAATGTACTCACCTGTTGGTCTGGAGGCTCATACAGCAGTCCATACTAGGGTAGGACCCCATCCACCATTCACGCAACTCCGCTGAGCTGAAGGCAGGGGCACTTTCCCCAGTCACTCGGGCCATGATAGGTTCCAGACACAGGTCAGAGCAGCACATGCAGTGTAGGTCCTCTCCTGTTGAAGGTCAGGTAGCAAGTGAGTGATCAGATAGAAAATGGAGGTCACGTCCGTGGCAGTGCATACCATCACAGCCGGCGTCGATCACCATTGGCCACTGTACACCATAGGGCCCAATGTTAACCAATGAGAAGTTGCACGGAGGTTCCCGACCGCCTTCCGTAACAGCGCACACGTCAGCTGAATTAGCTCACTTCCACCTGTCCCTCCACACAGGCCAGGCGGACGCCATTTCAGGGGGGGGGTGCATGCCCTGGATAATAACTGTGTCACAGTTAAACTTTGGACATACAGGGAGTGCAGAATTATTAGGCAAGTTGTATTTTTGAGGATTAATTTTATTATTGAACAACAACCATGTTCTCAATGAACCCAAAAAACTCATTAATATCAAAGCTGAATATTTTTGGAAGTAGTTTTTAATTTGTTTTTAGTTTTAGCTATGTTAGGGGGATATCTGTGTGTGCAGGTGACTATTACTGTGCATAATTATTAGGCAACTTAACAAAAAAAAAATATATACCCATTTCAATTATTTATTATTACCAGTGAAACCAATATAACATCTCAACATTCACAAATATACATTTCTGACATTCAAAAACAAAACAAAAACAAATCAGTGACCAATATAGCCACCTTTCTTTGCAAGGACACTCAATAGCCTGCCATCCATGGATTCTGTCAGTGTTTTGATCTGTTCACCATCAACATTGCGTGCAGCAGCAACCACAGCCTCCCAGACACTGTTCAGAGAGGTGTACTGTTTTCCCTCCTTGTAAATCTCACATTTGATGATGGACCACAGGTTCTCAATGGGGTTCAGATCAGGTGAACAAGGAGGCCATGTCATTAGATTTCCTTCTTTCATACCCTTTCTTGCCAGCCACGCTGTGGAGTACTTGGATGCGTGTGATGGAGCATTGTCCTGCATGAAAATCATGTTTTTCTTGAAGGATGCAGACTTCTTCCTGTACCACTGCTTGAAGAAGGTGTCTTCCAGGAACTGGCAGTAGGACTGGGAGTTGAGCTTGACTCCATCCTCAACCCGAAAAGGCCCCACAAGCTCATCTTTGATGATACCAGCCCAAACCAGTACTCCACCTCCACCTTGCTGGCGTCTGAGTCGGACTGGAGCTCTCTGCCCTTTACCAATCCAGCCACGGGCCCATCCATCTGGCCCATCAAGACTCACTCTCATTTCATCAGTCCATAAAACCTTAGAGAAATCAGTCTTGAGATATTTATTGGCCCAGTCTTGACGTTTCAGCTTGTGTGTCTTGTTCAGTGGTGGTCGTCTTTCAGCCTTTCTTACCTTGGCCATGTCTCTGAGTATTGCACACCTTGTGCTTTTGGGCACTCCAGTGATGTTGCAGCTCTGAAATATGGCCAAACTGGTGGCAAGTGGCATCGTGGCAGCTGCACGCTTGACTTTTCTCAGTTCATGGGCAGTTATTTTGCGCCTTGGTTTTTCCACACGCTTCTTGCGACCCTGTTGACTATTTTGAATGAAACGCTTGATTGTTCGATGATCACGCTTCAGAAGCTTTGCAATTTTAAGAGTGCTGCATCCCTCTGCAAGATATCTCACTATTTTTGACTTTTCGGAGCCTGTCAAGTCCATCTTTTGACCCATTTTGCCAAAGGAAAGGAAGTTGCCTAATAATTATGCACACCTGATATAGGGTGTTGATGTCATTAGACCACACCCCTTCTCATTACAGAGATGCACATCACCTAATATGCTTAATTGGTAGTAGGCTTTCGAGCCTATACAGCTTGGAGTAAGACAACATGCATAAAGAGGATGATGTGGTCAAAATACTCATTTGCCTAATAATTCTGCACTCCCTGTACAGGACAAATCCCACTTACCCATTACAAATTGACATCATGCATTGTACTGTTGTGGCTCCAATGTTCAGTTTGTGACTGGCTCCTCACTCTTTGTCCCT
Organism: Pleurodeles waltl; assembly: GCF_031143425.1. Taxonomy (NCBI): domain Eukaryota; kingdom Metazoa; phylum Chordata; class Amphibia; order Caudata; family Salamandridae; genus Pleurodeles; species Pleurodeles waltl. The sequence continues at coordinate 417,213,618 of NC_090445.1, read as the reverse complement.
TAGATTGCTACCGCTGTGGATAAACAGGAGACATACCCCTGTTAACAGACCCCTGGTGGACTTGGCAACACTGGAGGACAGGCACATCATCCTCACCTATAGACTTGACCGGGCCACAATCACAGAGCTGTGTGCCCAATTGGAGCCTGACCTGATATCTACTATCCATCACCCCACTGGGATCCCCCCTCTTGTGCAAGTTCTATCAGTGCTCCATTTCCTGGCAACTGCTTCTTTCCAAGTGTCAGTGGGCTTGGCAGCAGGAATGTCACAGCCAATGTTTTCAATAGTGTTGACAAGAGTGTTGTCTGCCCTGATTAAACACATGTGCAGCTACATTGTTTTCCCCCAGGTGGAGGATGTGGCCACAGTGAAGGCTGACTTCTATGCAATGGGAGATATCCCCAACATAATTGGGGTGATTGATGGAACTCATATTGCATTTGCCCCCGTCACAATGAACAGGTGTTCAGAAATCGTAAGAGTTTCCACTCCATGAATATACAGATGTTGTGCTTGGCGGACCAGTACATCCCCCATGTCAATGCTAAGTATGCTGGGTCAGTGCATGATGCCTTTATCCTGAGGAATAGCAGCATCCCAAATGCAATGGCCCAACTACAGATGCACAGGGCGTTGCTAATAGGTGAGCCCTGATTCCCACCCAGTAGGTGTTGGTGTATGGGTATGGTGTGGGCCATATGGGATAGTGTGTGGCTAAATGTTGTCCCTCAATATTTGCAGGTGATTCTGGTTACCCCAACCTATCATGGTTACTGACCCCTGTGAGGAATGCAGGGACAAAGGCAGAAGAACGTTACAATGGGCCACATGGGCGAACAAGAAGGATAATTCAAAGAACATTTGGCCTCCTGAAGGCCAGGTTCAGGTGCCTCCATCTAACAGGTGGATCCCTGTGCTACTCACCCAAGAAGGTCTGCCAGATAATCGTGGCATGCTGCATGTTGCACAACCTTGCCTTGAGATGCCATCTGCCTTTTCTGTAGGAGGAGGAGGCTGGAGATGCCCGTGTGGCAGCAGTGGACCCTGTGGACAGTGAGGATGAAGAGGCAGAGGATGAGGATGAGGAAAACAGAACAGCAGTGATACGACAATATTTCCAATGACACACAGGTAAGACAGTGTTACTTCACATTTCATTTTCATTATTTTGTAAATCTTTGGCAATGGCTTGCTGTTATTTCCCACTCCTATGCCCACTTACTGTACCCTTTGGCAATTCATTTTACAGATGTTGGTGCCCCACTATCGCTCCTGGTGTGATCACCGCAAGCAACTATAGGTCTTTCCTATGTGCACAGTTCTGTACAGTTGAATTGCAATGTGTGAACCTCGTTAAGCAAATACATACTTTAAAAATGTAACATACTCCATACTTGTGTTTTTTTCTAAGGGTGTTCATTGAAGTGCTAAGAAGAAGAGGGGCAAGTGCATTGGGATGGGATGGGATGATGACGGAGGAAAGTCCAGGGTATTGGTCCAGCCTATTTGTAGCTCAGGTACATTTTCCAAGGAGATATAGGAAGGGGAGCAATGGCAGTTCGGTCAAGGTGGACAGGGTGACAAAGTGGGACACAAGGGTGACAATCAGGAGAGTCTCATTTCCTGATGGGGGTCTTGGCAATAGTCTCTGGCTTCTTCCAGGATCGCAGGGAACGTTTGCGTGGTGGTTCTCCTTCTACAGAGGAAGGGGTGCTGGTGGCCTGTGAGTCCTGTGGCGGGGCCTCCTGTCCACTAACGGCAACGAAGGTGGAAGGCAGTTCAGATGTCTGGCTAGTGACAGGGGCCCGCTGTTGTGAGACTGCCTCCCTCCTAATGTTTGCCATGTCTGCCAGCACCCCTGCAATGGAGACCAGGGTGGTGTAGATGGCCTGCAAGTCCTCCCTGATCCCCTGGTACTGTCCCTCCTGTAGCCGCCTGTTCTCCTGCACATTGTCCAGGATCTATCCCATTGTGTCCTGGGAATGTTGATATGCTCCCAGGATCTCGGTGAGTGCCTCCTGGAGAGTCGGTTCCCTGGGCTTGTCCTCCCCCTGGCGCACAGCACTCCTTCCAGTTTTCCTGTTGTCCTGCGCCTCTGTCCCCTGAACCGTGTGCCCACTGCCACTGACTCCAGGTCCCTGATTATCTTGGGTATGAGGTGTGCCCTGGGGTCCCTGTAGAGGTGGACACACTGCTGATTGACGTGTCCTAGGGACAGAGGTGTGGGTACAATGCGTAGGTGCTGTGGTGGTGTTTCCAGGTGGGGGAGACTCTGTGGTGGTGTGTGACTGGACCTGGGTATCCGACTGTCCAGAGGTCCCTGATGGGCCAGGTTCGTCATCCAGATCCAGGTAACCAGAGTTGCTGTCATCACTGTGGTCCTCTTAAGTTGGGGGACTGGATAGTGCTGGCACCTCGTCTCCAGTGACATTGGCTGGGATACCTGTGGGGATGTAAATTATGTGTTATTGTTTCTGTGTGTGACATATTGTGCATCAGTGGGTTGCTATATTTGGTTGTATTTGCCCTGGCAGCTTTCACTTGTGTAAGTTGGTATATGGTGGGCTAGCTGCTTCTTTCTAGTGTGCATGCTTTGGTGATAGGTGTCCATGCAGGGCTGTGAGTAATGTCCATGCACTGGTAGCGCATGCAGGGCCTGGCATTGGAATGAGTGGGATGTGATGGTGGGGTGTGTGGGAGGTAGTGGGGTGATGGGGGTGAGGGTGAGGGTATGTGATGGCATGCAGGTTGGGGGGTAGTAGTAGTATAGAGTTGACTTACCAGAGTTCAGTCCTCCTCCTACTCCGGCCAGGCCCTCAGGATGCAGTATTGCCAAGACTTGCTCCTCCCATGCTGTTAGTTGTGTGGGAGGAGGTGGAAGTCCACTGCCAGTCGTCTGTACAGCGAGCTGGTGTCTTGCTGCCATGGAACATACCTTTCCCCGTAGGTCGTTCCACCTCTTCCTCATGTCATCCCTAGTTCTTGGGTGCGTTCCCACCACGTTGACCCTGTCCACAATTCTCTGCCATAGCTCCATCTTCCTAGCTATAGATATCTGCTGCACCTCTGCTCCAAATAGCTGAAGTTTACCGTGATGATTTCCTCCACCATGACCCTTAGCTCCTCCTCTGAGAATCGGGGGTATCTTTGTGGTGCCATGGTTGTTGTGTAAAGTGTGTAGGTGAGGGCGTGTAGGGTAATGTGTTGGGGTGTGTGATGTGGGGTGCGTGAGTGGTGTATAGGTGTGAGTGGTATGTGGCTCTGGTTGTGTCAGTGGTCTTGCTGTCTCTCTCTGGTGGCAATTATTTGTAGTCGTAAAGGGTTGTGGGTAATGTGGGTGTGTGTTTTATAGTGGTGTGAGTGGGTGTGTGTGGTGTGTGTATGGGTGTCAGTTGTGTGTTATATAAATTGACCAATGTAATGTTGTTTTGTATGTGTGTATTTTGAGTGCGGCAGGTATGTACCACCAATGGTTTACCGTGGTTGAATGTCTGCTGTGGTGATTCGTGGGTCATAATGTGATGGGCGTAGTTCTGTTGGCATAACTGTGTGGATTTGGATACCGCCAGTTTATCACTGACCTTTGGTGTGGCGGGCTTGTGTCTGTGGCTGAATAGTGACAGATTGGTGTGTGTGTGTCATAATATGGTGAACGGATATCTGCCGCGGCGGTGGTATGTTGGCGGCAGTCAGCATGGCGGTAAGTGGGATTTACCACCAATGTCATAATGAGGGCCTATGTGCACATGTGTCCATGTGACACTACGTTCCTCCCAAACTTTATTGAAAATAGAACATGTCCAACCTGTAATGATAAAACACAAAAACACATAAAACACCAACTAAGTCGCAGCATCGAGAGGCAGTCTGCAGGATGGCAGTGGGCAGGTGCTGCTGGGAGCATCCAGGCATCTCCTCACGCATTCCATGATTTAACCAGCTGCTGCTGGGCACAAATGTTGTGTGGCTGGAGTCTAGATCGGGTGAAGCCCGTTGGTTGGTTCAATGTCCACTCACGCACTTTTGCACAGTCCTGCGTTCTCTTGTGGTGATGCGGTTGGTGTAAACAGTTCCAACTTGGTGCATCAGGAGCGTTGGTGGAGTCCAAAGCAGAGATACTTCATGAGACATCCTGACTTCATGAAGGCTACTCCCACGGAGACTGGGAAGACATCTGCGGAGATATGACACCCTTCTCTGAAGCCCTGGTTTGTCCTGATAGGATGTTGATGGAGCAGCTTTCAGACCACCTCTCATTTGGGAATTCTCTAGAGGCCCTCCTGATGGGTCGCCACTGGACTGTATGGACTGTGCTGGGCTGCATGGAGCTATCTGTGAGCCACTGCACACTCTCTAACAGGAGCCACAGCCAAGTCATTCATGTAACCGCAAGGGTGGATGATACCTGCCAACAGGAACCAGGTATGGGTGGGCTCTCAGTCTCTGGGCAATTGGTCTCACACTTTGAAAAGAGTATCTTGTTGGTCTCTTAATGTTTTGCTGGGTGAGGTTCAACTTTGGTGCTGAGATGCTCCTTCATTGGAAATGGTGATGCACATGGCAATGATGATGTTTGCCATTAGGTGACCTGGATGACAGATGGTGATGTCTTTCTGGACGGAGGGTGACAGGAGGGACTTCGCAGCCATATGACTCATCACATAGTTGGTGCAGTTCTTCTCCTATGGCATGTGCAGTTGTTAGCAGTGATACCAACTGCTTCATGCAGCTGGTGATAGATGGCTCGGAGGTCACACTGTGAAGCATGGGGCAGGTATGCTGTTCGCGCATGCAGGCGGCTTAAGTATGGTACACCTGCTGAGCTGTCTACATTGACGTTGCTGCTCCCCAGTGGCTGGCTTGTCTGTAGGTGCACTTGCGGGTAGTGGCACAAGTCCTTCATCTCTTCTCCTGTTAACTTCTTCTCTTGCGGATCTGTGGTCGCCAGTTCTCGCAGTGTGACAGGTCTGTCACACGATCTTCTCTCCTCTTCCTTTCCTTTGTTCTTCCTGGCGTGGCGTTGTGCAACGCTCTCTTCTTATTTGCCATAATGTGGCATCTGGCCACATGTCTTCTTTATTGCGTGGACCTCTCAGGGGTCTGATCCTGTCTGAGGACTAGGCGTCTTCTTCCTGTTGCAGTGGTGGGATCTTGCCACTAAGGGTGTGCGACTCTCCTCTTAAACAGTGTCTGGCCCACTGCAGGGCAGTAATATTGTGTCACTTCCTTTCTGCCTTCTCTTCACTTGATGGCACAGTGCTTGCGCCTCTAGGCAGCGCCATTGTGGCACCATGTCCTGTCTACGTTCATGCAGGTTTGGCAGGGTTAGTCACTCAGTGTGACACTCTTCTCATCGGGCCAATGGTGGCCATTTGGTGCTGGGGGGGTTTGGTATAGCCTCTTTGGTGCAGCCTTCCATTATCTCTGAGCTCTCGGGCGTCTCTGGTTGCAGTGCTGCATAGGGCCTCTCCATTGGATGGACAGGCTTGTAGCTACCTTATTGCTTTCTTGGCAGTAGGTCCCAAGATGGCACGGGGCAGTACTTATCCTCCATTATGGTTACAGTAGTGGCTGTAGCAGGTAGTGCGAATGCTCAGTGGGGCTCCCTCACGTTGCCTGTGCTTAATGTTTAGGGTGAGGTTGTGTGGCATTGCTGGCTTTCATTCACGCCAGGGGGAATGGCAGCTAATGTTTTTGCTTTGGTGTATCTTTTAATAGGCATTTGGTGAGTACTGCAGTGACTTCAGTTTGAAAACACTAGGTATGAGGGTGCGCTGTAGGCTGTATTCCTACATGTACAGGGGTAAACCAAACTCCCCCAGCCTCTCTGGAGAGCAGGTTGCCCTGCTGCCAGTCAGGTGGTAGCACCTTGGCCCCTGAGAGCCCAACCTGTGAGTTTGTCCTGCCCACAACGTTCAGGCTGCATTGCCAATGCAAGCACTGGGCAGCTTGGATTCTTGGTGGTGCTCAAGGCAGTAGTCTTCAGGGTGAGTGCGATATGGCACAATGGCCACCAGGGGACGCTGTGAATGCTTCACAAGCCCTGGGCAGCCTTCTCTAATACTGTGTTGTCCATGTAGCCGTGTTCACTCTTTGTGTTTGTGCAGGGGAGGTCACGCTATGCAGGTGCAGCTTCCTTGCTCTCTCCCTCATGCCAGGTTGCAAGGCTGTCAACCTGTTCTCCAAGTCCAGCGTCCGCAGAAGGGGTTTACTGATCTAGGCACACCACGCCTCACAGGTTCACACTGCTGTACAGACTCGAGTGCAGCCACTTCCATGGAATGCGGGCCTCCAACACCAAGTGGGCCTGGCGGTGCTGCCTCAATAGTGTAGCAGGGCAGCTCGTGTGCTATGTTAGTCTTGGCCAGGGCCGGCGCCAAGCATGAGTCACTCAGGTAGGTGACCAGCTGGAGGGGCGCACAACGCTGGCCCAGGACACCAGTGCTTCTGCCCACCCAGGGAATAACTTTGCAGGCACTGAAGATGCCAGTGTAGGCTCACAGCAGCGAGAATGGTGGTGATTGCAGGCAGGTTGGACAGAGGAGCACAGTGCATTAAAATCAGCTTCTCCTTGCTGCCGCTGAGGTACTCTTTTTCTTTTACCAGGGTAACAATGTAAAGTAGAGGCAGCAGGTAATCGCCGTAACATGTGTCGGCAGATCGCAGCCGGAGCTCCGACATACAGGAGCTGATGTGCATGCTGTGTGCAGTCCGCTTCATTGGTAGGTTCCGTCTCCCAACTTTTCCCACTGGGGCAGGTGGTTATAGACGTGGGCAGCTATGGGCGTTGCATGTGATATGGGGCATAACAATGTTGTGGGCCCTACATCCCTTGCTGTGTGTGTCCTTCATCGGCATCTAGCCAATAGCACTGCTTTCTGCTTCTCCATGTTGACTGCCTCACTGTCACACTGTAGGCAGGCGGCAAGGTGTTGGAGACAGATGGTCTTCGTCCTCTCTTCTTTCTGGGGAGTGTCAAGATTCCCTGGGCCAGATTTAAAGAAAACTGGTGCAGCGCAGTGCTGTCCAAAAATTGGCAGCGCCGTGTCACTTTAGAAACAAAGGGATGCGCCGTATTTAAGGGAATACTTTTCCCCCTGCACGGGCGCTAAATTTAGCTGCCAGCGCCAACTCAGGCATCCTTGCACCATCGTGCAGGGATGACTGTGTTGAGGGGTGTGATTGTTTATGTGTGGGAAGGTGTCCCTTCCTTCACATAAACAGTCACTAATGGCGCTTTGGCATTTCTGTGTGTGCCGCACAACGCAGCACACACAGAAGTGCCAAAGCATAATTTTCAAATGATTGTTTATGTGCAGGAAGGGACACCTTCCCACACATAAACAATAATTCCTGCCATTTTACTTTTTCTATGCACACGGCAGAATGCAGCACGCATAGAAAAAGCAAAAAATGAGGAGGAATAAAAGTATTCTTCCCTCATTGCGCCCTGCTAACGCCACCCCTGGGGGTGGCTTTAGATTTTGGCGCTGCCTCAGGTTTACAAAATTTCATAAATCTGAGTAAACGTCAAAATGCAATGGGTGTTGCTGTGGCACGCCCACAGCAACACCCATTACACGCCCCTTCCACGCACGGTGCTGCGTGGGAAGGGGCTGTATTTACAAGGTGGTGTTAAGCCTCAAAAAGTGGCTTAATGTCACCGTGTAAATATGGCACTGTGACTTAGCACCACAGGAGGGTCACAAAAAGTGATGCTCCTGTTCCACCAGGTGCCTATAAATATGGCCCCTTGTCTCCTTGGGGCTACTAGCTTACTCCACCGGGCAGGTTGCGTCAGCAATACGGACCCGATCTCCTGAATCACAGGGGTGACCTCTTCGGCAGCACGATATGTGGACAGAACCCCTCATTTCCATTGCAGTGTTCTAGGCACTAGACCCACATGCTGACTAGAATGATGACATGGACACCAGTGGGTAGAGTAGAGAACTGGCCTCAAGCATGTGCACTCGGGTTCCTTTATTGGTAAGGTCACCTTACTGGTGACACCTGTGTTGGGTGGGTGTGGGGTGAGTGTAAAGTCCAGCCTTCAGGGAGTGGCTGTCAAAATACTATGTGCAGAAGTGCACGTGTGTCCAGCAGGGTACTACATTTACATCAAGCCTTTGCTTGTAAGGTTATTTCTCTTTACAGCGACCGTGGGTATGCTCTGGATCCCTTTTGCGGCAGCCTTGTATCATTTAGGGACCCGTGGTGCAGTCAGCTGCCCAACAGGTGGTGCTGCTTCCAGCACAGTTTAGTATTGGGGGCGTTAGGCCCTCAGGCTGCTCAGAAGTAATGGCACAGACACATGGTTACTGTGTTGGTAACTGGCCTCGGACACGTGTGCCCAGACCATTTTATTTGCAGGGTCACCTGATCGGTGACACATATGATGGATGGGTGTGGGGTGAGTGTGGCTGGTGGGAAAACATCATCTCAGAGCACTAGTCTGAGTCCAACTGGACTCTACATCCCTCCGAAACTTTATTCCAAAGAGACAAACAAGTCCAGCCTGTGGGAGAGAAATAAACACTAAACTAAACACCACTTTGGGGGTCATTACAACCCTGGCGGTCTTCGACCGTCAGGGCAGTTTTGACGGAAGCACCACCAACAGGCTGGCGAGGCTTCCAGGGCAATTACGACCGCGGCGGAAGCATCGCGTCGCACCGCCGGGACCGGCGGTTTCCTCCCACTTTAGTCCCGGCGGTTTAAATCACCCAGAGCAGCGCTGCTTGCAGCGCTGCCCAGGGGATTACGAGTCCCCCTCCCGCCAGCCTTTTCATGGCAGTTTGAACCGCCATGAAAAGGGTGGCGGAAAGGGGAGTCGCTGGGCCCCTGGGGACCCCTGCACTGCCCATGCCACTGGCATGGGCAGCGCAGGGGCCCCCTGCCACGGCCCCATGTAGCTTTTCACTGTCTGCATAGCAGACAGTGAAAAGCGCGACGGGTGCAACTGCACCCGTAGCACAGCCGCAACACCGCCGGCTCCATTTGGAGCCGGCTCCCGCGTTGCGGCCGAGATTCCCGCTGGGCCGGCGGGTGGTAACCAGGTTTCCGCCCGCCGGCCCAGCAGGATCTCAAAATAGGCCCCGCGGGCGTGCGGCTGCATTGGCGGCCCCCCGGCGGTTCAACCTTGCGGGCGGCCTCTGCCGCCCGCAAGGTTGTAATGAGGGCCTTAGTCTCTTCAGGTGGTCCACCGGATATGTTGCATGGACAGGTACTAGGGCACTCGGCATCACAGGACGCCTCCATAGTTTAACCAGCCTGCGAGGAGTGGCTGGTGAAAACAGGTCATCTCAGAACACTAGCCTGAGTCCAGCCGGACTCTACTCATGTTTTTTCTGTCATCTCCGCGGCACAGCGTGCATATTTCACATTCCTGAGTGAAATTGACCGTATGCGTACAGTGTTTGACAGGAACCTTGTCCCCTGCCTGGAGCTTTATGGCCTGCATAGCCAGGGTCTGTATGGGTCTGCAAAGTCTTCTGACACCCTGAGGGGCCGGTATGGAGTGACGCCTGCCTTAGCCTGTACTTTAGCCTGTTGAGGCTTGGTTGGGACATATCCCAGCCCTACCCTAGTAATCTAAAGGGGTGTGTGTCTCAAGGGCATTAGACCTATTAATCTTTGCGGCCTTGCCCAAGCTAACATTTTGCTACTGTACCCCAGTACCATAATTGACCCTATTGTGCTTAGAAAATCTACACTTTGGCCATATATCATGCAGACGTATGAAGGCTCTCAAGGAGAATGGAACCCTATGACCCTACTCCAGTGGGATCAGGAGTATTATGAGTCAGGAAGAATGCCTAGCAAGGCAGATTGCGCAGGAGTCCCAGGCCAGATGTGATGCCCTTGAGGAACATGGGTTCCTTCCCTTTCCTTCCTGATGCTTGGGTCACAGATCCAACCTCTCACAAGATATCAAGGGAAGCGGGGGGTGCCTTGACATCTTTGTGCGTCGCAAGTGAGCCCAGGAGCCCACGTCCCAGCCCCCTTGCTCCCTGAGCCCCTCTGTGGCATCCTCAATACCCAGGTTCGCTGGCAATCCTGATGGGAATGATTCCCAAGGAGATTCAAATGACTGCGCTGCCCCCAAAGGCCCTGGTGTCCCTCTCCTGATCTGCTCCTGCTTCAGGGTCAGCCATCCCCCACAGATGCAGATATGCGGGACCCAGACAATATACTACACCCAAGGTCATCTGAATGGTCTTCTGCAGACAAGGCAGCCTGATATGTAGTGGGACACCTGCATAAACCTTTAAAGTAAAGAAAAAGTTATGTTGTCGCCTGAGGGTGGAGTGTCTTGCCCATCCTTGAAGGGAAAAGTCACCCTTGCACCCAAATTCGCTTGTAAGATGGTCAATTTCCAAACAAAAGTTATGAAAGACCACAAGAATGGTATTGATCATTGGTCCTGACAGGATAAACTGCTGGACACTATTGATCCCCTAACTTTAGGCTCCTACCCTGTGCCTTGCTTTGTTACAAAATGGCTGCTTCCTTTCCTACTCACTTTTTGCTTTTTGATTTAGTCAATTTCCCTGTTTATTGACTTTCGCTTCATACACCTAAGATGGCCGCCGTTATGCCCAATTCACCTATTTCTCGTAGTCCTTCTTTTATCTCCCACTTCCCGTCTTATTAGGCGAGCGTTTGACCTCACCCGATCATTACACGCTCCGGACACCGTGCGCTACACTTGTCCATACCGGTTCTCACAGGTAAGTGTTCTCTCTTGCCAGGAACGACTGGATTCACTCACTTCGTGCTACACAACGCGCTCGCGTTCGCGTTTTTATTCTGGGTCTAACCGTGTAGCCAAGACGCGTATTGGAATCATCCCTCGCGCTCGCATTCGCGTGTTCACTCGGATTTCAACTTTGTAGCCGAGACACTTACTGCTCTGTACATTAGCCGCATACCACTATTCTTTCCTAGTTTATTACTTTTACACAATTCTTAGCAATTGCAGTCGACTCGCCACACTACTAGATCGGACTACATTAATTTTGGCCACATGTAAGTGTTCCCTCTCATGCTGTGACCGCTTTAGGTTTCGGTTGCCAATTTGTTGCCCTCTAACTGTCACTGGCCAACAACTAACTAGGTTACTCGGTACTTTCAGTTGTTAAGTCTCACTACTTGTAATTGTTTAGACCTTTCCCAAAGCTCGCGTCCATGATGTTTATAGTCATGGTTCTATATTGTATCAGAGGCAATTCACAATGAGTTATTTGCCGCTTGGTTATGGCTATCACTGACTTTGTAAACTCGATAGTTTTTGCTGGCTAATTTTACTAACCCTTGAATTTTCTTGGGAATTCACGTTAGCATTTTATTTTATCTCATTTTACTGCCTCCAATGTTACCACTACTATTTGTGGTGACACAGTACCTTTACTACATCTTTTGTTCCCTCCATCCAGGTTGAATCTACTCATGTCTTTTCTTTTCGCATTTTTTCTAACACTTTCGTAGGTTTTGATTCCAGGCTTATCAGGGTCTCCTATACCTGTCACACCACAATTGCTCATTACCATACTCAGCTATTGCTGCATGGGCAGCTTTATTACTTACAGATCTACTCATTTGAATAGGTATGTACACAGTGACCCATTTTCTCATCCATTAGAGAACTGACCACTTGGTCTTCAATGTTTCTAAAATTACTCATGTTTCTTTTGGACTATTGGCTATACTCAGCCAATAATATCCGTTTTTTTCTCTTCCCAGATCTATTTTCATTTCCTATAGCCCACTTAGCTGATCACGGGCACCCACTTTACTTACCATTCTGGCCGGACGGCCCAGGTATGAGTTACTACTGTGGCCCCCTAAGGGCCACCCCTCCCTTGTTATCTATCCGCTACTTTACCGTGTACGGTTTTATATCTCCCTTTATGCTTCTCTACTCTCCCATTTGTCTGGTCTCTCTCAGTCCTTCTCTACTCTCCTACTCATCACACCTCTTTGTACAATTTTTTGTACATTCATTTCAACTTAAACCTTTCTTCTATCCACTAAACACTCTGGTTAAATAAATAAAAATTCCTTTACGGGTTTTTTGATTCTCACATATAACTCACAAGGTCACAGTGGCTTACTTTGTCTTTCATATTGCATAGTCTGGGTCCCAATCACCTACTTGACTTGCCATGTTCACTCTATACCCACATACTTTAGCTCGTACACTGATTACTGTTCACTGGTTTCCGGTTCATGGAAACTTTCATATATGTCACCAACATGTCCACAATCGATTCCGAACATGTACATATGCCAATTTTGCTTTTATTACTGTTTTACAGCCTTGATGAAGTCACCTGTGTGACGAAACACGTGTTGGCTGTATCTTGATGAAGGCACTATGATTTCTAGCACCTACAAATAAAGACACCATCTACAACTAAGCCTTAAGACTTTTTTCAACCTCTTACTTCCTTCAACCGACAACACACCATCAAGGATCCCCTATCCTTGCCACACTGTTGGACTATTTATTCTGTGTGCTTTGGCCATCTTGACCCACTATTGATCCCCTCACCAAGTGTTTAGACATGGCTGAGGAAGCCAAGGTCACAGGGTCATTGATTCCCTGGAGGTCCTGTCTGCCTTGGCTCAGCGGGTGGTCATCATCTTAGGAAATGCAAACTGTGTGCTCTGTATGGAGCACAGCCAATCCTTGCTCATTAAGGTGGACCAGAAGCGGGGGACCTAGCATCATCAGAAGCTGGGGCAGTGGCACAAGGGGGCCTCTATGGGGACCCCTTCATCAAGGAATTGGGGGTGTTCTTGGCGTCCTTCACATCACTCAACAAGGCCCAGTTGTCAATGAAGCAAATCTAACCCCTTGGGTATTCCAAGGGGCCAGCCGTGGTGGGGGCGCTCGGCTGCCTGCCCCACCTCACAATACCGCGCCAAGGAAAAAGGCTCCAAATGTGGCAATTTGCAGGAAACGTCTTGCTTCTTTACATTCTACCCTACCCGGGATCAGTCGTTCTGTGGCAAAGGTGGGTTCAAGGGACAGGCCTTACACATCTCCTCTAAGGGTGAGTGTTTGCCCTTCTTCCCAACTAAAAGTAGGGGGTTGGCTGGCTAATCTTTTCCAGGCATGGTTGTCCTTAACCTCTGATACTTGGGTCCTGCAGACGGTCCAGGGGTTACAAATTGAGTTCTGCGGGGCTACCTGTCAGGATTCTCACCCATTTACTCTGCAGTTCTCCCTCCAAGATGGCACGCTTATAGTCACTGAGGTCAATGCTTTCTTAGATAACGGAGCCATATGCCCAACAGTCCCTCATCCCCAGGTGTTCACCAGTAACCTGTTTCCAGCAGCCCATCATCAACCTTCGGGAATTCAACGAGTGGCTAGATTACAGTCACTTCAAAATGGAGGGTATTCACCCTCTGCGTGATTTCTTGCGACTGGATGGCGCACCTGGATCTAAAGGTTGCCTATCTGATGATCCCCATCATTCCTCCTCACAGACAGTTCCTCCAATTCGAGTGGCAACAACAGACCTTCGAATTCTCTACCCTTCCGTTCAGGCTATTGTCAGTCCTGTGGTGCTTCATGAAGGTTCTCAGGCTAGTGGAGGAATACTTCTGGGCACAGGGAACATGCCTTATTGTCTACCTGGATGACATGCTGTTGCTGGACCAACGCCTGAGGAAACCTTCCCCCCAACTCCACTCTGCAGTGAATCTTCTGGAGTGCCTGTGGTTTATAATGAATGAGAAGCAGTCGCTCCTGACACCCTCCCAACAAACGACCTTCTTGAGGTTCATGATGTACTCTACTTCAACGTGATGAAGATTCTACACAACCTAAGGAAGATGCTTGGAGCTCCGGGCAGGATCTTTTGCAGTCTGTTGTTGGACTAAGGGTAGGATCCAGTCTTGTGTCCTCATCAAGATGGACGATGTGTCAGCAGTGCGATATGTCAACCACCTAGAGGGCACACGGTGCAAAGCTCTATTCGATCTAGTGAAGACTTTCTGACAATATTGCCTGGAACATCACATATCGGTAATGGTAGAGTACCTCCCAAGTCAGGTGAATCAGGGCCTGGATGGGCACTCCCGTCACTTCCACTAATCGAGTCTGTGGAAACTGCTCCTGCAGGTTTTTTCTGCAGTCTCGAACAGGTGGGCCCATTCTTGGTCGATCTGTTTGCCTTCCTCCTAGATCACCAGGAGGATCCATTCTTCAGCTGGTGAACAGATCTGCTTGCGGCGGCTTTTAAATGCATCCCTACAGGATTGAAGCCAGAGAAGGGATATGTGTTTCCCCCGTTCCCAATGATCACCAGGGTTTCTGCCCAGGTCAGGAGACAACAGGCGGAGGTAGTGATCGTATCTCTGATTTGGAGGTCTCAATTTTGGTTCCCAGTTGTGATGGAACTTTCTTGGGATTCTCCAATCCCTCTCCCCATGTTTCTGAATATCTTGCTGAATTCGGACCAGTCTTCCGAACAGATAGTGTTGGAGGGCTCCTTGTCCTTGATGGCATGGTGGATTACAGGAGACGCTGGCCAATCGTAGGCCTTTCAAAACAAGCTACAGATCTCCTGTCCAAGACATGGGTGGACAGTACAATCAAATGCTACAAGGTGGCCTGGTTATGATGGTCACGTTAGTTGGTATCAGCGACGGCGTTTAGATCCCACGGGCACTGATATAGTTCAGGTGCTTAACTTTCTGGCCAGCATTGCATCAGAGAGTGTTGCTTACCGCTCTGTTAATACTTTTCACTTAGCGGTTTTTCCAGAGCATATCCCTGTGGATGGGTCCTCGTTTGCAGACTCCTCAGGGCAATTCGACTCCCCTTGCCCCCAAAACTGCAGTAGTTGGTTCTCTGGGATGTCAACCAGGTGTATTACACATAAAAAAAGCCCCCTGGGAACTTGTTTGTTTGTTCCTTTGTAAGTGATTGTCCCCCTTAAGCCTATCTATCAACACACAAAAGATTGTGCTGGGATGCCCTCACACACCACCCGGTGTTATGCTTCAACATAGGATTCCAGTCCAAAACCCTGTTTGATGAAGAGCGGGCCTACACTTCATAGTGAAGAATGAACTTCTACCTAATTACTGAACCTGTGATAGAAATATGTCAAAAAAACAATGTGATGAGTCAAAAATATATTTTAATGTAAATGAGATATCACTTAGTGCTAAAAAACAGTGTGGCAACTAGGGGAGCCAATACCCTATACCAAATTAGACCGTCAACTTGTTTCTGCCTCTTTGCTCACATGGGTCAGTGGCATTCGTCAGGATGAAACACTGGATCATATTGTGGCATGTACCCCTATTAGTGCCACTTTAAATTCAGGCTGACCTTTGTCATCCTGCACTTTCCTAGGTCTCTCAGTACCCTAATCGTGAGTCATCTATACTCCATGGTCCCGATGATCATCGAGATGAAAGAGTGAGCAGCACTAGGTGATCCACGAGGGACGCACTTTGGAGTATGTATAACTACAGGGGTCCCTGGGCCCTTCCTACATGGTGCACAGAACGCTAAGCAACTGTAGGACTGAAACACAGATCAGCTTTATATATATTTAAATATGACTGAATTTAAAAGAAAAATGGAAACTGAACTCTTGTGTATCTTATTTTAAATTATATGAAGTGCTAGAGTACCAACATATATCATACTTTGAACTACATTGGTTAACTAGTCTAAGGGTCTTAAACCGTAGCTATCTCTGGTGCACATATATCTAGGAATACTTGAGATCTGCACTACCATCAGCTCAGACCCTCACAACTGTCTGCACTCTTCAGGTGTTGCACCGTCAAAATGTGTAGGAGGTGGTACAGATTAGAAAGGCAGGACCCAATGTACAAAAGGCTAGGTTGTAATGCATCGCGTGTTTATGCACACTGCCTAGATTGCAACCTGGCCTTCATTTGGCGATGCAACTGATCTACTTATCAGTTGGATCGCAATATTTGAATTCACAGGAGTCCCCCAACTCCCTACATTTTAATAGCAGGACTGTCCTAAAGGGGGCAGGTACTGCTTTAAAATATGGGCTGCAGCCACAGCGGCTGAACTTCCGGTCCATGTCCTCATCCCGGTATCCAGATATAAATGAAGGGGTGGTAGAGCTTTCTGAATAGCAGGACAACCCTGTTGGAACTGTCTTCCACAACAGCCTAAAGCACTACCCACTTTCTCATGGTTCAAGCCAGCCATGAAAACATAGCTCTTTATGATCCTTCCAGAAGGCCGGGGCAAAGAGACCTTGTTCAAAGTAGCAAGAGTCACGTAAATGTCATCATGCATACATTCATTCATAAAGCCAGGAGACATACAATGCTCCTCATGAAGATGTATGGAGATTTTTTTCAGGGTACTAAGGGTTTTGGTGCATGGTCAGTTGGCAGCTGGGGATCCTGTAAATGGTGAAAGGACACTGAATACTGGAAACATATGCACACAGGACAATTAAAAACATATCTATTCTTAGGGTTCTTCAATTACAACAGCTGTTGTAGTAGGTTAGCACCAACTATGACATCTCCTGTAGTATCTAACTTTAGGAGCACTATCTCGAAAAAGTATGCTTGCAGTTAATATTTTTTGCTAGAGGGATCATCTATAGGACTGAAAGCAACAACTGGGTTTCACCATTATTAATGTGTAATAAAGGCTTGAGCCCATCTGTGGCTTAAAATAATATCGCCAGCAACCATATCATCTAGAAATATTAATTGAACAGGTCCAAATCAGGCTCCACCCCATGGCACTCGACCCAGACCAGGCAGCTAAGGGATGAGACCTTTGTAGCCCTCTGAGACTGGGAAAGATTAAGTACAGACATACTCAAAACATATTAGAGTATGTATTCAACGGTAGGTTAGGCAGGGAGTCAGTAAACACTTAGGATGTGCAGTGTGAAATTCCTTAAATAGCCCACCTTCGTGCAAAATGCATTGTCCCTCCACACCATGAGGAAGACTAGCCCCTTGCTTCATGCTCCCTATGAATATGACTTTCTTTAACTGAATACTGCCTAAGGATTCACACTCCTTGAACTGTATGCTCCCTAAGAATCCACACTCCTTAAACATAAAACTTCAAATGAATATGCGCTCCTTACTAAGCATTCTCCGTAAGGATGTATATTCCTGGAGATGTATAATGTTTAAGGAAACATACTCTTTAAGCAGCATGCTCCCCACAGCTGGTTACTAAGTAAGAATGTTTACTTTTTGAGTGGGAATGCTCTCTAACTAAACAGTCCAGTGGGTGTATTCTCTATGTAAATCTACACTCTGTAAATTGTGCCGTAAAGATGCATGCTCCTAGAGATTTGTTCTTTCAAAAAAACACTCCCTGATGCAAGCTCCCTAAGTATGAACTTTCACCGAGGGGCATGGCCAAGATGGCGACTGCGTCAGAAGCTTCATAGAGAGCTCCGTGCTGGGCCCGGTAACCATCGTGATTACAGTAGCTGACGGGTCCCGTAGTAGTTGTGCGGAGACCCGTAGCACCCAGACAGGCTCCAACCACACGTTGCCTGCATCAGAGACACGGAGTACAGCGTAACGGGGCTCATTCAACCCCGGGCTGAAGATGCCACATGAGTTGCAGTACCGGTCCCGCAGTCCGTGAGTGGTGCACGCATCCGCGTAGCCCCGGGAGAGATGGTGGGAGGCCGTTGACAGCTTGCTGAGGGCAGACCGGACCATTGCCGGGTAGTGGTGGCTGAATAGAAAACCAGGGAACGCAGCTGCCCTGTATGCGGAAGCACAGTGCTGCGGGCCTGACTGCCTGAAGATTGGAGGTGGGCCACAGGAGGAGCTGCGAGAAGAGCTTGCCGTAGTGAATGGACCGCGCTCCTTAGAAGGATAGTGTGGATCCATTGGCTCCCCCTTTGAGGATTACAGATTCAAAGTGATAGGGGTCTTGTGACCACTTTCAGCTGCAGCGACTCACTGGAGTCATATGAACAACATGCGGAATGGAAAGCAGCCATTGCCCTCGTGGGGGAATATCATGAGACACCGGAGCAAAGACAAGTGCATGGAGAGTGCCTGGTGTATGGAGAGATACTACATGAACAATATAGGAGATATGGTGGTGCCTGAAGGAGAGACAGTGGCCTAACCCGGAGATCCCTCATAACACGTGGGACATCGCAGACATTGAGGTAATATGGAGGATGTCAGCGCCTAAGCACTCATAGTCATTTGTTTTCCACCCTGCCCTGTTGAGACAGACTTGAACAGCAGTGACTAACACTGCCATGTGGGTTACAATCCGCATAAGCCAGGGTAGCCAGAGGGCTCACTTGAATATAACAGTGGAACTGTTAGGTGGGGCTATCCCTTCAATACGCCCATAGCAGGGGAGAGAGCTACCTTGACGACGACTTGGTTGTGGCGGCATAGTAACGGTTGCCCTTTCCGCCCCCTGCAACGCCATGGAAAAAAACATCCCACCAAAGCGGCAGGAGATGTGTCACTGCCAGGAGACGGCTCCACATCAGACCTACCTCCACGTGTGGATCACTTTCGGCATCTTGAATCCAACACACAGTAGCCACTTCAAGGAATTCGAGAAGATCGTACCTGCTATACTGGACACCAAAACCTCGCTGGAGGCCAAAATTGACTCAGTATCCTTGGAGGTGAATCTATTAAGCGTGGACCATCACAAGTTGGCGGACATGATCACCCAGGCAGAATTGGCCACACAAACTCTGCTACCAACTCTTAAGGCCATGCAAACAAAAATAGTGACTATGCAGGAAGAAATATCTGCTTTACATCGTAAGGCGGAAGATGCGGAAGTACACTTGCGGAGTAATAACATTCGGTTTATTGGTTTCCCCGAAAGATCAGAACTTCCTTGTATCGAACTCTTCCTGGAGGAGTGACTCTTGCACATGGTGTTGAAAGACAAGATACCTCCTTTGTTCTCCGTGGAAAGAGCCCATTGCATCCCAGGACACCGTCCTAGAGCGGGAGCGCCACTGCGTTCTCTCATCGCCCGATTATTGAATTTCCATGACCGTGACATTATTCTTCAACTGTTCTGCATTAAGGGTCCCTGGCACTTCAACAATACCACGATCTCAGCCTACCCAGGATATACAATGGAAGTGCAGCGCAGACGTAGTTCCTACACAAAAGTTAAACAACGATTACGAGAAATGCAGATCAAATATGCTCTCCTCGTCCCAGCAAAACTTAAAGTTATGGACAATGAAAAAACACATGTTTTCCACATGCTGGAGGATGTGCGGACCTGGCTGCACGCTAAGGGTTTTGGTGCAAAACTTGGAATGGAGGAGGAAGCAGATACATGGGTGACACCTAAACCTTGGCGACATCACAGAAAGCCCCCACAGACCTGTCCTGACCGTGATCAAGCAGCTGCCGAGCAGGCTCGAGCAGTTGAGGCAGTGGCACAGCATCAAACCAATTCATCCACTGTTCTCCTCTCTGATATCATGAGGACCTCCGGGTCTGATACTTGTGAATCGGAGGCTTCTCCGGTCTGCAGCGCTGCGGTGCCCCACACCACCCCTGGCTATGTAGATGAACTTATCTGACTTTCCGCCTCCAATTTGTTGCAAATGGAGGAACCACTGCCACTGCTTCTCCTATGTGTGTCCCTGTTGTTGACGGAAACTATTTGTTGATGATGATTTTTTGGAACCCTTCATATTAGGACCCAGGCCCCAGTGCGGTGCCCTGGAACACACTTGCAAGTCACGCCCCCATGCTGTGCCTACTTGGACACGTTATTCACTATGTTATCAGTGCAATCGTTATTTGCGAATGGTTATGTGTATTGGGCGGCATACCACAAGGTTTCGGCCCTGGGGGGATTGTTACTACATCTGGGGTGTTTTTCAATCTGCATGCGTGTTTTACATCATTTTACAATGTCTTGTTGGACACAGAGTTGTTGCTTTACACGTGGTACACTTCCATTGTGGATGACTGTGGGAGGTATTTCTTGTGCGGGATGGGGAGATCGTGAGGATTTGAGTTGCTCAATAGGTACCTATCACATACACTACATTAGACATGATACCTCAAACCCTGCCATCGGAGTATACTATACAAAATAGAATTATGACATGGAATGGCATCCCTTCCTAAACACCATAGGGTGTACTCATACCTTAAACGCAGACAGGATCACATTGAAATTCTCCACGAGGCACATCTTACGGGCACAGAACTAGATCGTTTACGGTCCAGATGACGAAGACAAACATATGGTACTATTACAACCGCCTACGCGAGGGGGGTTCTTATTTGGGTGGCTCCAGGAGTCCGCTTTGCACTAATTGCCCAGAAGAGAGAAACAGAAGGCTGTTATATTATACTGGAGGGTTGAATGGATGGGACCCCTCCTAATTTAGCCGCAATATATGCACCTAACGCTACCCAAACAAACTTTCTCGACTCTCTTACACCATTGCTTTTTTGGGACCCACTAACTCCGCCGCTATGGGGGGGGAGACTAATTGCATCCTGGATTTACATCTGGATTGCTCCTATCCCCCTCTGTCTTCTGCTATGAGCAGCCGCACCTCCTGCCACTTCAGAAGATGGAGCACTCATATGGGTCTTTATGATGTGTGGTGCCTGGGCCATCCGCAAGGACACGAGTACTCATTCTACTCACCTGTCCATGACCTACATGCCAGGATTGATATCCTTTTCAGCACTACCCAGACTGGCCATCTCTTGAATCAGTCGGAGTACCTAGCACAAACACACTCAGACCATAACCTGCTGGTGGCGACTCTGTCATGGGGCACACTACGACCCATCATCCCCAACTGGCGTCTTCAGCTGGAGGCCCTTTTGGACCCACTGGTCTGTGATGCACTATCCCATGACTTTTCTTAATATATGGCACCTGTTACATATCATTCATAATACCCCACCTGATGACCTGGACTGGGAAGCAGTCTCCTTTGACACCCTGGGGTGGGAATTCCTTTTGGCGAGTCTTGAAGCCACGAGATTCAGACTGCGGCTTCTGAGATGGATCAGCACATTGTATACAGAACCGGTAGCCAGGGTGAAGACGGGTCAGGTGATATCTAATAGCTTTGTTATACAGAGAGGGACGCAACAAGGCTGCCCGCTATTGCCCTTCACTTTGCCTTGTCTGTGGAACCCGTTGCTTGTTATATGCCCAAACATGCTGGGATCTGGGGAATCCCAGAATTGGGGCATTACCATGTTGTATCTCTCTACGAAGACGATGCTCTCATTTATCTCCAGGATATACGAGCTACACTTTGGTTGCTTGAACAGCTCCTGGAGACCTTTGGGGAGGCTTCGGGTCTACGGGTTGATTGGCCCAAATCACGTATATTCCCGCTGGCCCCACACTCCCCTGCCAACAGAAGGTCCTTGGCGGACTCACAACAGCAGTGGAACTATGACTCCTTTAAGTATTTAGGAGTCAATGTTTATCATACAACGCGTGATCTTCTTGATGGTAATCTACACAAAGCGTTTGCAAATATCTGTAATTCCCTTACCTTCTGGCGTTCTTTGTCACTGTCACCGATCGGCCGTGTGGCGATATCCAAGATGTTAATCCTCCCCAGATTGCTTTATTTATTCTCAGCATTACCTGTAGTAGTGCCACGTGTTTTTTTTTAAATGCTCAACGGTTTGCTTCTTGACTTGATTTGGGGTGATGGACACCGTAGGGTAGCCCTTACCAAGCTCCAGAGACCAATGGCAGAGGGTGGACTGGGTGCTCAAAATTTCAAACTATATTATGCAACTGCACTGGCCGATGGCCTAGGTATTCTTGCAAGCATGTCCGAAATCGCCCACTATACAGGCCCAACTGGGAAATGTTGCGGTGTACACATGGTTAACAGACCCTAATGGCCCCCATAGACCAATGACGCAGATAATGAAGGGGGCACACACCGGCTGGCACCGCTTCATACATCTTAAGGGCCCATACATCCCATATTCACCAGAGATTTCCATTTGGGATGTACCCGGGATAACAAAAAAAACACGAGCTGCAGAACGTGATAAATGGACTTAAACAGCGATCACCCGTCTGGGAGATTTATCCTCAGTAGGCACACTTATGTCATTTCAAGACATCATTACCAGATGTGGTATTGTCGCTGGGCAATTTCTCACTTACTATGTTTTATTGCAAGTCATGCGTGGCCTCTGCGGCACAGTGGATAAAGAACTGCCCATATCACAGGCATTACACACTATTCTGTTGACCAAGGGAACACACCATACCATTATCACTTTATAAACAGCGCTCCACACACCTGGACCAGACTTTATGCAGATGGCGTGTGAGAAGCGGTACACAGTGCTGCAGCAACCACTGACTGACACGGAATGGAGTGGGGCCCTACAAACTGTAAAGGGGATATCTTGAAATGCTAGGTTCAGATTCACACAATTTAATTTTATACATCAAGCCTATCTGGACCCCCACCGCATTCAACGTATGTTTCTCACACTCAACCCGGGCTGCCCTCGCTGTACCTTACCGTCGACAGGATTTTATCATATGCTATGGGACTATCCAGTTTTACAAACCACCTGGTGCAGGTTTCCAAAATAGTATCAGACTTGACCACACATCCCCTCCCCGTCACACCTACTTCTTGTCTCTTGGGTCTTTGCCCCCGTAAGAAAGGTGATAAATACCTTCATAGATTAATTGAGTTGGCTTTTGTGCTATTTAAACGTAGGATAGCTATGGCATGGAAATCCCGGGCTCCTCCGGCCATATCCCAGTGTTTAAAGGACTTGCTAATTTGGGCCAGACAAGAAGCGCATCATATTCAATAGTTTCGAGCTTGTGAAATTATCTGTAAAGGTGGGGAATGCTGGGACCCTCTGGTATTAAACGTTGAGGCCAAAAATGATTTACATCTCACTTCACAGGTAGGATATCCATAGAAGTATGTGTTACTATCTTCCTTTATGCACCACAGCTAATTCAGTTGTACACATCCCCCACGAACCCTCGTGCCTAGATACTCCCTCCCACACTACTAATAGCAGAGACTTCTTCCTACCACAGCACATATAGTCCCACAAGTGTTACGTTTTTCACATTCTGAATTTGTTTACTGTTTGTAAAAGATGTTTATAAGCTTATGTCACAAGATGGTCTTTGGAAGAACACCAGCTGAGTAATGTCTAGTTATATGTGAATTGATGCCGTTTGTGATATCGATTCGCTCAGTGAAATGACCTAATGTAAAGTCTTGAATATCATTGATAAACCAATAAATAAACATAAAAAAGTATGTCTATTTCCTAATAATGTGTACTTTATAAGCTATGCGTAAACTGACGATAAATAGTCTTTAAACCAAATACTTTCTAAGAATGAGGAAGGATTATCATTAAGAAAGGCATGATATATTAATAGTTGGTCTACCGTCCCATTCCACAACATGTTAATATCATCAATGTACCTCCCCCAAAAAACAATAAAATCTGTCCAGGGGGAGGTATGTCTACCCCGCGCATGTTCTCTTTCGTACCATCCCATTAAAAGGCAAGCATGCAATGGAGTGAATCTTGAACCCAAGTGGTAGACCAACTATTAATGTATCATGCCTTTCTTAGTGATAATCCTTACAATGTCAAACTGAGCATACAACACAGTAAGGAAAGAATATATTTTTGGGATATTCAATTCTTTGTATAAAACAATAAGATACAGAGTGCAATGTTTAGAAAACCTACAGCTTGCAATAGTATCTTACACGCAACAAGTGCCCATCCCAAGTCAGTTGTCCGCAACATCCCTTTTGGGGAAATGATAAGCATAAGACGCAATTGCAGTACTGCTGACAATTTCTTGGCCCAGACTGAGAATACAAAACAGAGATTTAAAAAGAGAGGATATGATGATAAAGTTTTATTGAAGGCAGAAAAACAGATTATGCAAATGACCAGAAAAGAAACACTGTATGTGAAATCAAAGAATGATAAGAAAAAATTCGATCAGGTGACCCTTGCAACCCAATATTCAGTACTGAGTGATGATATTTATAAGATCTTAAAACCCCATTGGCATTTGCTTATAGAAACAC
Source organism: Pleurodeles waltl (assembly GCF_031143425.1). Taxonomy (NCBI): domain Eukaryota; kingdom Metazoa; phylum Chordata; class Amphibia; order Caudata; family Salamandridae; genus Pleurodeles; species Pleurodeles waltl. The sequence continues at coordinate 417,189,505 of NC_090445.1, read as the reverse complement.
CTGGGCTAAAGGGATATATATCCAAACTACCCAAGGTCACTTATCGCAGATGCAAGACATTAAGGGACCACCTGTGTCCGAGTTACATTACTATGACCAATAAGAAAAATGTGGCTTCCCATGACAACGAATGGGTTCTATGTTTGTCATGAGTGCAACATATGTATGATGGGTTTGGATAAAACAAAAAGCTTTTGTTATAACACAACATGAAAATATATAATTAGACATTTTGTCAACTGTAAGACAAAATAAGTTGTGTATGTTTTGGGTTGCACGTGTAATAAAATCTATGTGGGAAGTACTGTAAGGTCTTTAAAATTGCGGGTGCAAGGGCATGTCCGTGCAACAAGAAACAAAGATACTAGGTATCCTCTAACACTCCATATGATGCAACATCATTCTGGGAATGCTTATATTTGGTTCCATGGGGTGGATTATATACCCCCTAACCTGAGAGGTGGAAATAGAGAGCTAATATTACGTTAAAAGGAGACTGCATGGATATGTTGCCTTTGGGCAGTTGAGATGGGCCACAATACAGATGACGAACTCCATTATTTCTTATAATTTGTTGCCTATGTATTCTTGACTTGTATTGGAATAGGCTGATAGAAATATTGACGCAAATGGATACAAATTAGTGTATATACAAAAATTGTATTAACATCATAGATGAATTTGGATTTTTATTATGAAGGAATTGTTAAAAATATTTCTACAGATTGGATTGCCATCTGTGATTAGGAATTGGGCATATTCCGATTTGACTTACTATAATTGATGCAAGTTCTTTGGTTGAATTTAAACTCAAGGTTACTGAAGGATTAACATAGTCTAAGTTGATGACCATCAATTTGGCCGTATTTAACAAAGGCCGATCTTTGGCATCTTTGGCAGTTTTTGCGTAATTACGATTGTATATTGGATATATGTAACAATGCCAAATGAATAGGCAGAGCGTCTTATGCTGCTACGATTTATATGGCTGACGATAAAGATTGTTAAACTCTTCGTCTGACTAAAAGGTATTGATAAATACACATAGTCCAAGATGGCCGCCATTTATAATGTCGATCTTCATGCAGGACGTCTTCCGATATACGGGATTTTACTTCCGGGGTATGGCGGTTCTGACATTGGGTGTAAGCACCTTTGAACAACAAGCGAGTGGTAAATTTAAAATCCAAGATGGCCGCCATTATCACAGCCGATTTTGTAGCAGGACTCTCTCTGATAAACAGGATTTCATTTCCGGGGTATGGCAGTTCTGACATTAGGTGTACGCACCTGTGAATAATAGGCAGGCGGTAAATTTAAAGTCTGGGTACTCCGGCATAGCTTGGTTTGCCGGAACAAACTGCACACTCAAGAGCGGGTGCTATTATGGAATGCCAAAATAAAGGGAGATGTTAAAATGGCTGCACCGTTTTCTGAAATTACAAAAGCTACTCTCTTAGTCTATCTGTTAGTGACGGTTCATAAGTGGATTTAAAACTGTTTTTGGAATAAGGTCGGAAGTCTTTGTTGGTTTAGATTAAAAACTATATTGATGTTAAAAAGCAGGCGGTAAATTTAAAGTCTGGTTACTCCGGCATAGTTTGGTTTGCCGGAACAAACTGCACACTCACGAGCGGGTGCTATTATGGAATGCCGAAATAAAGGGAGATGTTAAAACGGCTGCACTGTTTTGTGAAATTACAAAAGGTACTCCCATGGTCTATCTGTTAGTGACGGTTTATAAGTGGATTTAAAATTGTTTTTGGAATAACGTCGGAAGTCGTTGTTGGTTTAGATTAAAAACTATATTGATGTTAAAAAATTTGGATTTACCAGCACTGTGGAGAATCAAATCGCATTTTAGGAGTATTATCTGAATTAAACTCGATCAGTGAGTTTATATTATGGTGACTTCGTACATGTTCTATATAGACATGAAAAACATGTGGGTAATTTGTGACCAAATATAGGCAGATTAATGATGGATGGTAAAAGTAAAGAAGACGTGATATTTGGCAATAAAAATGCAAAAGAGATGATGACATCTCACGTCTTCTCCTTTGGGTAGAAGTTTTACGGATGATATTATGACAATCGTCAAAGAGAATGTTATAAAATATGTGAAATAGTGTTTCTTTCTTTACATCAGATGTAAAATTGGAGAGATTAAGGGCCCGAGAGAAACAAGATACGACTAACCAGTTTGAAATTGATTGACTAGGTATGTTTAAGATGGTGAACTCAATACAATTGGCTATGAATGATTGCGTATATATAGGGAGTGTTATTCATAAAGTTAAAAAAGATGTAATTTTGGTTTTGAATAATTGATTGTGAGTTTGAAATCACCTGGGGATATATCATTTCCAATGTAAATTATATGTATTATGTTACAGCCCTGAAGAAGTCCTATGTTGGAGGATGAAACGCGTTGGCTGTTGCTGTTATGATTGTACATATTATTGGAAAAGTGAAGGAGAATAAAAAGAAGATTTTTACAATCTCACATTAAAGAACTGAACTTTTAAAAAATATATATTTCTTTGGAGGGTGGTGCACTACCATTATTCTAAATTATGTTTCTTCCTTTTTTGTAAAAGGATTACACCTTAGCAGCAGGTGTTGGTCTAAGTGCACACAAAGGACAATAAATACTTTTGGAATTCTATTATATCGATAGAAATATTGGGGTAGGTGCGTTGATTATAAGCCTGCTTCTGTTTAGTTTTTAGAAGATTAAATCTGTTCAGTAGTTTACGAGAAATTTGAAAAAAATCCAAATTTGTGTATCTGAGCTCTCAAATAAATCGTGAATAATGATGAGCTCGTGCATGGAAATGCACAGCTGTGATTGGCTACCAACACTTCAAACCAGGACGTGTTGGCAGCCATCTTGGGACTCGGCTTCAGCCAAGTCACAGTAAAAAAGTTAAAAAAAGAAAAAGAAAAGGGGCCGGGGTAGGGACACCCTGACACGTTAGTTCTGGTGGGGGGGGGGAGGGGATTTCCAGATGGACCCCCAGAGCAAAAAAGATATATTTTTTTAATTAGATTTTGCCGCAAAATTGCAATATTCGCATATTCACTGCAAAACATTTTTAAAATACCAACCGCTTATTTTTGATAGGCCCCCGGGTGGGCCAGGTCTCAGGGGCATTCATAGTTTGGAGTGTGGGGGGGGGCTCCAGGGCCCCCCACAACCCCAGGGCTGGCCTGCCAAACCCCTTCATCTTGCGGACCACCACCTCCCCGGGGCAAATTGGTTTAGCTGTGTGTCCCGCCACCACCCTGCAGCTCGAGGACCGCCACCTCCCTGGGGCTTTAATTATAATACATGGGGAGCTTGTGCCTCCCCTGCATCCCCAGGGATCACCACCTCCCTGGGGCAAACAATATAAATATGGAAAGCCCATATTTATATAGCTCCTGCTATGTCCCTGGGTGCCCACCCCCGGGGCATAGCTGTTTGCTGTGGCTTGCTACAGCAAACAGTCCGCTGTTTTACAGCTGGACCAGTCAAGCAGGTCTGCTGTCACAGAGCGGATCTTTCATCTCTGTCCCCTGCATGCGTGCACGGGACAGAGATGAAATGCTTCAGCAAGCAATGAGCTGCTATTAAACCAGCTCTGTGCTTTCTGAAGCCATGGCATTGTGAAGGAAGCCTTAAGGCTTACCCCACAGTGCCAGATAGCCTGTAAAGGGCATTTTGTACATTTTTTAAAAAACATAAATAAATAAATATGTAGGGACCGCAGGGGAGAACTTGAGGGTTCCCTCGCAGTCCCAGACAGCCCATAAAGGGCTAAGAAAAAGGCAAAAGCAATAGCTGAGCATTGAGGGTTCGAGTACAGCTGGACTTGTTTCCCACTTTTTTCTTTCTTTTTAATAAAGTACAAATTATTATATTTTATAAAAATGACAGATACATTTTTTATTTGAAATTGCACACAAATATCTCATTCTAAGTATATGAGACATCATAGCCTTAAAAAACTCTCTATCTGTCTCCCTCTCACTTTCTTTCTCTCTCTCTTTTAATTAATTTCACCCACTCAGACACTTACGCACCCACTCACAGGCCCTCATGCACTCACTCGCAGCCTCAGTCAGACCGTAATGCGCGCACTTACAGACCCACTCAGACATTTATGCACCCACTCACACACCCGCGCACATACTGATCCACCCACTAAAACACCAATGTACGCATTCTCACACCCAGACAAACACTATGATGGCCATTCCCACCACCAGATACAGCCTCTCACACCTAATCTCACACCCAGAGAGGTCTCGGCCCACTTCCGCCATGCACGCCCAAAGGGCTGTGCACAGTATGGGGGTGGGTGGTTAGGGGGGTTGGCGGCAGGGAGTGGCTGCTGGCTAGCTATTGCGGACAACCCTCACACCCTAAGGTAACTATAACTCATGCCTTTGCCATGCACAGCTAATTACTCCACATATTATATCATTGATGACATCTTCTATGCCATCTTTCATATTATCACTGCAACATTTGCAATAAAACTATTGATGAGACAACTATAAATGGCGAGGGCGCGAGTTATAACCTTAGGACACGAGTTATAGGTACTTGAAAGACCTCTAATTATACCTGCTGAATTTCTATGGTTTTGCACGAGTAAATTCAGAACCTAACTATAACATCCCTGTATCGTTTGTTTTTTTCGCTACCAATCATACATTATTCCGAAGTCCTGGGGCTCAAATCGTGACGTATTGGGTTCTGGAAACCCAAATACTTCAAAAGTTCACATCTAGGCATAAAATATGCCACAGACACCACCGGATTGCAATACATGATTTATTTACCCAATATGTCCACACCAATGTGTTTTGGCTTTAGCCTTGGTCACAGTAGGACCAAGGCTACGACAGAAATGTGTCTGTGTGGACAAATTGGGTGAATAAATCATATGTTGCAATCCAGAGGTTTCTGTGGCATCCTCTATGCATGGATGTGCATTGTGAACTGATAAAATCTCTCTCTCTCTCTCTCTCTCTCTCTCTCTCTATCTCTCTCTCTCTATCTCTCTCTCTCTCTATATATATATATATATATACACACATATATATATATCTGCACTTGACGCGGCATAATATTCTGCAACAAAATGCCGGGGGCGCCGAATGTAACACGCGCCACCGCATCTATAATAGCCACTTGCCTCCAGGATTCTCAAAAAGGAAACTGCACTCCAAGAATACTGTGAATCGATTTATTAACTCGCAACGGATCGCTTTTCAGCGTTTTCTGCCTTTATCAACCTTGCAGTTGCCATTTTGAAACGTCTTATTATACCTTTCATTAGTTTGGTGTTAATCCATTCATAAAGTTTCTGGACAGGCTTAAAAGGGGTTACTCATTTGTATAACTCTGTTTTTTAATATCGCAAGTCAAAAATTTGGGATTCCTGTCTATCTTAATTATATTTTGATCACAAATGTGACTGGCTGGATTGAACTATTTTAGACATTTTTAAATGTTCTTTTTTTTAAATAAATTGTGAGTGCTACAGAAAAAAAAGTCACAGCCATGGGGAGACATCATGAGAGGTGCACTACCACAGGAGAGTGCTACGAACAACCAGAGACATGGAAAAATGCTACAACCTCACCCCCTCCAAAAAACAGGCTTGAGGAGCAAAAATTGCTATTGTAGTGATATCGCTATTCAGCATCTGACATTTTGGGAAAAGAAAAACTGCAAGATTTTGTGCTGAAAATTTAAATTTTATAAAAAGTCTTTTTACCAAAAATAAGAAAATGAAAAAACATTGAAAAATATATTCCACTTAAAAATGAAAAAAAAAAAAACAGCGGCAAAGTCAACAAAAACTGTGCATAGCGAGAACTGCCCATTTGCACCCTGTGGCCAACCTCTGCTGCAGGCAGCCGAAGGTTGTGCGCAGCAGCGGCTGGCCACCTGTGATTGGTTGGGTGCAAGGCAGAAGTTGCCCACGTATGGCAGATAGAGCTCAAGGTCAGGGCAGAAGCCAGGCCCTGTGGCCAACACTGCTACATGCAATGAAGAATGCCTACCCTTGGTCGGTTGGTCGCAGGGCAGAGGAGGCCAGCCTTTGGTGGGTGGGATGCAGAAGGTGCTCATAAACATGCAGCATGTAATTGTAATTGTAATTGTATTTATATAGCACTTACTACCCCTGACGAGGCGTCAAAGCATTTGTCGGCAAGTTTCATGATACTCTGGAACCCAAGAGGAATTAGTGGTCGATTACTATATGGCAGAGGTCTTCAAACTGGGGGACGGGCCCCCTAGGCAGGCCTCAAGTGATCCTGGGGGGGGGTCAGGATCTGGCCAAATGAAGCATTATACAGATAACAGGGCTTTGTTTTAAGCAGAAGCATGTTATTGCATTTTTTAAAAGGTAACAGTACTTAACTGCAATGTTAAAATAGGTCTAGACATATTTAAACATTGCAATCTTTATAAAATAATTGTGAAAAATTCTGAGGGGTGCAATGATTTTTTTTTTTTCAACCGGGTGGGGGGGGGGGGCACAACATTAAAAAGTTTGGAGACCACTGCTATAGGGAAATATGAGTAAAATATTGGTATTAGGATGAGTTACTTTGAACGGAGGATATGAGTTTTTTTGGTTGGATTGACTAGAGTAAAGGAGGGATAGAGGAGAGAAGAATTCAGAAGTGCTAATTGGGAGTTTATAGTAATAGGATGAGGCTTAGGATGAGTAAAGCAGAAATGGAGGAGGGAGGAGTCTGTGGAAAGGGGTTAGGGATATCATAGTAGCAGAAGGGGGTTTGGATGAGTCAAAGGTGAGGTAAATGAGGGAGAAATTAGTAGGATTGTTTGGGAGATCATAGTAGTAGCTGAGGTGTGGGGTGAGGCAGTGTTACTAATTCTAACCCCAATACTCTACCTACATACTTATGTGTTCAATATTTTGGTAGATATGGACATTTCGAAATTTTGGATCTAAAATAACAGTGGTGCGAAATTATTGATGTGAACTAATGAATGAATGGATCAATGTTGTGCTTATAGAGTGCACTATCACTTCCAAAAGAGCATCCTAGCACTAAGCAGCAGTGAACATGGATGAGTAAGCCAAGGTGGCCTGAGGAACTTGTGCATCAAAGGATGAGAAAATAACACAGTGCATCAGAAATGACAACAAGCCATATCTTGAGCTGTCTTCTAGACATGATTTCCAATTCAATGACTCACAAGTGTCTAGGAAGATGATCCCAAGCCTTTGCACATAGAAATGTAAAGGATTTCACTCCTCTTGCTTTAATTCTAATTGTAGGAAGTTTAATCAAATTGTCTTGTGTGGATCGGAGCGTTGCATCGCCCACAACATGAAGCTGATGAGAGAGTTGATCTCAAACCACCACAGTTGCTGCGGAAACATCATTATATTTTAGTCTTATTCCCGCAGATGCTCATTACATGAGGACATCCTGCGCTGTCACTCCACCTGGTAAAAATGAACTCCTGCATGAGTGTTTCTTCTGCTTTTCTCTCATCCTCTTAGTTTGTGTCCTAGAAATCTTTACCCACAGTACTTGCTACATTCTCGATATCATTATTTGTGTGAAAATGCCCGGTAAGCATAAACTTCATCCTATCATCCACTCCCAATTTATTTTCATTGAACTGGTCGATTCCTTACTTAGGAATCAATAGAACATATATTGAGGGCCACCCAGATCTGAATAGTCCCAAATGTTGTCAGTCAAAAGTCAGACCTAAGCTTATTCATCACTCGTTGTTTTTTAAAAAAAATTTTAACAGCATCATTTGGCAGTGCCTTTAATTTGCCTCGTTTCCAATTGTTCATGAAAATTCGTTATTTTACATTTGGGTTCCCTTTCGTTGTCTACTCGGTGCCCGATTCACAAAAAAAAAAAATCTCACTGTCTTCGCGTGAAGATTGAAGAGTGCTAATTGTACTCTTAACCTTGTTAATTGTCTGTCTGCAGATCATCTGCTGGTTAATGGTTAGCGTTTGACTGCTTAGCTGTAACACTCACCATTTTTGTAGCACTAACGTTAAATGTAAAACAGAGGGTTTAAAATGCCATTGTGAATTTCCGTGAGTGTCCACAGCATTGACCCCGTGAGTGCTTTCCACCTTCCCTGTTGCCATAAATCCTGACCCTCTTCCTGTAACACCCAGGTTCCAACCCTGCAGGAAATAAACCTCCAGACCGGTAAGCATTCCATAGCAGTCCCTGTGGAAGCACAAATGTTCAAAGATCCTGTGAATAAGAAGTAAAGGTGCGTGAAAAAAAATGTTCTCGAAATTTTGTGACAATTGTGAATTTTGCCAATTTCCTTTAGCGGTATTCTACGTAAAACTTAAACCCATTGGCATACCAGCATACCTCATGTTCATAAGTCAGACAAGATGCCGATGAGACGCTTGAAGATAAAATGTCTTTGATGAGAAGTTTTTCTACCCCAACCAGTCTCCCGATGTAAAGGATCGTGCGAAATTTCACACCTGCGGAATTTCGCAAAATTCATGAAACATACATTTCACGAATTTCATGGCTGTAACAAAACTTTTGCGAACATTATCAATATCTGCTGTCGTCCGTCTCCTCGCTTTTCACGTACTTCGAGGCATAACACGTTTGGTGAATCGGGCACTGTTAGGTAGTCAGTTTTGTATGCGTTTTATGTAGATACTGAATTGTTTCATGCACATTTTTATTTGTTTTTGTGTGGGTATTTTATTTTTTTCCACCAATATAGTGGCTTGTTCAAGTAATATATATATTATCGTCGGTAAATATATATTTTTATTATTGCTTTTGTTTGTGTTCAAGCGTCAGTAATGAATGGCAATAGGCAGATTTGCTACTGGATAAGTACAAAAGTCTACTGAGCCTGACGTCTCAGTCCGCCAACGCCCCTATCGCGCCCTTTGCCCCCCTTACCTCTGCCTCTCACGCGCTGTTCAGGACCCTGTGATCTTCAACATCTCAGACCAACCCCGCCCCTCCGTGTGGATTATTCCACTGCGCTTGTCGCTTCACCGGCACGTGAGCTCGAGGAGGGAGAAGGAAAAGAAGAGGGGAAAGAGTAAAGGAAAAGATAATATATGCAGACGGAGTTAGAAAAAGGGCAGCAAATGAACGAAAGACAGGAGCAAGGAAGGACAGCATACAGGGAACTGGCGGAAAATATAATGAAAGAAGCTGCAATAGAAGAAGCGAGCTAGAGCGGGGGCCGAGAAAAGCAAAGGGAAATAACACGAAAAGAAAGAAAATGCCAGAAATAGATCAAGAAGATACAGAATGAGGAACAAAGAAATATATAGCGCCACCTGACGATAAGAAAGTAATAAAAGGAAGGGACGGCAGAAAGAGAAATTAGCGAACTGAGATAAAAGGGGAAGGAGTTTGAGGAAGAAACAGCCGAAAACAGGATCTGACCAATATAGAAAGACAAAGGAACGAAAACGCACAGGAAATAGAAAACATCAGAAAACGAACGTGACTTGTATGTTACAGACCGAAATGAGAGTGAGGCTGAGAGGGCACGGTGTTAGTGTACCTATTGCTCAGTGGTGCGTGTCCTGTTGGTCACTGCTTGGAAGAGCGCAGTGAGGCGGCAGAGGTTTATTATCCCAGCCGCAGAGAGCTGCGTGCGGCCCGCAGGCCGACGGGCCTACGAACAGCCAGAAGGCTCCGAGGTGGGTTAATGCACTTACTGGGGAGATCCTGCAAGTCACAAAACCTAACTCCATCTACAAAGCTCATTAGGTTTAAGTAACTACAGCAGAGATTTGGACGCATTGGACGCAGATTCTAATTGCAGTGAGATGTGTTGTGGAGCTCACTGTACAGAGCCATGTTGGACATGAACGTGACAAGTTCTAAACCTAGTGAAATCACTCCATCCGGGCATTGCACTAACAGTTTTAACTCCATGTCAGTAACGTCTAAATATCGTGTTGATGTAATTGTATGTTCTTAGTACGCACCACCAACACCGCAAACTCTCACCAGTTTTAGCCCCCACCTCAACCTGTACTCTTCAGATTCCTGGGACCCCATGTTGATTGTCACTGTGGACGTTAATGTTCCACTGCTGGGTAAGGAAGTGATCTATACGTGGAATACACAGAATTAAATGCAGTTATAACACGCGGGAGTTTGCGGTCCCGGCATTAAACCCAGTGCCCCGTTTCCTTATTACAGGTGACTTTCGATGGCTGCAGCCTCGGGGCAGCTAATGAAATGACGTAGCTGGTCAGCTGCCACGAGGCCCGATCCACGAGCCGGCAGCCACGCTAGCCTGAAAGGCATTACAGCTGCAGTTTAAACAGATTTTCATTCTTCCGATCTTTCCCTCAAATGGACAGTGACAGCAGAAAGTAGATATATTTATGGGAACATTAAATATGATTCAATGAAAAATAGAATATCTCTGCATTTATCTACGTTATGAGGCCCATCATTTTTAATCCGACATATACTAAACTGATTCGAATATATTTTATTTTCACACTAGATTCGATTTTTGTTTTTCATGTCTGCAGCAGTACTGTATCTTCCATATGGAATGCAAGTCACCGGGGATTTAAGCGGTTCCAGGGGAAGGTGATCTTCTGGCCAACTCTTACACGAGCCTTTTCCATAGCTGCTGCTAATCACTGGGACGTGTTAAAGGTTAGAAGCATTACTGACATTCTCAGCTTCAGGAAAGCCTTGAAAACCTGGCTGTTTCCCGGATAAAAGTAGACAGTTTTCACATCACGGGTTTCTATTTTCCATCTCATCACAACCTCTCACCTTAAAGTTTTGAGCCAAGATACCTGTTGGTGATGGTTGTGTTTCATACATTTAGATAGATTGATAGACATACCCTCTGCAAGTTAGCTTGGAGTTTCATGACCTTATAAACTCGTCCTTTGGCCTCGTTCCTCTATGTGGAGACTGAACTCCTCTGTGACTTGTAATAGTCTCACAATGTTCAGCAGGGGCTGCTATGTTCCATATATGATGAAGAACAGACTCGACGATGGAGGAGGGACAACTGATTGTGACCTGCACTTTCCCCTGTTTGAAAGCAATAGTAAAGCTGGAGACTACGCAAGGCCTATGTCGTTAAAGCAGCGAGGTGAAAGGAGAGCTTCGAAGGGTATTACATACTCAGCCCATTCTCTGCATGGTGCAGCCTTGTCTAACCTGGCTGTAAAACAACAGAAGGAGCTATGGATGGGGCACATTCATTTATTTAAACTAAAAAACTTGTTAGATATAGCATCCTTTTCATGTGGATCACAGAGATTTCAGTAACAGAGCGTAAACATACACATATTCATCAGCGGTCCTCGCAGTACCCGCAGCACATGCTGCACCTGTTCAAGGCAGGGCACACCACAGTGGAGATGCAGAGGCGGAACCTGAGTCACACCAAACTCCCCTCAGGACCAGCAGTGACAGAGTATTGTGTTTCCTTCCTCACTGTCTCTTTGCACACATCCAGCTGCCACTGTTCGCATTGCTCTGTTACATTTTAGCACGCTGTTTTCCAAGGGATATTAATATTAGCCAATTAGCAGTGGTAAGCATAAGCTCATATTTGCATGTGAAATGCTATCTCTGCCTTCAGCCCTACTAGACTATTAATCCATGACTGCCTGCAAGATACAAGGCGAAACGTAATGAGCTTGTTTTATTTTTCATTTCGCAAGTCTGTAAGAGGCACTGGGACGTATGATGCCATCAGCTACCCCTGGTTTTTCAGCCACCAGCATGATGGATTGTGGGGCTGTAGTTTTGCCTTTACTGCTGTCATTATAGACTCAAAAATCCAGCATGCAAAGCACTGTTGGGTAAAATCCAAGCATTGGCTTAAAGTATTATTCATGCAATGAAGCCACTTGTCAGTTATGTTAAAAGCTTTACAAAATCATCTAGTGTTTCAAAAACTGCTTGTTTCATACGTAAAACTCGAATTAAACTCTGCTTGCATATTTTGTGAGGTTTCACTCAAATCATGCAGTAAAACAGGCATTGGCAATTCGGATTGTTTTGTCTTTTGTGTAGTGGAAAGTTTTACACCGAGTTTCACAACACAAATGTATATTATACCCAGCAGCTTCACAACCTTTCCTAACATAAAGAAGTATGGAATAGATGGCAGTACCAGAAAGATTATCACAATATTCTCCCCCACACACACAGGATAGACCCAACACATCAACATACTAGTGTTGGAGTGAGAGGCCTCTTGTACTCTTTCAATAATCAGACACAAACATACAAGCAGTGCAAAGCTCCTGGCAGAGACAGTCAAACATTTTCCGGAATTATCATAAACTTATGGGCTCATATAGGATGACCCATCACCTACCTAGTGTGCTTTGGTTTGTCAGAGGGTTCCACATCTACCACAAGAATTATTTTTCACTGGTTGTACAGTCTCCTAGTTAAGGTTTTGCAAGTTTATGTTGACATATAGGTTTCCCCTTTGTAACACTATCAGATCTATATTAAAATTGTATGTGGATTCGCTGTAAAAGCTTTCATCGGTGTCTCCTTCCAACAAGATTAACAGTAGGAGGGTCGAACAATGTACTCTGCCCTTCTACGTCAGGCGTCTTTCTCAGGACTATAGGTATCTCATATCACATATTGTGAAACAGTCCCTGGTTTATAGGCATGAGCACTGGCATCAAAAGGGAGGTGCTGGGCAGGTGGATCACATTTCTCCAGTCCCCACTTCTCAAAGAGGCTCCACAATGCGGTATTGGAGAGGCTTACGGCACACGTGGCATGTGGCATGTTTCACAGGTTGTGTCGCTGTAATCGCAGCCTGTGCTGTAAACAGGCCATGCCCATGCTCCCAAGCCACCCTCACAGCTGACGATGTAGGTGGCGGGCGAGCACAGGCCTTGAGACCACGAGCCACGCGCCCAACTTCTACCTCACTACTAAAGCGAATAAGGTAGTGGTACTGAAATGGTGACGGCTGAGTCCAAAAATTCTCGGCAGCCCCACCTGTGCTACTCCCTACTGGGAAAAGCAAAGCCACAGAGGCTGAGAACAGCTCTGACCTCAGCCTGAACCTCTCGCCCTGCTGTGTGTGTCTCTGACTGACACTATTTACAGCTGAGGTACCCACTTTGAAATTAACAAAAGCATATTTTGGATTATTTCACTTTAGCGCATTGGAATGCATTGAGTGACATTTATTTGAATCAGTGATCCATACCCCTTCTGCCCTGATGATTTTGTTAGTAGCCTAAGAGGAAAGTCAGTTCTTTAGTCTTTATTGATGATATAAATCGTGTAACATCATGGTCTAGTAAACCATATGAAAGAGAGTTTTTTGTACACGTGCTCTCGAACATGAAAAGGAGGCACAGTGAAAAGGTAATTGCCTAGGGTCACACAATTTGGCCAAGCTAGGAAGCTATTACTGAAACCAGGGTCTTTGAGTCAGGGTGTCAGAGTATGTAAAGTCGGGTTTGCCCTGGGTTTCACTAAAACGTAACCGATTTGAGCTAAGTGCATTTAAATATCCTTTATTTAAAAACCAAACAAAAAAAAAACAGGGCAAAAGCAGTGAAACACCTCGACAGGTACACCTCGATCAGAAACAGTGGGCTCTTCCGTCTTTCATAGGAAAGGTACAGCCAGGGCAGCAGCACCTCAAACTTTCCCCGTCGTAGCACAAGTACAACTCGAGCAGGAGCCGGGCAAGGTTTGTGTCCAGGCAGAACAGGCATAGCACGGAAGTAGCAAAGCAAGCTTTCCTCCCTCACAGACAGCAGCAAGTGCAATCTTCCACTCTAGTCTAGTCTAGTTCACTTTCATAGTTAACAGACCAATCACAGGTAAGGCATGAGGGACATGTAGGTTACATACAGATCCCAGGAAAGAGTGCCTAAGGCACTGAGCGGGATGTATATGAGGATGAGTGAGTGAATGATCTGACACCATTCCTCCCCTGGTAATCCACTTCAGCATCTTGAAAGCCCTACTGCTGCCGCTTGGAGACCTGTTTGTGTTGATTCTTTGTTTTCCACTTATGGGGAAGGAGGCCTTACGTAGTAGATTATTGCTTTTTGGAGCAGCCTAAGTAACTAGACTCTAGAAAGGCACACAGGTGCCAACCGCTTTGAAAAGGTTTTGAAATGGCGCGCACCAGTTCTGTGCAACGTCGGCCTCTGTGCTAAACCTGTTCAAAACGTTGAGGATCGGGACTGCAAATATTAGATATTAGCAAACGGAGCGGGGAGATTGTTCTGCTGCTAAGGGTGGCATCTATAGTCTTGCAAAGTTGAGGGCTAGGGGCCCGCCTGGGGGGAGACATCCTCTGCAGATGGAAAAGTTCTTCCCACCACCTGACCGTAAAAGTGAAATGCGCCTTGGTCAGGAGCATGGAGTGATGCTGCCCCCCTGTGGTCCTAAACTGTATTGCTCTCTCTCACTCAAAAAGACCGTGCCTTATGTGAGATGCGTCAATGGAAGTAAAAATCAGACGTATTAGCTACAGCAAGAACAAAACATAAAAGGGTACCGTAGCCTTAACTCCTACAACAGACATCACTTGTGAAATAAGTGATTTAGTTTAGGACTGGCTGTCTGCCAATACTTCATAAAGGTATGAAGTCTGGAGCAATGAGTTGTCCACACAGTGTTTCGTTGAACGACAACATTCTCCGCATTAAGGAGAGCTACCAAAGGTACACAGACCTTTTACATTAGAAAAAGGTGTAAAATAATCTGGTTCTCATGTAAGGCACCCTAAAGCCCCCACCGCTTCCACCGCCAGTCATCGCGTGCCACATTTCAGGGGGCAATAGCCACATTAATTAAAAAACAAATACACTTTGGGCCTCCCCGAAGTTAACAAAGTCATTAGATTGAGCACCCCCAGTTGGCTCGTTTGAATGTTGATGTCACTGGAGAATAAGAGGAACTCAGGGTCATCCAGAATAATCTGCCTCAGCAGGACTGCACAGCTTTACCAAGCCATGCAAGGGGTGTGCATCGCAACTGCTTTTAGCTACTGAAGCCTCACTGGACGAGCCTGATGCTTCTGAGCCCAATAAAGAGGAAAAGAGGCTCTGCTTTGGATTGTTTCGGAGGGTGCACTGATGAACCACAGTAAGCGACAGGGTTTAAATGAGACATCGAGAGATTTACATCACTGCCATGGTTCTTTGAACTCTTGTAACAAACTGGGTGTCTGCAATGCTTCATGAAGATACTACTGGCCAGATTTACAAGGCCCTAACGCCACCGGAGTGTACCTTTTTGTGACGCCCCAGTGGCTCTGTGCAGTGTGCCACATTTACAAGGCAGCGCTAAGCCACTTTTTGTGGCTTAGCACCACCTTCCAAATATGGCCCCTCCAACGCAGTTTTCTGCATCAGAGAGGTGTGAAATGGGTGTTGCTGTGGTCGTTCCACCACAACACCCATTGCTTGTGACGCTACCCCAGATTTACAAGAAGGTGTAAATCTGTGGCAGTGCCAAAAACTAATGACCCCTGTAGGCTGGCGTTAGCATGGCACAACGAGGAGGAATACTTTTATTTCTCCTAGTTTTTGCTTTTTCCATGTGTGCTGCATTCTGCAGCACACATAGAAAGAGCAAAAGGCTATGAATGAATGTTTATGTGCAGGAAGGTGTCCCTTCCTGTAGATAAACAGTCATCAAAAAATGAAGATTTGCTACTTTTGTGTGTGCTGTGTTCTGCAGCACACATCGAAGTGCCAAATCACCATTGTAGATTGTTTATGTGCATGAAGGGACACCTTCCTGCACATAAACAATCAATTCCCTCAACGCATACAACATGACTGCATTGGCAGCTAAATTTAAGGCCAGCGCAGGGGGAAACACAGGTGTGCGGCATATTTTAGTAAATACGATGCATTCCTGCGTTTCTAAAGTGACCCAGCACGGCACTGCAAATTGTGGAGCTGCACCACTTTTTAGTAAATCTGGTCCTAAGTGTGGGATAATGAGTTGTTCACATACGGCTGAATGGCAACACTCTTTGCACTAAGAAGATCTACCTAAGGTACACCTTTGGAAGGATCCTTGGATCTAAATTCAGTCAGAAAGGCAGGACCTCAAGTGGTTAGTGATCTTCAGCCGTGGTAAATAGAAGCCAGCTCCGTTGTTTCTGAATTTGTTGGGATTGTGCATCCTCTGGCTATATTAAAAGCAAAATCTCCAGGTATGGAAGAAGTTAATCATTTGAACCATTCTGCAGCACACATAGAAAGAGCAAAAGGCTATGAATGAATGTTTATGTGCAGGAAGGTGTCCCTTCCTGTAGATAAACAGTCATAAAAAAATGACGATTTGCTACTTTTGTGTGTGCTGTGTTCTGCAGCACACATAGAAGTGCCAAATCACCATTGTAGATTGTTTATGTGCATGAAGGGACACCTTCCTGCACATAAACAATCAATTCCCTCAACGCATACAACATGACTGCATTGGCAGCTAAATTTAAGGCCAGCGCAGGGGGAAACACAGGGGTGCGGCATATTTTAGTAAATACGATGCATTCCTGCGTTTCTAAAGTGACCCAGCACGGCACTGCAAATTGTGGAGCTGCACCACTTTTTAATAAATCTGGTCCTAAGTGTGGGATAATGAGTTGTTCACATACGGTTGAATGGCAACACTCTTTGCACTAAGAAGATCTACCTAAGGTACACCTTTGGAAGGATCCTTGGATCTAACTTCAGTCAGAATGGCAGGACCTCAAGTGGTTAGTGATCTTCAGCCGTGGTAAATAGAAGCCAGCTCCGTTGTTTCTGAATTTGTTGGGATTGTGCATCCTCTGGCTATATTAAAAGCAAAATCTCCAGGTATGGAAGAAGTTAATCATTTGAACCAATGCTTTAAATGGAAATACAGAAGTGCAGGTACTCAGTCTTTAGAGTATCTGTTTGCTCCTAAAAAGTGCTGGTACGCTCCCATTAAATGTATTGCAGCAGTGCTGAGAAGTGCAGTACTCTCTCTTTCAAATTAAAGAAGTACCAGCCCATTTAAAGCACTGAAGTGAACCAATCTCAACTTGAAGGAAATCTGTTTTAGCCCTGTTTATCCTCATCAGGTCCAGGAAGGGGGCCAGGGAAACTCATAGATAACTTAAACTCCATGACCTTGGTTGAATAAAATTGTATCCACTTGTTGCCTGAGAACACGGTTGATTGCATGGCACGACTCTGCAATAGCTGCTGAATCCGACAAAATGTCTTATGCTTTTCATCCTATCTGGGCAATGGAGTCGAAACCCAGCTGAAGCTTGAATCATCAACTGAAACCCCACGCAATGACAATACAGACCACATGCATCACCCAGAGGTCTAATGTAGACACTGCATAGAGGTCCAAATAGTTATGGATTCGACCCACACCCATGTATTGGGGAAATGGAGGCTGCCTGCACAGTTACGCAGAAACAGTCTTGAGGCCTCATGCTGAATGATAAGACCGGAGTTGTGCCTTGGTGGACAGCTGAAGAACTGAAATAGAAACACCAGATGTCCCAAATGAAGATCTTCCATTATTTGCAGTTTAGGAATTCCCTAGCTGCCCATGCTTCCATGACAACTCACAGTGACGAAGTTAGCCCCCAAAAGGATAAAATCCTATCAGAACCTCTTTCTCAAAGAGTCACTTCACATAATACATATAAATAGATTCGAAACTCACTAGACCCCCCGCCCCCTTAGGATCCTCAGCGATACATGGGAGGAGGACTTGGGTGCCCTTGAGGATGTGGAGTGGTCTAAGGCCCTTACCTGCGAGTACTGGCAGGGTCGGGGTTTTGCGGAGTACAAATAAGACTCTTCATGGAAGTCATTACACATGAAGAGGTGTTTTGAAATCAGAGCAGCCATGATACCTGGGGTGCAAGCATGAGAGGAGGTGGTCTTCCCGGGGCGTTTATGCACGTAGTCTGGGAGTGTCCTTACTTAAAGTCTTTTGGAAGGAACTGTCGAGGTGTCTGTAGAAATGCTTAGGCATACAACTGCTGTCCTCAGCAAAGTTAGTTCTGTTTTGTTATGGGATGATGAACCACCACCCAAATACCATGAAAATACTGTGCCACCTGAGGTACATTGTGGCAAAGAGGAAAAACAACCTGCAAGAGTGAAATAAAATGCCAGGGAGTGTATGGTTGGGACAGAAAGAATCACGAGGTGGAATCCAGACTACACAGCCCTGGCAATAGCGGCATTTCAGCACTGGCCAGGGGCTTCTGAGAAAAATCTTTAGGCATCTGCAATTTTTACTTTACTTTTACTTTACAAATTAAGCACTCTGGGGCATATTTATACTTTTTGCCGCAAAACTGCGCAAACGCAGTTTTGCAGCAAAAAGTATAGCGCCGGCTTGCGTCATTCCAAAGTGCCAGCCGGGCACCAAATTTATCGAATGCCCCAAGCTGTCGCTCAGGTTGGGCTAGTGTCAGAAAAATGATGTTAGCTGGGTGGGGGTGGCAGTACGGGTGAATGGGGTTTTGTCTAAAAAAACTACGCTAGGCTGGTTAGAGGCAAAATAAATGCCTCTAACCAGCCTAGGGTCCCCTAGGCATGGCCATTGCACCCAGTGCCATGCAGGAGGACCCATGTCAGGGCCTCCATCGGCACTTAAATTTTTTTTTAAATACTTACCTATACTTACCCTACTTACCTGGGATGGGGTCCCCCATCCTCTGGTGTCCCTCTGGTGTGGGTGGGGGTGTTCCTGGGGCATGGGGTGGGCATGTGTGGGCCCATTCCATGGTGTTTCACCATGGAAATGGGTCCACAGGTCCCCTAACGCCAGGTCTGACCCAGGCGTTAAATAATGGCACAAAGCAAGCTTTGCACCATTATTTAGCCCCTCCTCCCACACATGCATCATTTTAGCACAGGGGACAAATATGGCTCTATGGGGTTAGCACCATTTTTTAGATGGGTACGCCTACCTTGCATCTCATTGACGCAAGGTAGGTGAATGCATCCAAAAAATGGTGCTAACTCCAATATTTTGACGTTAGACGTGTCTAGCATCAAAATATTATTATGGAGTTAAATTTGCATCAAACACAAATGACACAAATTCGGCGCAGCCATAGTATAAATATGCCCCTCAGTCCATAGAGGTGTCTTTTCTTTGTTGAATCAGGAACTTTCCTGACTTTCTCGCTAAATAGCTGATCTTCCTGTATTAGCATATCAGATATCAAAACGACTTTCTACACCTTCTCTGCGTCTCCTCTGTGGATGCCCTACCCGGGATGGACATTTCTCACAGGTCTGTCTCTCAGGCAGAGCTTCTTTGGGTGTGCCAGTGACCTCACTTTACAGATGTCATCAGAAGCTGTTAAAGTAACCTTCACAACTGGAGGATTTTTCCTAATTAAAATTCTCGATTCTCTGTTTGTTGAATTTCCGATTCAGTTTAAACTCACAAATTACGAATTACAAAACTGACTGTTCGTGCATCTGTTCCCTAGTCACTGTATTTTCTGAGTAGAGAGGCCCATGCAGCTCGGTTGTACTGTTTTGCTGCTGGTGTGGATGAGAGTAGAGCATACTGGCTACGTCATTCTTTGTATGTCGGCAAAATGTATAAAACGTACTGTGAAGCAATTAAAAAAATCTATCAAACATATTTTGCTCGCAGAACACTCCGAAACTATGATACTATTTTACCAAAAAATACTTGACTTACCGCCATTAAAAAAAGACAAACGGTTATGAACTTTTTAACTTCATAATAAGACACAGAGCAAACTCATTTTACCTCGATTTCAGCTGAATCTTCAACATTTCAGAAGTTGAGAAATAGTTTTTACTATATTTCGTAGTATGTTAAAAGCAAAGAGTGCTAATTCACTTTACTTCATTTTTATATTGGGGCAAAATCATTTATGTAATTTGTAATGCAGCAACCTTTTGTAAACACTATGGGGGTCATTACAACCCCGATGGTCGGTGTAATAGTGGCAGTAGTACTGCCAACAGGCTGGCGGTACATACCGCTACTATTATGACATTGGCGGTTTGGCCAAATCCAAACTGCCAAGTTAACACACTGACCGCCACGGCGGTAAGGATTGCCGGGCTGGAGACTACAGTATCCAGCCCGGCGACTGTCACTAGGCCGCCCATCGCATTTTGACCCAGCCCACCGCCATGATTTCCTTGGTTTCTGTACCGCCACAAAATCCAGGGCGGTAGGCACTATCAGTGCCAGGAAATTCCTTCCCTGGCACTGATAGGGGACTCCCCCACCTCCCCTCCCCAGAGTCCTCCCCCCCTGACATATACACACATACATGCACATACATACACACCCATACACACACGCATGCATACATTCATACACACTCACAGCAACACTCCCTAACATACATCTAGGCACACACGCAATCACACGACACAACATGCACGTACACACACACACATCCATGCACACACGCATTACACACGCATGCACGCATTCAAACACAGTCTCACATACCCCCACACATGCACACAACACCCCCCACCCCCCTCTCCTGTCAGAGAACCCGACTTACCTGCTTGCAGGGTGTCCTCCGTCAGGAGAACGGGACGTGGTGCTGCTGCCAGCAGCAGCTCCCGCCAGCAAAACACCGCCAGGAAGTATCATGGCTCATGATACGGTCGGCGGTGTTCTTTTGGCGTGGCGCTGCTGCTGGCAGCACCACCTTACCGCCGTCCACCGCCATGACCGTAGCCGGAATTCGGCCAGCCTACGGTCATAATTCGGTGGACAGTCTGTAGTCACGGCGACAGTATGTTGGCGCCCGTCACCGTGGCGGTAGGCGGCATTTGCCGCCAATCTTATAATGAGGGCCTATGTCCTAGTTGCAAGAGGCTAGAGAAACGTTTTTCATTTTCTCACTATTTCAAAATGAACGTAATCTGGCCCCAACATGTGATTTCATATGTAGTACAGAGCAATGCTGTCATCCTGTGGCTATGGCGGGTACTGCAGCCCTTAACCGAAGGGATGCAGTAGTTCTTAACATTTTGACTACTGTGGATCCCCACTGTTATAATTAAAAGCTGGGGACCCTCAGCCCTAGTAATTTATATGATATGAACTACAAAACAATACACAAAAATACAAATACAAGTATTCACCAAAAATGCAAAAATATTCAAATATTTTGTTTAGTTCACAATCTAATATAGAAAAAGCTTTCACATTTTCAACTTGCTTGTTTATTTGTACATACTTTATTAACTTTAAAGTATTCATTTTAACAGTACTTAATTTTATAAAGAAGTTGTGGACCACTGAGTAGGCCTTGCGGACCCCCAGGGCACTTCGAAGGAATCTTTTTGGTGCTACAAGTAAAACATAGAGGTGGGAACAAGCAAATTAATAGGGGGACCCTAGCCATGTCGGAAACAAGGAGTCTGGCTTTTCTGGCTTGGTTGTAAAAGCCCAAGCAGGAGTCGGAGCAGCATATTGTTTGGCAAGGAAATAATGCAACAAACGCCGTGTATAAATATGATAAACACTGTTCAATATTTAAAAATTTTTTTTTTACATGTGCAAGTGTTTTACCTTAGTACATTAGATCATACCACTGCATTGAGTAACATTTGTCAGAAGAAATCTGAATTTAAAAATCTTTGTGTCCCCTGCATATCCAATATATTTCCAGGGGTAATGTGGTTTAAGCACACCTGAAGGCATTTGTTGTTATTTTTTTTATTACAACTATCATTATCATATTATCATAACACTAGTAGTTTGTAACTATCACCACTGGTCATCTTATACATGTTATTATGTAGGCAAAGAGAAGCTGGCCTATCTGTGAAATGCAAGCTGCCCTTCCTCTGTAAATAAAATCCTTCTCTTACGGTGGAGAAGGCAGAGCTGTGGCCTCTGAAGTCATGTAGTCCTGTGGAGAGGGTGGCCGCCTGCAGACCATGCCTTGACCAATGCAGCCTCCCACCTGGCATGGGGTCGTCAGGCTGACAGCTGCTCTATATTAGTGGTTCCTAACCTTATGACTTCAACGTATAACTGATGGAAGCTGTGTACCGAGACCTAAGCAAATCCTACAGATCGAACCTCTAAACAATACACAACTATACACAAAGTATGCCTCAAATAAATAGATAAACTATGCACATTTTATTTAATTAACAATTGAAAAATGTATGTAGAAAAATAGGACTTTTCATTTTCCTAGGAAGGTTGGACCATTTCAATATTGGCTTTTATTTCTAAAAGATGCAGCAACATAATAGACTCTAAAATATCACTTTGTATTTTTGCTCCTAATGCATTCCTTCTATTTTTGGGGGCTTATCAGTGCTGAATTTGAGTTCACCAATCATCCACACTAGATTATCTTTGTTGTTCTTGTGATACTTCATTGAATCAAGCTAAGGGCACTTACTTAATTTCTAGCCTCTATTTTCAAATTTGTTTACGTTTTCAGAGCGTTTTAGCATTTTTAGTTTTACACTTTGTATAGTTTATTAATTTTCAAAAATTATTTAATTTCCTAAACAGTCGTGGACCCCCTGAGTAAGTGTCTTGGACCGCCAGGGGTCACAGACAAGAAGTTAAGGACCAATGCTGTACATGCTTTGGATGTTGCTCTCAAATGGAGTGCAAGACAGTGCTGGGCGATAGGAGTACTCCCAAAATGGTACCTTCTTTTTTATGGCGACGCTTATGCCCAGGACCAGGCCACGACATGATTAGCGGTTGATGGTAGCTGACCTTTAGCTGTGGGCTGCAGCCATTTCTACCATCACTCCACTGTGGAAACTGCCTACCAACTCTCCCTGTGTAAATCCATACATTATGTCATGCTTGCCCCTCACATTTTTTCTGAGTCTAAGAGGTGTGTCCAAGTAGTGCTGATAAACAGGAGGGGTGGGGTATCTCTGTATCTATGTAGCACGAAAGTTATAGGCTGCTTCATGAGGTTTAGTGGACTGCTGGCTCCCATTCTCTGCCTGTCCTCTTGAGCTACTTTACTATTGTGCCTCTCAGTTGAAACTACTAAAAACCAAGTTCATGTGCCTGGTTTGGGTTCACATAACTTTGAATGGAGCAGGAAGGCATTTTAAATTCACCTTCCATAAAGCAGGTCAGCCGGTGCCCGGAGAGGCACAATACCCCAGAGGACAGAGAACTGTAGTGAAGACCACAGCCAAAGCAACACACCTACACAAAGGAAATGCTAGGTTACCTAACCCACACATCCCCAGGTACACCCCTCATTCTATGCCCTGAGATGTTGGGGAAGCAAGCATCCAGAACTGTCCCAGGCTCACCAGAAGTCATCTGGTCCCTGTTTATAAAATCAAGTGGACATTGTGGGATGTGTACCGTCAGAGTGACCAAACTTCTTTAGTAGCTGGTTGCCATGGTACCGTGCAACGCCTACAGGAAGATGAACATTGGCATGACTAGTGTCCTCAAAAACTTTGGTCTGAATCTTAAACCTGAATGAGCGGTGCTGGAACTACCATGACTAGGTCTTTATTACAAAGCTACTCAATTGCAGCATGCAGTTCATTGGTTTGATGACACGGAGAAAGAGGTTGTGGTTCGGTGCTTTTGGTAGTGTTTGCTTGCCAGAGGTCTTGATGCTGGGGACGGGAGTTCTGGGCTCAGTGCCTTTTGTGATTAGGCAGGTATGCAGAGCCTGGGAGAAGGTGGTTAGAATGGTATTGCGGAAGGTACCATATGCGCCTGACGTGTATTTGGACAATGCGGCCATTTGGGCAATGTCGATCAATAGACGGTGAGATTGGGTGGGGGGCTGCAACTCATTGCCAGACCTATACCCTAAAGATCGGTTTGTTACATTGACCAATGCAGTGGAATAGTTTGGCATGGGTAATGGACAATTTTTGCAATTTGCAAAAAGTACAGCGACGACCCTCCTTCCCTGATATCCCACAGGGTATCCAGAGAATAGAGGCACTGCTGAGTATGGCTGGGGGTCAGAGACTGGTCTCGCATCATGTGTACAGGGCACTGTGGGACGACCCCCTGCTGCGGGTCCTGCCGTTTCAAACTAAGTGGTATGAGATTCTGGGTGCTCCTCTTTCCAATAAGGAATGGGCAGATGTGCATGAAGGGGTAAAGGGGACCTCCATGAAGGTAAGATTTAAACTGCTTCAGTATAATGTAGTCCATCAGATATACCTCACCCGACCACACTGTATTCAATTTATCCAAGGCATTCATCCTCCTGTCCTCGGTGTGCCAGGAATTGGGGGGATTGTATGCATATGTTACGGGGGCCCGAGCTTGATAGATACTGGTAAAACATAGTGGAGGCCCTGGGTGCGGTTATGGGATGGTCAGTTCCCAGGGATGTTGAACATTGGTTGTTGGGGTTGGTCCCGGTTCAAAAGAAAAAAAATCTCAGTAGGAAGTTTCTCCTTTTGGGTTTGGTACTCCCTAAGCAGAGAGTGGCCATTAAGTGGTTATCCCTTGTTGCCTCTGAGTGGCTCAGTGGCTGCGAGATATGTCTGAATGGTCAATGGCTGAAGATATCCATATGCGTAAAATAGGCAAAGATAAGTTTAGGGGTATGCTTTTGGTGATAGTTGTTACTGTGCGTGATGGGTTGGGGACATTGGTACGAGCAAGATCTTGTTTAAGGACATTGCATTTGCCCAAACATATTGTATTGTTGTGTGTTTTGGTAAAGCATGTTGATGTGCAGGGGCGGGGTTGTTCTCATTGTATACAATATCCTACTGTGATAAGTTTGTCATATTTAAATGCCAATAAAAATGTATACCACAAAAAACCCTTTAAACCTGAATGGTTACTTAACTTGGTCCAGCTGCCACTGCCTCTGAAAATTAACTAGGCGTTAGAGTTCACCTTTTGATTTTGAAGATCTGTGGGGTCTGGCTTTTCTCTGTACAACTGAACAGAGGCATGACATCCTGGCTGTCTCTGCTGAAAGAGTAGGGACTATTCCACAGGATCAAGCAAAAGAGGGGCTTCTGCTGCACTCTGAGAGAGTGAGTGGAGTCACTGTGTCAATTCAGCCCCTGACCACATATTCACCCGTGCTTCATGGTATTGCAAGGACATTCAACTTGTGAAGACTGCGAGACCGGATATATGTACCAGCTGCCCAGTCTTACCAAAGGTCACCTGGGCACAGTGAGCAATCCCTCTTGATCAACAAAAAAGTGCAACAGTGACCCAATAGTGACCCATTAGCAGTGTGTAGAGAGAAAAGTAGCTATCAGAACCATCTGCTCATGGCCTCTTACGTTTCTTGACATCACTGTGGAGTGAGGACGTGTGACTCATCCCCCAACAATGTCCAAGGTCAGTGCCAGAATGAACTCTTTGATTGCTCCTTGCATTGAAACCCAGGATCACAGCCCTTTGGGCTGCATACTTATGCAGACCTTAGCTTTAGCACTTGTGATGAGTCCCTGTGGGTCCTCCAACTCTCCTGAATGCTGCGCCCCAATCACCTCAATGTGCACTGACTTTGCTGTTATCTCTGGAAAGCCCGCAACACCTTTGATATGTGCCAAGCTGCTGCTACTATGTATGAGACATATGACTCCCATAAATCCCCATGCAGGCCCTGACCGCCAAATGATCTTGTGTGGTAAAGACCACTCTACTTCTCAAAGTGGCCGAAGCCACACTGCTCTCACCTGGATTGAAAATGTCTGTAATGAGGAAACTAAGGCCCATATTTATACTCTGTTTGCGCTGAATTTGCATAATTTTTTGATGCAAATTTGATGCAAACTTAACTCCATATTTATATCTTGACGCTAGACCCATCTATCGTCAACCCACCATACATCAATGAGATGCAAGGTAGACGTGCCCGTCCAAAAAATGACTCGAAGCCCGTAGCGCCATATTTATCCCCTGTGCTAAAATGACGCATAGGTGGGAGGAGGCCCTAAAAAATGACGTTAACCCTCTTTTGCATCAAATTTTAACGCCTGGGGTTGACCAGGCATTAAAATGAGGCACATACTACTACTTAAGGAAAACTCACAGAAGGAACATTTGCTACCTCTACGACAACATGGAAGTCGTACTGCTCCAGCTAGGTACAATCCGCAGACGTCCGCAACAACAGCAGCTCCCTCCACCTCAACAACAGTAACCCCAAGCTCCCACAAAGGCAGGAGAGGATATTTCGGCAGAGGAAAACCCTCCTTGGCCTCAGGGAGCAAGACATCATCAGGACTTACCGCCTCAACCGGGAGTCCATTGTATGCCTGCTGAACCAGATTGCACCAGACATTACAGCCAGACTGCAAACTCCCAATAATATACCATCCATCACAAATCTCCTCACTGTTCTGCACATGCTGGCTTCTGGATCTTTTCAGACAACAGGGGCATTAGTGGCTCGTGTCTCCCAGCCATCAATATTAGTTTTCCTGCCTACGGTCCTTGATGCCATCATCTGCCTCCCACCCTACTACATCTGCTTTCCAAACACCCAGCAACTGCAGCAAGAGACTGGACATCACTAACGCAGACACCCACATGTACCTAATACAGCACACCACGTGAAGGACAGGTGGAGATATGACCCCTTTCCATACAGAAGAAGACCACAAACCACTACAAGTGTTTACTGGTTGACTACTAAATATACTTCACACACATTAGACCAAACCAACAATAGCTCTGCCATGTCAACAGCATATGGCATGGCCATGTGAAGAAGGTCATATGTAGGCACATCCCCACCTCATTCATGGTGTGGAAGGCTCAGGCACAATCTACATAAAATGTCACCCAAGTGGTGCCAACAACAACTACATTTCTACACATACCTGACATACCTGCAGGCTGCATATGCATCTGTCGGTTGCATTGTATTGCACACAAAGGAAGACTAATGTACCTGCCATTAAAGACTGTGAGGCAGACTCATGAGAAATGGTGCCACAACTACTCATCTGACACCTCACATGTCCAACTTAGTGCTGCTAACACCATCATGCCTGTACTGTAGACTATCAATAGTCCACCATGGTCCTGATTCACTGCTAAACTGTAATGTACATGGATGCCACAGTAGGCCTCAGTAGGAGTATGGAGGACATGACTGGTCATACATGCGCTGTACTAAGTGACACTTCAGAAAAATAGCTGGGCCCCCTCTCAAAGCCTGCACTGTGCATGTGTAGTCAGTCTGGCTGAAAATCCAATTAATAAGAAGCTAGGACATACACCTGTACCAATTGTGATCATCATACTAATATGTGATACACACACTTGGACACCTGGGCACTCATCATAAGTTTGTTGGCCAGCAGAAACAGCTAGGCAAACTTTCACTGCCATTAGACCGCCATAGTGGTCTAAACCCCACTGGCCCTATTAGGAGTTTGCTGCTGGGCCTGTGGGCGGAAACAGTGTTTCCGCCCCCCAGCCCAGCTGGGAAGAAGCAGAAAACATTACAGCTGGTTCATAATTGAGCCGGCTGCAATGTGGCATTGAGGCGGGTGCAGTAGCACCGGTTGCGCTTTCTACTGGCTGTAATACGTGCTGTGGAAAGCACTATGGGGCTGTCCACGGCGGTGGAACCGCTACGCAAAGGCTGGCAGATTGGGGGAGTCAAAATCCGGAGGCTGCCCTGGCAGATTAAGACCGCCGGGACTGCCAGGCTGCTGGCTGGTGCCAGCCTGGCAATGTTGGTGGTCCAACCGTGGTGGGTCCACCACTGTCATAATGTGGGGGTCATACTGCCACGACCGCAGCGGTCCAACCGCCACTGTGAGTCTGTCGTACTTGAAACCGTCAGATTTGTAATGAGGGCCAAGATGGCTGACACAACCATCATCTGCCACTAAGGCCCACTAAGTGTTGCACCGCATGCGTAATGCCACATGCCAACATCAACAGAATAGGCTGGCTTGGTAGGGCTTCTATGCTGGCTACACTTCTGACACCATTGTGCTGCAAGGAGGTGGTAGCCTCCATCTAACATGAGGACACTGCTATTATAATGGAATACACAAAACATGTTACATACATGATGAGCATACGTATTGGAATCGAGATGATTATATACAGGTCATTATGTCAGTACTCAAGAATATCATGTACATCAACACAGTCAAATTGAACAATATTACAAGACCTGGAACATACACAACACCACAATCACCTCTGATTCAGCACTCAAACTGCAACCAACTACTGCCATAGAATATTCCAGATCCCTCTCAAGTCTTTACTAAATTTCACCCTCTTATCTTTGCAGCTGACCAAGGTTATGGCATAAAGCCATGCATCATGACAACATTTGCAAACCCAACATCCAATGAACAGCATGTCTACAATGAAGGACACTAGAAAACACTCAATGTGATGGAGAGGACCTTTGGCCTTCTCAAATTCAGGTTCAGGTGCCTGGACTTGACAGGAAGAAGCCTCTTGTATGCTTCCTGGCTGGTATGCAAGATTATACTGACATGTGCTATCCTGCACAACATGTGTGTTAGAAAAAATGTCCCCTGGGATGAACAAGTTGATGTCCACAATAAAGAGGAGGAAGATGATCGGGCTGAGAACCTTGAGGCGGAACAACCAAACACAGCAGCAAGAGTTCACAGGAGACTGACCATTGTTGAGAACTTTTATACCTAGTCAACCAAAAAAGTACTTTGTAAATGCCTCCATAAATATTTGTTTAACAACATTATCCTTGGTCTACTCATTGTCCAATACTTATACAATTGGAATGTGACTCTAACCTCAGGGAGTGTGTCAGAAACACAAAAACAAGAAGTATGGTACACATATCCTTGGTGATGTAGGGGGTTCTACAGACTCCATCTCACATATCAGTGACACCCAAATCCCTGGCATGTGACTTCTGAAGGCCTAGATCCATGCACCACTACATATATTCTGCCATTACGTGGGCAATGTGCAATTTCATAGGCCATTCACCACAGCACCATGCCTAACAGGTTGTATGCAAGGGGGCCCACATAAGGTAGGGTCTGTCAAGAATTGGAGGTTAAGTAATGTTCGAACTGAACACTGTGACCACTCTGTGTGACTGTAGCTTTGCTTGCACGGTACATGTGAGTCAAGGGGGGAACATCATAGGTACCAATGCTCCTTCAGTAATTGCCCATGGAACGTAATCAATGTTAGAAGCTGAGCCTGCACAGTGTATCCATGGGAATATGTTCTGGCACTGCATTTGGCCACATCCCTGACATATGGAGGACTGTAAATCATGTATGGCACATACACATTGGCTGGGGAATGGCCAATGGCTTGGCAGTGACAAAAAGCAGCTAGAGGTGTTGAATCCATAAACAAACACATAACAGATTGAAATGGTTCTATGAATTTTAATGGGAGATTGCGTCAGCCAAATTATAGTCTGGCTGGAATGTTGGCAGAGTGTGTAACACACCCTATCAACATAGGATGAACACCTATCACACAAATTGGCTTGCATCACACATGCCTACTGCTAATACTGAGAAATATATGAAGACAAATGCATGGGTGTCCGTGTGTCCGTCCTAAGTAGAAATGGGTGTGCCATTATCCACAATGATTGACCTGTGTCTGCATTCTACACGGTATGCTCTGTGTAACAATATTACACATCACATAGCAATACAAACCACTCATTGTCACTTACATGATAGATCCATTGCATGGAACCAAATGTAACTAAATAGCTCTTACATGTACTGGCCTCCAATATCGCAATCAGGTGTGGCATGTGCGAACATGTGCAGCATTGTTCTATACAGTCAGAGACCCACATCACACTGAGTGGGAGTAGACACAGCCATATCGGTAGCATCTAGCAAAGGATAAATACAGCACTAAGAAGATATAACACCTCAACATCATTCAGTCATTGTAAGAGTCAGCTAGGTTGTGGTATGCTGGGAGAATTGCATTGCCATGTTCGTTGGAGGATGTGGATGGACAGCTCTGAGATACCCACAAATACTTGCTGATACAACACGCCATGTCATGTGGAGACTACTCAAGTGCTGTGGCATGTGTAATGTCATGTGTGTCTGGAACTCATTACATCTCACTAATATCATAAATGGGACATTAACTACTAAGTTGATAGTTGTAGGAGAAGGGAATATCTCCACATTACACAAGTCACATGTTGTATCCAGTCCCTATAGCACCAAACAATGTTGCTGTAGAAGAAGTGTACCAGGTGCTAGCAGACAAAAGACTGGGAATAATGGAGGACACAAAACATATCTCATCAGTTATGGCAGACAAAAGGGATAATGATCAGACATACACCAAGACATACACTGTAAAACACCAATGCACCAATGTCTACATCTCAAACTTTAACTGATGTACAGAGAGGGTGGCCACATTCATACATGGTCCAGACATGTTTGCCACTAGCATACCATGGTATTTTCCCTTCGCATGGTACCAGTACAGGAGACAGTCACATACAACATCATCTGTACCATGTCATTTGTACAACCTTGACGTCACAACAGATATACAACACCCAAGCAAGCTGAACATGGACACAACTTTGGACTCCAAAAATTCTTACATGTCCTACATATGTAAGCACACAACCTCTGTACCTGAGAGGGGAAGGCTGACATCAAGTACTGCACTGGAATTCATTACAACCAGGTCTGTATGACCACATTTGTGCCTGTCTCCATCTACCAGAGAGTGTGCACTGGCTGGAAATTAGCCATCATTAATGGTAGAGATCCCAGCTCAATAAACCCACGCACCACTGCTCTGACACCATCAACGTATGATAATGTCAGATGCTTGATGCATGTACACAGGGGGCAGAGTGAAGTGGAGCACCATTAACCTGCACCTTCACATGCAACCATTGGCTTGTGTTGCCACACAAACTCACACATTGATGAAGATGGGTAGGCCTGCCATCTATGCCACACTGAAATACAGTGGTACGGCATTGTATGTGACAGTCATGACTAACATGATGTTGACAAATCTGAGTGTACGTTTGGAGGCAGGCACACATATCCCAAAGATATCTGCACACATGTACCACCATAATGAGCCAGCCATGGTAATGTGAATTGATTCAGTACAAAAGCTAACTTAACAGCATAATAATGGCATAGGTATCACAAAACCTGTGAGAGTAAACATTTTCTCATCAATTGTGTAGTGACATACAGAACATAGGTGCCAGTGATGTGACTACACAGGCATTAGTAAAAACAAACTTCTGTCTATGCAGGAAGATATCAATGTGAGCTTGCACATCCCCTTGACACAACAATGTTGTAATGTATGACACAAATAACACAACACATGTCTATACAGACACATGGCATGTAGCATTGTTCACCAACATCTGCAGCAACTAAGATGCATTGGAAACTCCATGGCACATTTGTAGCTGACCTATAACTATTTAAATATGATAAGTAACCAGTGAGTAGACACACATCCACACTCAACCTGACAGGGGATATGTGATGTCTATGTAGTTCCAGTCCCCTGTATACACTTAGTGCAAACTGTAATGGCTGACTCATGACTTAGCATGTATTTAAGACAGGGCCTAAATACAAATATGTTTGTAGGTATGTGTACATATATTGCCCACAGATATATAACTATGTTGTTCACCTGCTACTCACTAGTCATACATATATGTACACACATAGCACACATGTGCCAACATACATGTGGACACAGTGTAGAAACACATGCACATATGTACAAAGTATGAGCGAGTGCCTACAGCCGACTCATAAATACACGTATTGGTTGCACATACCAATGGCACTGTAATGACATAAATGTATAGACTTGCACTTGTAGGCAAAAAACATATACCACATAGTAGGACAGCCTATTTAACATGTGAATTGAATCAGGGTGCATTCAAGGGCTACCATGGAAAAATTATGCTATTCTGATATGCGTGGAAAAAAAGTGACGCAAATGCATCAACATGGAAAAAATGACGCCTGGGCCCTGAGCGGCAATTCAACACCACCACTACTCTCAGTGCACCATGACGCTAATGCGTCAAAAAAAACATGCTTGACACAAAAAACGTGATGCACACGCCCAGGAAGTGATGTACCAGGACATGCTTCCTGCAAGCATGGTACAGTGAGTGTAGTTTCACTTCACAGTCTGTTCCCCTGTGACTATGTGTGGTTGTGTTTTGGAGGTGCTGTGGATTTGTTGTGTGTTTGGAGGTCTTGTTGTGTCCCTTGTGCTGTGTCCTGTGTTTTTGGTGTCTAAATTGTCTATATACATGTAATTTGTACTGAAAGTGTACTGTTTTTATCAATGTGTTGTGGGGTGTCTGTCTGGGCAAGTTTAGTTGTTGGGGTAGTCGTTGGGCTTACGTTTCCTTTTCTTTTATTGTTTTGTGTAACGTCCTTTCCACATTGGGAATGTCTGGGAAGGGTAGGATGGAGAGAATGTCCGCTGATGAACTGGGGGGGGGGGTTCATATGGTTAGTGGCCCATTACCTGCCTTTGATGCTGCAACTGGGTGGCCGGGTGATCCTCAGCTACCCCACCGAGGCAAGGCGGCTGTGGTGGGGCAAGGTGGTATACCACCTGGCACGTGTTTTCAAGACCGGACGCAATGAGCACCAGATCAAGCATCGGTGAGCAGATCTGGTAGCAAGGGAGCAGGATCTTCTGGACCATTTGGGGCTGAACTGTTGTTAAGTCTCCCATTGCTATACAATCAGCTGCATTTAGCATTTGACTGACAGTTGCAGATAAGTCTGAATGCTTCATGCAATGGTGTGAATATGTTGTATGCAACCTGTATGAAGAGTCTCTGCGCCACTTAAGGCCTGCAGTTCAAATGTAGAACAATTCAGCCACTGCAGGACACATGTATGATTAACCCTGCATAACCATCATGAAGGGGCATATTTAAGAGCCCCTAGCGCAACCTTTGTGCTTCCATAGTGTCAAAATATTGACGGCATGGTGGCGCAAACCTGCCATTTACCCCGCGTTGTCTTTACAAAGTGGCGCAATGCATGCATTGCACCACTTTGGAAAAGCTTGGCAGACATCATGGCTTCGCCAGGCACAATGTATGCAAGGGGGCCGTTCTGGCGCAAAGGGGGCCTCCAAATTAGCACAAAGAAGTCAATGAGATTGCTGCACCCCATTTTTGGCAGATTTCTTTACGCCTGCTCTTTGCTCATTATGATCAATGGGCCCCTTGCTGCTTAGTAGGACTAGCGAAAAACACTTGACGCTAATCCTGCAAAGCGCCAGACTACTGCCAAACAATTTTGACGCTATTCCCTCTAACTACCACCATGGTGCGCAGTCTATTGGAGACGGCACACACATGGTGGTATCAGGAGTGCTGGAGGGCCCGCACTTCAACAGGCGCAGTACTAGGTGCTGCGCCACTTCTATATATATATGGGCCTAATTGTAGTGATGCATGCACTCTTCAATAATCAGCTAGGAATGACACCTGCGCCATGAAACAGGCATGAAAGGGTGTGTAAAAATGAGATAGGGAGAACAAACTCCTACACTCAGAGTCACAACATATTTTCTTATGTATGAATTCCAAACACTCTGTAGGGCTGCTGAGTGAAGGTGTGAAATTTGGGCATATATATGTATGAGAAGAGCCCCTATCTACTCAGCAGAAGTTTCTGTGATCTGTAGCATCTCCTGCTGAGTGCATCATTGGCCTTCACATGAATACATGATGTTGGACCACACCACCACCATGCTGTGACTCATTTATGACTACGCACAGACATGGCTGTGAGTAAGGGGTACACTGAGGCCCACAAGGACAGTATTGATGCAATAGGTGCTGGAATACTGTAGTCCTATAGACCTCTTGTTGTCATTATGCAAGGCCATGGAAGGGAGCTTGACCATGCACCGGGTCCAGACTACTGACAGTTCCATTTGACCTGTGCATTGTGTATCAGAGTCAGCCAATAAGATCTCCATGACCACACATATGTGCTGGGTTTGTTCCACTGGCCTGCTGCTCCTCACTGACAGTATGGGCCTGCACTGCTTCAGCTCCATCACTGGCACATCATTCACTAACCTGCTACACCAGATGCATCCTCTAACCACAGAGTAAGTGTGTCTGTGTTGAGCCATATTCCTACGCCCATGTACTCATCCCTTACTGGTTCAACAATGGTATACCATGGCAACAATGGCAGGTCACACACCATTGGCAATACATCCATATTTCAGATCAGTCAGTGGGCAGGTAGGTACAACTATCTTCACATGAGTCCACTGCCATTGCAAGTTTCATAGTGTGACTGCTTTGTGATGGCACACACATTTCACTTACTTAATTTTCACTTACTTAATTTAAATCCAACTACTCCAACAGTGAAATTGCCCTGTACCTGTACCTTGGATTTTTAAATGTATCTCTTTATTTATCTTACTTAGAAGTTATGGAAGCAAAGCCCTGTGTTAAAGTTGCTAAGTTAATGTGTGGAGAATAATTTACAAAAAAATGTGTAGTATTCTCCATTGCCATCTTGTACCCAAGAATCTAATTAATCTCATCTGGATAAATTCAAGGCTTTTGCCAGAAGCTACTGCAGCACTTGTGATAAATGCCCCAGTTGGTGACTTGAAAGTTGCCCACTTGAACTTTGTTCCAAACCTTTCCCAAACATTAACGTATTTACTCTGACTGGCAACACAACATTTCCCCCACCAACTGTTTGCATGCTTAGTGTCACTATGTCAATCTATTCATGTTTACTCACCCTAAAATTAGGTGGTGGGTTTCCTTTCTATAATGTGTAAAGCACCCTATCACCCTGAAAGGGTATTCTGGTGCAGAGCAGGAGGCTTTTAGTGAGCTGCTTGGTGCTCCAGCATAGAGGGTGTTCTGTAGTCCAGCTTACTGATGACTAGGGCCTGAGTGACAGTTTTTCTAGTGTTTGAGCCATTTGAAGATCTTCATTTGCACCTTCAGGGTGTGAAAGCAGGATGTTGGACACAGTTCACTTGTGCAGTCATAATCAGTTTGCTGTCTGTTCACTTAGTTTCCTGGGGCACTTAAATTAAGAGTTACATATACATTTTAGCTTGTGGCGTAGAGCCCCAGGAATACATTACCAGGCTATCTATTTGTAGATCACATGTGTAGGAAAGTTGCTCTTTATGGCACGGTTACAACCATTTTTTTTTTTTTGCCTCAGTGTGCTTAGACTGTTTTCACTGGGATCCTGCTAACCAGGACCCCAGTGATGGTGCTCTTGCCTGTAAATTTGTTTTTTTTGGTACCCTTTATACCCCACAATTGGCATACTGGTGTACCCCTGTAAGTCCCTAGTATATGGTATTTGGGTACCAGGGCATTGGTACACCAGCCCCCTCCCCCATGGGCTGCAGCATGTATTATGACACCCATGGGAGCCCATGCAAACTGTCTGCAGGCCTGCCATTGCAGCCTGCGTGAAGAGATGCTTGCAACCTTTAATTACTGGTCACTGTACCAGGTCACTGTAAGTCACCCCTATGGTAGGCCCTTCCAGCTCGGGGTGCAGGTCCCTGTGTGTGAAGGCACCCTGCATAAGCAGATGTGCCCCTACAAACTCCAGTTCCAATGCACTGGACTTCGTAAGTGCGAGGAAGTCATTTTACCCGTGTACTGGCCACAGGTCACCATTACCTGTGGTCCAGCTAAATAATGGTAACTCCGAACCTAGGCATGTTTGGTATCTGACATTAAGAATCAATACTAATGCCAGTATTGGTGGCATGATTCCATGCACTCTGGGGGCTCATTAGACCAACACCCCCACCCCGCAAGTATTGCTCCTACCAGTCTTACAAGGTTTGCAAGCATCCCACTCTGCTGCAGTCCCTCAGCCATGCTTCTTCCTGCCTGCTGCTTGACTAGCTCAAGCAGGGGAAGGCAGAAAATAGGATATCCTGTGGGCTAGGGGATGCAAAACCCTCTCCCTTGGAAATGGGTGTAACTGGGATGGGGAGGGGTAGCCTCCCCGTGCCACCAGACTGCTTTGAAGGGCACACAGGGTGCCCTCCTTGCATAATTCTGTTTGCACCAGCCCAGGCTCCTGCTCCTGCTCTGGCGAGAAAGCACACAAAGGAAACGGGAGTGACTACTCCCCTGTCCATCACCACCCCAGGGGTGGTGCCCATAGCTCCTCCAGGTGGCCACTTGATTCTGCCATCTTGAAAACAAGCTGGACAGAGGCCCATGGGAGCATCTGGTTGGTAAGGACAGGTGTCTGACGTCAGTAACCCCCTCTGATAGGTGGTCATCCTGCAGAGTGGCCAAGCCCCTTGTGGGGCTATTTAGGGACTCCCTTGCAGGTGGGTCCCCATATTCAGGGTGCAAGACTCCAGCAGGACTCCTACATCGACCTCTTCTGCTCCTGGACACCGGAACCACTGCTGAACTTTACAGTAACCAAACAAGCCTGCAACTCCTGAGGTGACCTTGCCTTGCAACCTCCTCCTGGCTCCTTCTAGCAATTGCAACATTGCCACAGCCATGCATCCTCTGAGGTCGGCAAGTCTTTAGTTGCACCAAAGAAGCAAGAAGGAATCTCCCTTGGAGAGAAGGAGTCTCCCCTCTGCATCGGCAGACACCTAAGGCAACAATATATTGCTGCTGGAATCCACTTTCCACAGGAACTGCATGGATTTTCCAACATAGGTGGTGGTTCTGAGTGGTCCTCTCTGCCTTCTGTCCAACTTGGGAGATGGTGAGCCCATGCCTGTCCTTGCAGGACAAAATCCCTGTGCGCCGTGATTCTTGCAGCAACCAAGGCTTGTTGACTCCCTCTCTGAGGGATCTTCAGGCTCCAAGTAGCCCCAGCCTCCAGCACTTCATTCTTACCAGGACAGTCTCTCCTCTGCTTCTCCAGCGGCGTGGGACTTCTTTCCAGATGGGCTGACTGGGCCTCAATGCAACTTATTGTGCCTGCTGCCAGTGGGTTGCCTGTGGGGGTTACAAATGATACTGCTGAGGATCAGCCCAGACACCCCTCCAAGGTTTGAGTCCCATGGATCTTACTTTGTCCTCTTCTCTGCAAATCCTCTTCTGCCCAGATTTTCGCTTGCCAAGGCATTTTGGTGGCCCTTCTGACTACCGACCTGTCTGTGACCTACGTGGGGCATCTGCTGCATGACTTCAGGGACCTCTCTGTGCCTCCTGGGCTTCACAGCTGATCTTCATCTTCCACTGTCGACCTGAATTTTCACCCACAGAGGGGTGGGCACTGGCTCCTGCCCCACCTGGACACTCTTACGTAGACCAGACTCTGTCCCCCTTCTTTTGCAGGTCCTCTTCATCCAGGATCTACTCTAGGGTTCCACTGGACTGGTCCGGTTCTTGCAAATTCCCTTTTCCAGGTTCCCTTGTTAATCTTTGAGAAGACCATGTAACTTACCTGTGCTCTCCTGGTTGCTGGGGGCCATCTGGGTACTCTCCTTTGAGGGTCCCAAGTTTCCTCCCCAGCTCCCTTATAACTATTCCACATCCATGGGTGGGGGACCTCACTTCGCATCTCACTATCTTAGTATATTGTTTGCCCCCCCCCCATAGGGCCCTAGCTATTTTCTGCTAGTTCTTGCCAATGATGCTTGTTTTTCTATACTATTTCCTAATACTTACCATGTGTATATATAGTATAACCTTGCATCCAGTTGGGGGACTGCCTATAAGTAATCTAATTCAGTGTTACTCTAATAAAATACCTTTATTTTTGCAACACTGTGGTTCCTTTCACGTGAGGTAAATTACTGTGTGACTACTGTGGTATTGCAGGTGATTTACACTCCTCTGAGATAGTCTTGGAAGCTCACCACAGCTGACACTCGAGAGCCCTGGCTTCCTAGACACTGTTTCACTAACTAATAGGGGTTGCCTGGACATAGTATAAGGTGCAAACACCATAGGTGTCCATCACACACCAGGCCAGCTTCCTACAACATCCAGTAATCTATTCCTGCTTGAGGACAATAGGTTGGTGTAGTGGAGTCTATGGCCCCGGGAGGGTCGCTGTTTTGGGAGCTATGCAGTGAAAGTGTTAGTCTGCCATGGCAGATGTGTAGAATGTGCCATTTGTTGTAAACTAAACTAACTTTAAAATTGCCCTTGGTGTGTACACTCCTAGGTGGTCAAATAATTGTTCTTGTATGTAAGGTGTGTGCATTGCCAGTAGTGAACCTCAGGGGCTCATCCAAGAGTCAAGGGCTTATGGAAGTTATGTAACCTGTCCATCGCCTACCGTCATTTAAGAACTAACCTCATTTTCAGGGGCTTTGCTAACTGGCTCGTGGGCTCGCTGCGCCACTTCCCCTGAGCTGTCCCCAGCATGAGACCTGTCATTTGAGTCTAGGCCAGGGTCTCCCAATCATCAGTCACTTCCAACAACAAAGGGGCTATTTGCCTGCGACTGATCCTCTTCTCGTCGTAAGGCCCTTTCCTCTGCTCTAGCCCAATGTGTCATGTCTTTTACCACTGTAGTCAAGTTGGGTCCCCTTTTCTGTTTCCAGGCCAGATGCACCCTCTGTTTGGCCAAATCCACAAATCTATGACCTACTTTTTTAGGACTATGTCTACTGAATAGTCCCAGTAAAAAAGTCACCAGTGTGTTCTCAAGTCG
Source organism: Pleurodeles waltl (assembly GCF_031143425.1). Lineage (NCBI taxonomy): Eukaryota > Metazoa > Chordata > Amphibia > Caudata > Salamandridae > Pleurodeles > Pleurodeles waltl. Next base: position 417,150,827 of record NC_090445.1, on the reverse strand, counting down.
CCTGTTTAGTGTGCGGTTGAGTCTCTTGATGACCCCGTCCCAGAATTCCTGTAGTCCGGGGCATCTCCAAGTCCTATGTCCGAAGCCTGAGTCTTGCAAAAGGCAGCGGGGACAGCCCATCAGGTTCCCCTCAATTTATAAGTTGGATCCTGTGTGGTGTAAGATATGTCCTCTGTATGTAATTATAATTTATATATTGTAGGCAAGTATTCCAGGATACTTTGAGCATATGCCAGAATCTTGTTCCATTCGGTGTCTGCAAGTGTCCGTTCAGGTCTGTCACCTATTTGGTATGCAGGGCTTCCAGTGGTCTATTTATCATCCCCTTCAGTGCTCTGTAGAGGTAGGAGATGAGGTTGGAACCCCGTTCGATAGATAGCCTTGCGTGGAAGACTGGATTAAGATGGCAAAGCCAACTGAAGTGCATCATGGAAACCCTGCAGTTTCCCTGGTTCTAAATGGTGCAGGGGAATCGATAGTTGACAGGGTTGGAGCACCACAGACCTGTGACAGAGCTTCTCCTCCACCAAACTCAAAATGAGGCCCAAAGTATGTTGCTGAAACCCTATCAAAGTTGTCTGGTATACTGATAATGCAGCAATAGTGCAGAAAAAGACTATAGGTGGTACATCCTTCTCCGTTCAAGCAGCCAAACTATGGAATTCATTACCCCCAACTATAAGAGCAACATATAACTATCTTGTCTTCAGAAAACTACTCAAGAGTTGGCTCTTTCCTTCATAACCACCATATTCAAACAGCTATGGACTGCTTATGCCTATGTTGATAAATATGTTTTATCTGTTTATGTGCATATTCTAGTTATATATAGTTCTTTAGAAAATATGTATCACTACTATGTCATAACAATAAACTACACACATACTCTTTAAACCTGTTTAACTAATGTATATTTACTCATGGTTTAAATATGTATATGTATGTACATATATGTGTGCATATGTGTGTGTATTCATGTGTGTATGTGTGTGTGTATATATATATATATATATAGATATATATATATATATATATATATATATATATATATATATATATATATATATATGTGTGTATGTTATTCTATGCTTAACATGTTTGTAGGTCATTGCATAACTCCTAGATAAGTTGTTATATTAGATACTTATGAATCCCTGCTCTCAATTTATATCACACTTTGCCTACCCATCACCATATATCATGTCTCTATCAATCTATCCTCCATTCCCATTCTGACTCATCCCAAATCCATTCTACTACTTTCACCTCCTAAATAATTATGCCTAAACTTTTCCCTCCTCTTCCACATCTAACTCACCCTAAAACCTCACCTTACTACCATGATCTCCTAAACAACCCTACTAAATTCTCCCTCATTTATCTCACCCAGCTACTATGATCTCCCTAACCCTTTCCACAGACTCTTCCCTCCCCCATCCCTCCTTCACTCATCCCAAGCCTAAATCCTATTACCATAAACTCCCAATTGACACTTCTGGATTCTTCCCTCCTCCACACCCCCATTACAGTCAATCCAACTAACAAACTCACGTATCCGCAGCTCAAATTAACTCTCTAATAATACTAAAACTGTACTCATATTTCCCTATACTAACCCATCAGTAATTCTTTTTGGGTTCCGGAGTAGCGTGCTACTCGCCAAAAAGCGCTTTGACGCCTCGTCAGGGGTAGTAAGCACTATATAAATACTATTACAATACAATACAATACAATTGAAGGAGGTATAATGTCAATCCTCAACACCTTGGAAAACCCACACAAAACCCACACAACCCCAGGGTAGCAGTTTACGAGTTTGCTATGATCATGATCAGTTTATGAGTTTGCTATGATCATGATATAGATGTATACTACATCTGATGCAGGCCGACATCCTATGGTTGTGATAATGGGCCAGACACTGCAACAACCATAGCCTAGCCCTCAGGTGGTATATACATGTTCAAGCTGTCCCATATGGTCATGGAGATGTTGTGCTAACAGACAGCTGCATGACAATGCCATGTAGAAATGCTGCGGTGAAATGCACCACATTAGTGTCATGGACAGTGATGGTTTGTAGATGTGTCGATCTACCTCATCAGAGAGTACGTGTGACTGAGTGATCTTAGTTGTCTGTCAGATTCACTGATCTAGATTAGGATGATTTCCTCACACAGCCTAACAAGTTTACATTGAACTATGTTGTCCATTTGCATAAACTTTGTATTTACACTAAGCAATGTTTACCATTTGTGTCTTACAGGTGGACCTGCCCCATACACCATAGGAGAGGTTGCGAGATTTGAGGACCCTGATAGATCCAGTAAGTGTCATATTGTGGCTCCTGTTAGCTACTCCAGGGTTTGGTGTGAGTCAGTCAGAAGTGTTGAATGTATTTTATGATGTTTTTTCAGGACCAATGATCAGAAATCATAAGAGGATGGATGGTGACGTCATGGGGCATGTGTAAGAGGCCCAAGCGTCACCCGAACTTCAATATTTGTGAGGCTCCGGAGACCAATGCCCTGCACCATGTATACAAGGTGGGCTTAAGACACATTTTGTGGCTTCACATTCCCATGCCAATACGGCCCCTTCACATGCAGAACTTTGCGTGGAAGGAGCGTGCAAAGGGTGTTGCTGTGGCTATGCGTCTATAGCAATTATACGGTGTCCCAGATCAACACATTTTATTACACCAGAGGCTGTACCAAATTCTGAAAACACACCGGGGTGTGGTGTTAGCAGGTCACAATGAGGTAAAATATATGTTGTTGTGCCCTCAATTTTTGCTCTTTCAATGGGTGCTGCATTTGGCAGCACACATCGAAAGAGCAATGACCTTTTGAAGATTATGTTTGTGTAGGAAGGTGCCCCTCCATGCACAATGACAATCTCCCCCTCAATGTAACCAGCTATGCCACATGGGGCAAGGGTGGCTGGGTCAAGTACTGGAAGCCACATTAGCGCCAGCATAGGTGACAACACAGTGATGCACTGTCTCCTAATCAATACAGCACATCCCTGCGTTGTGAATATGGCGCAGTGCTGCACCGCCAATTGGCCCTCAGCATGGTGCTGAGGGGTTGTGGGGTTGTACAATGAGTTTGGCTTGCATGTAGGTCTAAGGGCATCTTCTGCTGTCATGGAATTATGGGTAACAGGAATAGTAATGGCTGACCACATATTCATGGATGTCTGCCATCATAGGTCACAGGCCAGCTGTATATGTACATAGCATGCCTGTTATAAACAACTTTGTCACAGCACCATAATCAGCAATGTGTTTCATACATAGCTTACACTTGTTGACAAGATGGCATAGATGTAGGGTTCTAACTGCAGTACTATCTAGGGTGATTCTGTAGGAGACATGCACATTCCACAGGGGCCTCAGGACCCGCCAGAGATGATGAGGTAGTGATACAGCAAGGAGCCATAATGTGCAGAACTGCAGTAATCAGTGTACACAATGTGTGGACAACTCCACTCAAGGTGTTTCAGGTAAAAATATATTGATCTCCTAACACCAGATGTCAGCTGTTTAACCAATATGGTGCAGATAACATGTGAATTGTGACTGATGAAGGTCACATCACAGATGCATAAGACGGCAATGCTGTGTGTGTAGCTGGTGCTGTGAGGATATCTGGCATGCACCCTCTAACGATGTAAGACGCTTCTGGATACAGTTGCAGCACCCAGAGCTGTGCCACAATTACAGTGGCCTTGAGGGCATCCACACAGCCACCATGTGTGTACTATTGAACACACATAGGACTGCATGGCACAGGGTAGGGGGCTTCAGTGCTGTTATGTCTTGACAACAGTGATGTGCTGCTTTGGGTTTGCTCAACCTTTCTCATGGCAAGAGAGAATCAGTTGTACATGTGGCTACAGCATGGAAAATGCAGCTGGACCCTTGTAAAGTAGGGTCAGGGCAGGCTTTACACCTGGACACATGAATGTAGATGTACTACAACATAGAATACCAGCTTTGTAGTTAGCAGCCCACCTAACAAATGGGCCATCCCTTCACTCCATGATGAGTGTACAGGCCTTGGTGTATCAACAGGGGTGTTGAGCTAATGGATTGTATGCCCAACCCCCCTTCTGCTCAGGGAGACAGGAAATCCAAACTTATTGAGACACGTGTTGATATGAGTAATGTTGAACAGGCCATTATTAGTTCGTATCAGCTGTGGCCCCTTTTGAGGTAAAATGGATTGACGTCATCCCACTGACATGTACAAGATACTGGTGATGTATGGTTGGATATAGACGCAGAGGAGGAGCAAATAATTTTTGGGAGGAATATGTGTACGACTGTATGTGTAATCAGCTGTAGCAGTGTAAGTTACAAATCTGTACATACTCCACCCAATGCTGATACTGATAGTTGCGTGTCCTGATTTTACAGCTGCCAACATGACTAATGATGAGAGGCACCAGTTCACACGGAGGGCTGAACGCTACCACCACATCCTGGAAGTGTATACAGGATACCGCCGCAAGGCATGCCGTTTTCACGCAAAAAAAGCTTCTGGGGAATGGCGAGCACGGAGGACCCACACAGCTACCCAAGACAATGCATGGAGCAAGCTCCTCAACCATGGAGGGGCTCACACCTTCACCCACCCCTATCCACATCTGCAGCACCAGTTACCACACAGACACCTGTTTTGCCACCACCAGCCGCTAGGCCCTCCCAGTTTGAACTGGATCTACATCGGGACATCAACCTAATCCTCATTCATTTGGACAAGTTGGAGGAGGATTTGGCAGAAGACCGCAAAATCTTGAGATACATATATACGTATATTTCTAAGATGATTTCATTGGGGATTATATCCTTTTGCAGGATATATGTTTCTATAGGTTACTACATGTCCCATAATGCACTATACATGTTAGAGGTGATAGACTATAAATAACAAACATTGAAGAAATACTTACATACTGTGAACAAGACCGGGAGGTCGAAATGCGTTGGTGGTGATGGTTGGTGATGCACACAATTGATTAAACAGCAAATAAACTTTCCTGGAGTGCAGCGTTTTAACTGGTTTCAGTTTTGTTTCGAAATGAATTAGGAGGAAGGGTCCATTCCTCACTCTGGCACCAGCATGGTATGTGCGCCACAGTAAGAACCATTTGTTGTAACATATATATATATATATTTGTTTAGGCCATAGAATTAGTTAGTACATGTGTAGTTGTAGTAATTGTTGTCCTACTTGTTACTTGCTTCTTAAGGTGGGTGGGGGTCCAATATTTAGAGTGTGATGTTTCATGTGTAAGTTAAGTTTAGCATACGTTAGATAGATGTAGTTGTAAGATAAGTATAGTTAGTATAGGTTAGTTTAGGATAGGGTAGGTTTTCGTTGTTTTTAAGTAGATTGTTTTAAGAATAAATATCTTGTTATGATTGCATCCATTTTGTGTGATTAGTGTGAGTCTCAGCATTCTCTTCATGAGTGCACTGGGCAAATTGGGGAAATGGCCTAGGGAATCCGTCCTGCCTTCAAAACCCTCATTTACCATGTGATACCCCTATTGACAACAGAGTTGTCACACTGACTGCAACATCACATCTACTAGTCCATACATTTGCCATCTGCCATCCGCTGTACCCACTATTCATGATGACTATGTATACTTTGTATTGGACAGGTAAGTCTGGTACTTCAGCTGTTAGTGTTGGGGTCCTGTAGTAACAATGTTGGGAACTGTGACACATCTGACAACAGCCACAATTGGAACTCTATCCTGCAACACTGACCAGTGGCTATCACTGGTAAGGTTAGCTACCTCTGTAGCACACCAATGAGTTCTTCTTGTACTCCGAGCTGACAATATTGGCCTACATTTGCTCTTCAGCCATATCTGCCGTATATGATGAGGGAACCATATATGTCCTTCATTTGTAACATACTAAGTGAATTGTTTGTAGGAGATGAGACCAGCATACACATTTGTCATGTTGGGATACTTGTATGTAGCATTGTTCCCCCGCAGTCCTGCACTCATGTACTGATATTCTGTGACCAATGACATGGATTCACACATTACTATCATTTAGCTGAGTAGATTGATCACAGTAGACGTAAACATGCTAAATGTGTACGAGGTGTTTATTTACAAGTGGAAGTTGAAAGTTAGATATTTACATTATCCAGGTCAGAGACCCCATTTGTGAAATCCAGATATTTGTGACACAATACAAGTCCAGGGTTGAGGGACATGTCATGAGACATGCTTCGGAGTAGTGTTGATAAGTGTGGAGGAACTCAAATTGCCAATTGGTAAGTGAGAGACAATGACAGTCCATAGCAGACAAGTCAACAGTGGGTGGGTGAAGAGTGCACATATCCTACTGTGACAACACTGGCATGATCTTAAGCCCAGAACTAAGGAGAAAACTGGCCACGTGGCACAGACTGGAGCTACCGGGTACTGTTCCGAGTAAAAGTAACTTGTTCCACATCTTCATCCTCTGATGTGTGTGGTGCCTCCTGTACCATTGGTGGTGGAGAGGTAGAGGGGCCACACACTCTTCAGGGCTTAAAGATGTGGAGTCAAAGCACACGGAAACTGCCATTTGTGGTATGACATACGGCATCACTGCAGCAAGGAGTAACTGTTGATTTTTCAATATAGCTGCAACTTCGCAGTGGTAGGCAGCCGTCTCTTCCCTGAGCGAGGCCACTTCACGCTGAATGGACTCCAATCTGTTGTCTATCATGCAGCTGCCTGTTTGGGAGGGCAATTGTTGTGGCCTCTCCCTCATGCCAGCAGCTATGTCTGCCAGACACTGCTGGACTCCATGCAGTGGGGAGTGTGTGCCTTGGATTGCAGCTATGTTTTCATTAGCTGTCACAAGGCACGTGCACACTCCCTCTAGGCTGCCTGCCATGGTCTCCATCCCCACCTGCACCTGCTTGGCCAGCTCCCGCTGGACTCCTACCACTGTCCTCTGGAAGCTTGTCTCTGGGTCCTCGGAGTCCTGAGCTGTGTTTGTACTGGCAGGTAGTATATTTTGGGTGTTAGGTGGGTCATCTGGGGAGGCCGCAATATTGGGTGTCCTCCTTGCAACTGGAGGTGATGTCTGGAGGGATCCCAGGACATCCTGGAGAGTCTGTTGGCTGAGGGTTGTCAGCTGGTCATCCAGGTCATCAGTGAAGTCCAGGACAGGCAGATCAGCAGGAGAGCCATCATCCTCTGCAGTCAGATGGTGTAAAATAAATCTTTCTATGTTGTGGCAGTTGAAATGGCACATCATTTAATTGCTATTGGAGGCTCAGTGACAACTTACAGCCCAAACATTGTTCTTGTACATTATAGGTCCTATTTATTCGCCATTTACCCCACCAGAGTGTCACATAAGGGGAAGCTCAGGTGGCACAATGGGCTGCGTCATATTTACAAGGTGTGATGTATTCCTTTATAGTGGTTTGACATCCCCTTGTTATTATGGCCCCTTCCCATGCATCAATTTGCATGGGAGGGCCTTGCAATGGCTGTTACGGTGGTCAAGCCACACCAACACACATTGCATTTTGCAACTGTGCCAGATTTATGTGTTTTCATACACCTGAGGCAACAGCAATATTTTACAACACCCCAGGGATGACATCATCAAGGCGTAATGATGAAGTTTACTTTGATTGCGCCTCATGTTTAAGTTTGTGTATGTGTGCCGCATTCCACAGCACACATGAACCAAGAAGATTGCCATTTCTGTTTCTGGTTGTGCTGGAAGGTGCTCCTCTACACAACTATGATCTCCCCCTCAACACAGCCAAACTTGCACTCTGGTGCAAGGAATGCAGCATTGTGGCAGGGCAGCTAATTTACCACTGGCACAGTTCACCCTGTATGTGTTGTGTTCTACAGATTGCAATCTGTAGTGTAAGTTTTTCTCTAGTGGCACAGTTCTGATCAGCATCAATATGTGTAGTTCAACACTGCGCCAGGTTAGGTACGCAGTGCCATGTTTACTGTGATACGGGACCACCCTGCAATTCCCCCAGCAGCTGCACAGATTAGTTCTCCCTGCACCCAGATAGGCATTGATGCAGCATGATGAAGAAGTGTCTGCCTTGTGGGAATGGTATTGACTTTCTTCATCGTCTCTGATGTCTAATTTGTTTAGGTAGAGTAGGTTTGACTATATGCAAGGGGTGTTTTGATGACACAGCCACAGGCACAGTAATTAGTTGTGCCTTCCATCCAATGTGCTGCATATGTACATTTTGGTGTATAGCCCCGGTGATTGACATATGTCCAGGTTGTGTATGTGTTGTGGTGCATGGCACAACCAAGCCGTGTGTACATGTGTTGCTTATGTGTGAATAGTGCATCTTGATTCATAGGTAATGTGTCCCACTGCAATTCTTTAGCATGCATTGAGTGTTATAAAATTGGCATTTATTTCCCCCATGCAACTTACCCTGCATTTGTGGTGGCTGTTGGAAGTCTGCTCTGTCCTTTCATTGTATTTCTGTGTCCAGCTCTTTCCAGGACGACAGCTGCAGCCATCTCCTCCATCTCAGCCAGGTCCTCCTGTGGTGCTGGACTTCCACATTCAGTGTGCAGAGCTGCCTTTCTGTTCCTGGCCATTTTCTCCTTGGTTTTACGCTTGCAATCATGCCAGCGCTTCTTGCACTCAGTGACAGTTCGCTTCACCTCTACCACACTGTTGATTTTGTCCTCTATTTGCTGCCACGTAGTCTCTCTCTTACCAATTAGCAATTTGGAAGTGACAAAGACCTGGTGTTGGTGCTCAGTCATCTCTCTGACAAGGATGTCATGTTCCTCCTCACTGAACCAACACTTTCTCTTTTTCTTTTCCTTCTCCTGGGACTTCTGTGTATCCTCATGGCTGGTGCCTGGGTGTGTGGGATCACCATGGGGTCTCTCCTGGCCTGCTGCTTCCATCTTCCCTTTAAATGTCACTCTTTTCTGCTTGTTCGTTTAAAGTTGACGCAGCTGCGGTGTTAAAATGGTGCAAATCTGTTTGCCACATTTTTACGTGCCACAAAACGGGTATGAGTTCGTTTTGCAGCATTAAGGTAATTTTGCCTTACGATAGGGCGCAAGGGTTATCGTCATAATTTGTACTCTAACCATTTCTTAGCGTCATTGTGCGTCATAATATAAATATGATCTACGGATAGCTCTGGGGAATGGCACGAGCCAGCGGTAAACTTTTTGACACAAAACTGCATTTGCACAGTTTTGAGTCAAAAAGTATAAATATGGACCTAAGTAAGACGAGACAGTGCTTTAAAAGAAGATGATGCTGAACTTTGGGCATTCCCCGAGAACCCAAACTTGTTTACCTGCATCCTCCCTTATCCCCCAAAGTGTATGTAGAGAGTGTTTATGTGTGATAGACAGGCAGTGTCCCACAGGCCTCCACTGAGAGGTATTTAGTACTGCAACCACATTTCATACTGTTAGAGATGTCTTTTACAGAAGATATAAATTAACACTGACTGGACAGGTAGGTTATTGTGAGATGCATGTTTATGTGCTAACTGAAGGCTAACCCACCCCACAACCATCTTTTATGAGTTAACATTCACTGTTTGACCTCACTACTCTTGAATGCCAGAGGCCTGAATATAACGTTGTTGGCAATCCACTGAGCTTGCAAGTCTGACGTACGTAGTTCCAGGGATAGCAGAAATACTTGTTACAAGGATTGCTTTGTTGCCCTTGAGTGCCAAAGGCCCCGAAAAAGTCGCCTGGCACTGGGTATTAGTGACACATGATAATAACATTGGTTAGTAAGTGCAGTGTGAAGTACTATATAAATCGGGGGTCTCCAAAGTTTTCTATAATAAGAGCTACTTATATTCATTAAAAATCATCCTGATCTACTAACAAATATGGTCCATGTTGTAATAGTAACCATGTGAGGGATGATACTATAAGTGGTCACCCTGTGCACAATTACCAGTAGAGATTACATTTATGCATCAACAGTAATCTCAAAAAATGCTGTAGCAATTCAGAATACCTCAACATGGGCATCTCCAGGGCCACAGCTGCGATGCCCCTGGCATCCAGATAATGTTAGTAACGTGTCTTCACGTGCAGCTTGATTTATCATTCAAATATCAGCTTTAAACTTAAATAGATATTTTGGAAATTCAAACATTCTTCTTCAAACATCAGCTTATGAGCTCTCAAATTCCACACATTTTTCAAAGTGTGAATGCCTGTATTAATTAAACCAAACAAGAGCTTCTGATGTAACAGGCTAGGCTGCATACAGAAGAGCAGCTTACTCATAGATGGAAAGCTCCCAAGGTATTTTTTGGAGAAGCCTAATATAAATATAAATTTTTTATTGTCTCACTCGCTTTAGGTCAATGCTACTAAAATAGGATTTTCGTGTTTATTTCCTCTAAACCCCGTTGCGTTTGTCCAGATTCCCATGCTAAAAGCTTTGATCCACATAGAACGTTATCTAGGTGTTATCAATGACTCCTATCGTACTATACCCTCTCATGATAGTTCAGTTGTGCCTTGACTCAATGCCTGCCACTTCCATTTTTAATAAATGTTTACGATACTAAGGCCCTCATTACAAGTGGCAGATAGTTTCCAATAAGTGCAGTAACTCCGGTTACAGCACATATCCGAACTCTGAATGTTGTGCTTCCTACCTCCGTTCGATACATACTTGATGCAATAAAAATCACATCCCAAAAATGGCCAGTAGTTACCAGGACATGAGAATTAAGGTGCAGTAAGCATCAACCTCTGCGCGAGTCATGAATGAAATGTGGCTAGATTGCCATAGGTTCCTATTAATGGTCATATATTTGTGGTCTCAGTCATTCATAAATGTCGTTCTCAATCAAACTTTGTGCTCCGGCCTGTTCAATATATTTAGCTGCTAACGTGTTCAGCTACAGTATTCAGGTAATCAATGCCCTTGTCCAGTTCCAGTGATGTAATCTGCCTAACTGCCCATTAGACCCAACTTCACCAACTTCAATTGGTTTAGGGTGCTGCTGCTTGGCTCATCGCCAGTCTACCTAAACATACACATACCTCATCAGTGTTAAAGCAGTTGCACTGGCTTCTCATTAAAAGGCGAGCAATGGTATAGTCCAGAAAGCCACCTATCAAAAATCTCCCAATTTCTAAGCCTCACATGTCTCCTGGTATGTCCCTAACCATACCCTGTGCTCCACACACCAATATCTACTATCTTTTCCTGAGTCTCACACAGCCACTTTAGGAGATAGGGCTTTTTTGTGACAGCTACAAAGGCCTAGAACCTTTTACTATCCCTTCTTCAGTGCCTAATGTGTGCTTGTTGTTTCCGGTGCTGAGCAACAGCACTTATTTTTGAGGGCTGGGGCTTATTCTTATGCCTCAAGCATTTGCTGCGAGCAAAAGACACATGTAGGAAAGACGGATGAAGAGAACAACGAAAAAGCGTCACAAAGGGAGAAAGTAGAAAGCTGCAAGGGTGAGCTGAAGGGGCAGGGAGTGGCTTTATATGGATTGAAGAGGCCCGCCTCAGGATTCCATGTTCACACATTTAATTACAGCAGCCGAATGTTTAAGAGGAGGGCTTTGGGCACCGGCACCTTTGTATTTACAAATTAAGCACTGCCCTTCTTCACATGTAAACCGTGCTATTTCAGTTCAGGAAATATCTGAAATCCTTCTAATTTAGTCATCTGTAAGAGTGTTCTGATATACACTTACAATCTTTACTGTTCAATGCTAAGAATCCTCAGCATAAGTCTGTTTTATAAATATCCTTCCATAGACTATATACCAAGGTTCATCTTGCTAAACTCCTTCTGCATGTCTCCCAATTCCTCTTGCCCTAAAGGCTCCTTTTACCCCACTTGTTAGAAACTGGGTCACTAATTGACAGGGGTATGCACTCTATACAAGAATGGACTACAATACTAGTGAGGGTAAGTCTGATACACAACCTAAATTAACCTGTGCTCACCCTCTGGTAGCTTGGCACAGAGCAGTCAGGCTTAACTTAAGAGACAATGTGTAAAGAATTTGTGCAATGCTTGAGTCCAGTAACACAGTGAAAGCCAGAACAAAAACACTCCACACCAGTTAAGAAAAATAGAATATATTTATCTGTTTACAAAAGACCAAAACGACAAAAATTCAATTATTACTTTACAAGTTGTAGCGTTTTCAAGTATGCATCGAATGTCTTAGTGCAGAAAAACGCGTTTGTTCATGCGATGAAAAGAGAGGCACTTGCAATTACTGATTTGTTGCTTTCTCACTACAACTGGGGTGATAGGAATCCTCCAGGGGGAAGATAAGCTGATATATGCATGGTAGTTAAAAAAGCCTCTACACCTCACTCAAATGAACCACAGGTCCCTTAGAACAGATAGCAAAGAATTACTTAGTCGCTGTGCGGCTCGTGATGTGGCATACCTGGCCCCGCCCTGAACACAGTACCTCTCGATGCACGAGCGGTCCTCCTGGTGTAAGCAGTGCGAAGTCCGGCCATACAAGGTTATTCTTGGTTGACGACAGGTTTAGCAAGTTCAACACTCCTCTGTGGTGTGCAGTGTGACAAAGGAGAAGCGTGGTTGGGATGTCAATGCTGGGGACATGCTGGGAGGTTTAGCTCAGTCCTGCAGCGTTGACCCGGGCTGAAGGCAGTGATTTTAATCATTGCAAGTTGCAGATCTTGGTTGCAATTTGGAGAGTGAGCGCTGGTTTGTTTGCAGGGTGATGTGCTGGAGACGTGCCGGTGTTCGTGGAACGCCTCCTGCAGCAAAGTGACGCAAAGGAGGACACAAAATGTTTGATGACCCTGAGATTTCGAGAACAGGGCACAAGTCAACAAGCCCCTGAAGTTACTGGGGGTTTAAAGGCTGTGGCATTCGTTTCAGCCCTTCTCACTACCAAGGGTAGCAGACAGAAGACCATCACAGCAGAGCAAGTTGCAACATGGCAATCCCTTCTGCCAGCACAAAAGCAGCAGGCAACAGACCAACACAGCAAAGAAAATAGCAAAGTGGCAGTCCCTCCTGGCAGCATGGCTTCTCTTCTTGGTAGAGTCTCCTTGGGACCCCTAAGTGAACTGGTTTGGTGAGGGTTGGGATCCAATACTTATACCAAATTGTGTCTTTGAAGTGGGAGAGACTTCAAAAGAGGCCTTTGAAGATCACAAGGTCCCTTCACTTCCTTCCCTGGATCCAGACACTCTATAAGGGGTTTTGCAGGCCTTTGTGTGAGGAATGGCATTGCCCTGTTCCGGATGTAGGTGTTAGCTACTTCCTCCAACTAGCTTAGGAAGACCCATTAGCTAGGTTATGGGCCAGCAGGATGCAAATGTCACACCTATGCTCCATTTGTGCGTGACTGTCTAGAGGGGATGCACAAAGTCGGGCTGCCATCTACCCTAGATGTGTATTCAGAGACAGGCAGAGGCACGGAATGGTTTAAGTAAGAAAATGCCAACTTTTTAAAAGTGGCATTTTCAGACTTAAAATTAAAAATCCGACTTCATCATAAGTTGTGGTTTTAAATTGTGGGTCCAAAGACACCAAACTCCAAGTTTCCATCTCTTCCCAATTGGAAATTACACTTAAAGGCTGTCTTAAGGCAATCCCATTGTTAACTTATGGGAGAGATAGGCCTTGAAGTACTGGAAAATGAATTAAAATGTTTTCCACTATCTGGACATGCTAAACTAAAAGGTAAATATGTAACGTTTTAAATATGCTGCACTCTGCCCTTAGGGCTAACCAGGGCCTACCTTAGGGGTGGGGTATGTGTAATCAAAAGGAAAGTTTGGGCCTGGCAAGTTTGTACACTGGCCAGGTTGAAATGGCAGTTAAAAACTGCACATACAGGTTCTGCAGTGGCAGGCCTGAGACATGTTTGCGGGCTACTGGAGTGGGTGGCACAAATTGTGCTGCAGGCCACTAGTAGCATTTAATTTACAGGCCCTGGGCACATATAGGCCCATATTTATACTTTTTTAGTGCCGCATTTGCGTAGTTTTTTTACGCAAAATCGGCGCAAACTTACAAAATACCATTGTATTTTGAAAGTTTGCGCCGATTTTGCGTCAAAAAACGATGCAAATGCGGCGCTAAAAAAGTATAAATATGGGCCATAGTGCCCTTTACTAAGGTATTACCAGTAAATAACATATGCTAATTGTGGATAAGCCAAAGGTACCAATTTTGAGCAGCTACACTTTAACACTGGTAGGCAGTGGTTAAGAGCGCAGAATGCTAAAATCCAGCAGGAAATGAAGTCAGCAAACACAAAGTCAGAGGGTAAAAAGTTAGGGCAAACCACACCAAGGATGCCAGCTCTAACACCACTACAATCCCTCTGTTTGTCTAACTCCTATCTCACATACTCCTTTTTTGGTTTTGCCTGCAGACAAAGTTTAAAAAAAAAAAAAATCTTAAAAGGGGCTTAGACCTGCCCCTAACATACCTGAATTTACCATTTGTTCATTCCAACGTCACCCTAATTCAAGTGCTTCTGACTGGGCAGCACGTTGTCCATTTTCACTTATGCTTATGCTTCACCGTCCTTTCCTTGTGTGGAGATTGGACCAAGTGCAGCTTCTGATCACTGGCCACTAGCCAATATCCTCCTATAGGCAACTTTAAAGGGACTCCCACCTCACTCCAGAAGCGTGAGTCCCCACCACTCTAACTCGACGCCCTTGGCCCGTGTCCGGAGAAACCAACGAACCAGAGAGGATCCCCAGGCGTCTCCAATGACGTGTCCACCCTGGGCTGACCTCCCTGAACCCCCACGACAACGCCTGCAGAGGAAATCCCTAGGACCCCCCTGACAGCGACTGCCCGGGACGAAGATATCTGATGCCTGGAGAAGCACTGCACCTGCAGCTCTCAGGCCCGTGAGAAACCGACCACCAGTGCAGCAGTGACCAGCAGGTGACCCTCACCCTTGCCCAGTCTGTGGCTGGTGCTAGAAGCCCCCTGTGCCCTGCCTGCAACTTCTGGGTGACCCCCAGGTCCCTCAATTGAATCCTATTGAAATCCTGACACCCTGTTTGCCCACTGCACCAGGCTGCCCCTGTGCCGCTGAAGGTGTGTTTTGTGTGCCTACTTGGGCCCCCCCTCAGTGCTCTACTAAACACCCCTGGTCTTGCCAAACCGTCAATGTCCCGCACCTTCCGCCACGGCGGTAACGACCTCTAGGCTGGAGACAACGGTCTCCAGCCCGGCGGCCATCACTAGACCGTCGGCGGTATCAGGACCCTGCATACCGCCATGGATTTCGTGGGGTTTTCTACCGCCACGAAATCCATGGCGGTATGTACCATCAGTGCCAGGGAATTCGTTCCCTGGCACTGATTGGGGTCTCCCCCTCCCCCATCTCCCTTCCCTGAGTCCTCCCCCAACACCCACGACCCCCCTTCCACCCCTCAAACGTGGTAGGAACCCCCTTGGAGCCCCACACACAAAGAACCCGCACTCCCTACATGCACGCTCACACCACTCACACATATACACGCGCACATAAATGCACACATGCACACATACATACACGTTACAGTTCCCATACACACATTACACCCCCCGCATGCATACACGCACTCACACAACCCCTCTACACACTCAAAAGCAAACCCCCATGCACGCACTCAACATACAACACCCCCCACCCCCTCCCCTAACGGACGATCACCATACCTGTTCCGGTGATCCTCCGGGAGGGGACAGGATCCATGAGGACTGCTCCGCTGCCAGCACACCATCACCAGAACACCGCCACGCCAAATACTGGGTCGTATTACGGTGGGCGGTGTTCTGATGACGTGGCGGTGATGGTTGAGTAGCCTATACTTCACCGCCGACCGCAAGTATGGCTGCTGGCAGCTCTCCGTCCAAAAAAGGGCGGAGGGTTGCCAGCAGTCATTATATGGTTGGCGGAAGACCGCCTACACTGGCGGTCTTTGGCCCGACGGAACCTCAGCGGTCTTGTGAAAAGACCGCCGAGGTTGAAATGAGGGCCTATATCTCATTTTGATATAGTATATACAGAGCCAGCTTCCTACACTGGTGGATCAGTGGTGGAGTCTAAGACTTTGCATTTACTGGACTGCTCAGTCAATACCTGATCACACAGCTAAATTCCAAAATTGTCATTAGAAAATAGATTTTTGAATTTTGACTATTTTTCCAAATTTTTAAAAGTCCTGCTAGGGCCTTGTGTAGACCCTGTTAGCATCTCTTTTTTAAGTTTAAAAGTTTTGTAAAAGTTAGGATTTAAGTATTAGAAGTAGTTTTTAGTTTCTTAAAAAGTAATCCCAAATTTTAGAGACATAGGCCCTCATTACAGCCCTGGGGGTAAATGCCGCCGACCGCTGTGCTGACGGCCGCCAACATGCCGTGACCGCGGCCATTTACCGTTACGAGTATTATGACCCACACAGAGAAATCCGCCACTATACAGACACCCACACAAGTCCACCAACCCAAAGGTCAGTGATAAACTGGCGGTACCAAAACCCACACCGTTACGCCAACAGAAATACACCCACAGCATCATGACCCACGAATCACCACGGCGGTCATTCAACCGCGGTAAACCACTGGCGGTACACACCACCGCGCTCAAAATACACACACTAACAAAACTACACCACATTGGGCAATTCAAACTACCACACCTGACACACACACACACACCAATATAAAACACACACCCACACTACCCACAACACCTTACAACGAAAAAAAAATATTGCCAACTGAGAGAGAGACAAGCCAGGAGCACCCACTGATTCAGAGCCACATAACACCATCACCCATACACCATCCACGCACCTCACAGCACACACCCCAACACATCACCCCGCACTCCCTCACATATACCACTTACACTACACCCATGGCACCACAAAGACACCCTAGTTTCTCAGAGGAGGAGCTAAGGGTCATGGTGGAGGAAATCATCCGGGTAGAGCCACAGCTATTCGGATCACAGGTGCAGCAGACATCCATTGCTAGGAAGATGGAGCTATGGCGGAGAGTCGTGGACAGGGTCAACGCCGTGGGACAGCACCCCAGAACAACGGATGACATCAGGAAGAGGTGGAACGACCTACGGAGGAAGGTGCATTCCGTGGTAGTAAGACACCAGGTAGCCGTACAGAGGACTGGCGGTGGACCCCCACCTCCTCCCCCACAGCTAACAACATGGGAGGAGCAAGTTTTGGCGATCATGCATCCTGAGGGCCTCGCAGGAGTAGCAGGAGGACTGGACTCTGGTAAGTCAAATCTTTACTACTATATCCCCCACCCTACCTGCATGCCATCACAAACTCCTACCCCTAACCTCACCCCCATCACTCCGCCACCTCACATATACCCCACCATCACAACCCACCCATCCCAATACCAAGCCCTGCATGCAACACCAATGCATGGACACCACTCACAGACCTGCATGGACACCCATCACCACAGCATGCACACTAGTGACAATCACTTAGCCAAACCAATAACATCCCACACAACCCAAAGGTGCCTTGCTAATAGCAACCATAGAGGGAAACATATCCATGCACACGATGGTACACGCCGATACAATAACACTGCATTTACCCCCACTCTACGTCACTGGAAAGGAGGTTCCACCAACATCCAGTCCCCCCAAAGAAGAGGCACACAGTGATGACAGCAGCTCTTCACACCTGGATCAGGGACCTCTGGACAGTCAGTTACCCTGCCACCGTCCCAACCCCCCAGAGAGCCTCCCCCCTCAGAAAACACCAGCACAGCACCCACCCAGCGGGCCCATACCTTTGTCCCCAGGACACGTCAGTCAGCAGTGTGTCCACCACTACAGGAACCCCAGGCAACCCCACAAACCAAAGACAATCAGAGACCTGGGGTCAGTGGCAGTGGGCACACGGTTCAGGGGACAGAGGCACAGGACATCAGGGAAGCTGGGAGGACGGCTGTGAAACAGGGGGAGGACAGGCCCACCAACTCTCCACGAGGCACTCACCAACATCCTGGGAGCATACCACCATTCCCAGGAGACCATGGGCCATATACTGGCCAAGTTGCAGGAGACCCAGAGGCTGCAGGAGGGACAGTACCTGGGGATCAGGGAGGACCTGAAAGACATCCACACCACCCTGGTCACCATTGCAGGGGTGCTGGTAGACATGGCCAACACTGTGAGGGAGGTACTGGCACACCAACGGGCCCCTGACACTAGCCACACTGATGAACAGCCCTCCACCTCCACCGGTGCTAGCGGACAGGAGGCCCGCTGTAGTAAAGTACCATCTTGCCTGGCATGTTACCCCCCATTTTTACTTGTGTGTCAGTTTGTTTTTGCCTGTCTCACTGGGATCCTGCTAGCCAGGACCCCAGTGCTCATAGTTGTGGCCTGAATGTGTGTTCCCTGTGTAGTGCCTAACTGTGTCACTGAGGCTCTGCTAATCAGAACCTCAGTGCTTATGCTCTCTCTGCCTTTAAAATTGTCACTGCACCTCTGAATGTATCTACACCAAATAACAAATAGGGCTCTTTCTGGACCAAGAGCTACTTTCCTGCCAGATTTGGTGTAATTCCATCCAGTGGTTCGGGCTGTAGTCATGTTCAAAAACCTTATGGAAAATTCAATTGTTACCAATTCTAATTGGCACAATGGACACCCTTATAATTCCCTAGTATATGGTACCTAGGTACCCAGGGTATTGGGGTTCCAGGAAATCCCTATGGGCTGCAGCATTTCTTTTGCCACCCACAGGGAGCTCAGACAATTCTTATAAAGGACTGCCACTGCAGCCTGACTGAAATAACATCCACGTTATTTCACAGCCATTTTACACTGCACTTAAGTAACTTATAAGTCACCTATATGTCTAACCCTCTCTTAGTGAAGGTTAGGTGCAAAGTTAGTAAGTGTGAGGGCACCCTGGCACTAGCCAAGGTTCCCCTACATAGTTCAGGGCAATATCCCCGGACTTTGTGAGTGCGGGGACACCATTACATGCGTGCACTGCATATAGGTCAATACCTATATGTAGCTTCACAGTGGTAACTCTGAATATGGCCATGTAACATGTCTAAGATCATGGAATTGTCCCCCCATGCCAAATCGGGCATTGGGGTGCCAATCCCATGCATCCCCAGGGCTCCATCATGGACCCCGGGTACTGCCAAACCAGCTCTCTGGGGTTTTCACTGCAGCTACCGCTGCTGCCAACCCACAGACGGGCTTCTGCCCTCCTGGGGTCTGGGCAGTCCAGTCCCAGGAAGGCAGAACAAAGGATTTCCTCTGAGAGAGGGTGTTACACCCTCTCCCTTTTTAAATAGGTGTTAAGGGCCTGAGAGGAGTAGCCTCTCCTGGCCTCTGGGAATGCTTTGAAGGGCACAGATGGAGTTGGTGCCCTCCTTGCATAAACCAGTCTACACCGGTTCAGGGATCCCCCAGCCCTGCTCTGGCACGAAACTGGACAAAGGAAAGGGGAGAGACCACTCCCCTGTCCATCACTACCCCAGGGGTGGTGCCCAGAGCTCCTCCAGTGTGTCCCAGACCCTGCCATCTTGAATAAAGAGGTTTGAGGGCACAGTGGAGGCCTCTGAGTGGCCAGTGCCAACAGGTGACATCAGAGACCCCTCCTGATAGGTGCTTACCTAACTAGGTGGCAAATCCTCCTCTGAGGGCTATTTAGGGTCTCTCCTGTGGGCTTCTCTTCAGATAACGAATGCAAGAGCTCACCAGAGTTCCTCTGTATCTCCCTCTTCGACTTCTGCCAAGGATCGACCGCTTACTGCTCCAGGATGCCTGCAAAACTGCAACAAAGTAGCAAGAAGACTAACAGCGACATTGTATCGCCTAATCCTGCTGGCTTTCTCAACTGTTTCCTGGTGGTTCATGCTCTGGGGGCTGTCTGCCTTCACCCTACACTGGAAGCCAAGAAGAAATCTCCCATGGGTCAACAGAATCCTCCCCCTGCTAACGCAGGCACCAAACTTCTGCTTCACCAGTCCTCTGGGTCCCCTCTCATCGTGACAAGTGTGGTCCCTGGATCACAGGAGCTGGATCCAAGTGACCCCGACAGTCCAGTGGTCCATCTGTCCAAATTTGGTGGAGGTAAATCCTCCCCACGCCAGACAGTAATCCTGTGTACTGCGTGAACTGCAGCTGCTAGGGCTTCTGTGCACTTTTGCAAGGAATCCTTCATGCACCTCACAGCCCTGATCCCCAGTCTCTGTCCTGCATTGCTCAACTCGCTGAGTTGACCACCGACTTTGTGGGACCCTCCTTTGTAGTGTTGAGACGACCGCCATGCTCAGTTTTCTTGAACCCGTATTTAAGTTCTTCTCTGGGTGCTGCCTGCTTCTGCATGGGCTCTCTGTATTGCTGAGCACCCCCTCTGTCTCCTCATCCAAGTGGCGACCTCCTGGTCCTTCCTGGGCCCCGTCAGCACCCTTTTTCTTTAACCAGGACCTTTGCATCTAGCAAGGCTTGTTTGAGGTCTTTCTGCATGGAAACAACTCTGCATCCTCCAGCACGCCGTGGGACATCTTCTGTGCAAAGGAGAAGTTTCTAGCATCTTCCGTCATTGCAAAATCTTCAGCTTCTTCCACCCCTAGGCAGCCATTGTGCACCTTCATCCGGGGTTTAGTGGGCTCCTGCCCCCCCTCAACACTTTCGTGACTCTCAGAATTGGTCCCCTTCATTTACACGTCCTCAGGTCCAGGAATCCGTCTTCAGTGCTTTGCAGTTAGTTGTGGTCTTTGAAGAATCTCCTATCACGACATTAGTGTGTTTCTGGGGAAGTAGGGTAATTTTACTCCTACTTTTCAGGGTCTTTGGGTAGGGTATCTTGGACACCCTTAGTGTTTTCTTACACTCCCAGCGACCCTCTACACACTACACTAGGCCTGGGGTCCCTGAGTGGTTTGCATTCCACTTTCTTAGTATATGGTTTGTGTTGCCCCTTGGCCTATTGCATCCTATTGTATTCTACAGTGTTTGCACTACTTTTCTAACTGTTTACTTACATGATTTTGGTTTGTGTGTATATTTTGTGTATTTTACTTACCTCCTAAGGGAGTATATCCTCTTAGATCTTTTTGGCACATTGTCTCTAAAATAAAGTATTTTTTTTTTAGTAACTCTGAGTATTGTGATTCTTATGATTTAGTGCTACATGATATAAGTGGTATAGTAGGAGCTTTGCATGACTCCTAGTTCAGCCTAAGCTGTTCTGCTATAGCTACCTCTATCAGCCTAAGCTACTAGAACACTACTAATCTACTAATAAGGGATAACTGGACCTGGCACAAGGTGTAAGTACCATCAGGTACCCACTATAAGCCAGGCCAGCCTCCGACATTGGTGGTGCAGTGGTGGGATAAGTGCTTGTAACTGCTTTACCACTTTGTCATTGGTGCTTTTCATAGGAAAAACATATTCCAAATATTTAAAAATATACACAGTTAAGCTAAACAGTTTAACTCTCTTTCTAAAAACTTTCTTCAAAGTTTCTAAAAGGTTTGCAAAAGTTTTGAAAAGTTTTAAAAGTTTTTCTCTTTTCTTTAAAAAGTTTCTAAACTTTTTTCTCTCGACCTAAACCTTTTCTAACAATTATGTCTGCAATAGAACTTACTCCCACAGTTGTCCAGGCAACCTATGGTAGTTAAAACTTTAAAAGTTTGAGGGGTCTCTGCATAGAAAGAGGTTTAAGCATTGCTAAGAAACCGACCAAAGATCTTCTCCTTAGCCTTCTCCTAGAAAGTGACCAGAACCAGTCTGGCCCATCCCAGGATCAGGAGGTAGAGGAGGGGGGTACCCAACAAGAATCAGATGAGGGCCCTGAGGACTCTGGTGAGGGTTCATCCAAAGACCTGTCAGCTAACAGGCCATCTAGTGAAGCTGGTAGTGGGGGGGTCACACACTAGTAGGGCACCTTTCACTCCAAAATGCAAGGTAACCAGAGTCCAGCCAGTTAGAGACAGGTCTACTTCTGCCAATTCCCACATTTCCTATGTGTCTCAGAATTCCAAAGCCTCCCACCCTGAGAATGACACCCTAAATAGGGAACTCAGAAAGCTGAGGTTGGAAGAGGCCAGACTGAAGCTGAGACAGCAGCAGTTGGCCTAGTCAGGGAATCTCTAGATGTAGAGAGGGAAAGGCAGAGGTTGGGGTTTTGTTCCCCATGGTGGCAGCAGCAGTGTTATTGATAGTAATCCTGTAAGAGAACAAGATTCTAGGAACCTGCATAAGATAGTCCTCCCTTACAAGGAGGGGGATGACATTAACAAGTGAGAGGGCCTGTATGGTATAGTTGGTCCCTCAAAGGCAGTGGGCTGCTATCTTGTGGCTATCTTTCACTGGTAAGGGTAGGGATAGGCTCCTTAATGTCAGAGAAAGTGATGGCAATAACTACAAAGTTTTGAAGGATGCACTCTTAGATGGATTTGGCTTAACCACTGAACAATACAGGATAAAATTCAGAGATACCAGAAAAGAGTCTTCTCAAGACTGGACAGACTTTTTAGACTGTTCAGTGAAGGCCTTGGAGGGATGGTTACGTGGCAGAAAAGTGACTGACTATGAAAGCCTGTATAATCAAATCCTGAGAAAGCATATTTTGAATAATTGTGTGTCTGACTTGTTGCATCAGTACTTGGTAGACTCAGATCTGACCTCTCCCCAAGAACTGGGAAAGAAGGCAGACAAATGGGTCAGAACAAGAGTGAACAGAAAAGTTCATTCAGGTGGTGACAAGGGTGGCTAGAAGAATGATGGTAAGTCTTCTGACAAGGGTGGGGACAAAGATAAAAACATTCTGAGCCCACATAAATCCTCTGGGGGTGGTGGGTCCAAATCCTCTTCCCACAATCAAAAGAAGCCATGGTGTTATTTATGTAAGAGTAAAGGTCATTGGGCAAGTGATTCCACTTGTCCAAAGAAAAAAACCAAAGCTCCCACTACCACAACCCCAACTACGTCCTCTAGTTCCCCTAGTAATAGCAGTGGTGGTGGGAAGTCTACTACAAATAGCCAATCAAAGGGTGTAGCTGGGCTCACAATTGGTTATGTAGTTGAGGTTGGTCTTGTTAGGGAGACCACAGAGGCTACTTTAGTCTCTGATGGTGGTATTGACTTTGCCACCTTGGTTGCTTGTCCCATTAATATGGGTAAGTACAAGCAACATCCCCTAATAAATGGTGTTGAGGTTGAGGCCTACAGGGATACAGGAGCCAGTGTCACTATAGTGATTGAGAAATTGGTTCACCCTGATCAACACCTACTTCGTCAGCAGTACCAAGTGACTGATGCTCACAACAACACTCTTAGCCACCCCATGGCCATTGTGAATCTCAACTGGGGAAGGGGGGGGGATGTTACTGGTCCAAAGAAAGTTGTGGTAGCCACTGATTTACCTGTAGACTGCTTACTCTGCAATGATTTGGAGACATCAGATTGGGCTGAAGTGGAGTTGGAGGCTCATGCAGCAATGCTGGGCATTCCAGGGCATATCTTTGCTCTCTCAAGGGCTCAGGCCCAGAAGCAAAGAGGACAGGGAAGCTTGGATCCTGGAACAATGGACCAAGTGCTCCCAAAAGCTAAGGGTAGAAAGGGTAAATCCTTGTCCACTATCCCTTCCTCTCCAGAAGAGTCCCCTTTTGAGAAAGAGGAATCCTCTCCCTGTGCAGAACCTACACCAGATGAGCTGGCAGCAGACACTGCTGAGCTTTTGGGTACAGGGGGCCCTGCTAGGGACGAGCTGAGTGAGGCACAGCAGACCTGTCCCACACTAGAGGGTTTAAGACAGTAAGCTGTTAAACAGCAGAATGGGGATATCACTCATAGCCATAAGGTCTATTGGGAAGATAACCTCCTTTATACTGAGTCAAGGGATCCCAAACCTGTGTCTGCCAGGAGATTGGTCATCCCTGTGCAGTATAGGGAGTTTCTTCTGACCTTGGCACATGATATACCTTTGGCTGGGCATTTGGCCCAGAGCAAAACTTGGGACAGGCTTGTTCCATTGTTTCACTGGCCTCACATGTCAGAGGACACTAAGGAGTTTTGTCGCTCCGGTGTGACCTGCCAAGCCAGTGGCAAGACTGGTGGCACACCTAAGGACCCCTTAGTTCCACTCTCAGTGGTTGGGGTGCCCTTTGAAAGGGTAGGGGTTGACATAGTTGGCACCCTTGATCCCCCAACAGCTTCAGGAAATAGGTTTCTGCTTGTGGTAGTGGATCATACCACTAGGTGTCCTGAAGCAATTCCCTTAAGGACCACTACAGCTCCCGCAGTGGCAAAGGCCCTCCTGGGAATCTTTTCCAGGGTGGGTTTCCCTAAGGAAGTGGTGTCAGACAGAGGTAGTAACTTCATGTCTGCATACCTCAAAGCTATGTGGAAGGAGTGTGGTGTAACTTATAAGTTCACTGCTCCTTATCATCCACAGACAAATGGTCTGGGTGAGAGGTTTGATAAAACTCTCAAAGGTATGATTATGGGACTCCCTGAAAAACTCAGAAGGAGATGGGATGTCCTGTTGCCATGCCTCCTTTTTACTTATAGGGAGATACCCCAAAAAGGAGTGGGCTTCAGCCCCTTTGGGCTTCTCTTTGGGCACCCTGTAAGAGGTTCCCTTGCACTCGTGAAGGAGGGTTGGGAACAACCTTTAAAAGCTCCAAAGCAAGACATTGTGGACTATGTACTTGGCCTAAGATCCAGGATGGCAGCGTACATGAGAAAGGGCAGTAAAAACCTTCAGGCTAGCCAAGAACTCCAAAAGCAATGGCATGACCAGAAGGCTGTCCTGACCCATTCCTACCCAGGACAGAAGGTGTGGGTATTGGAACCAGTGGTCCCAAGAGCACTCCAGGACAAATGGAGTGGACCCCATCTCATTGTTGAAAAGAAGGGTGAGGTAACCTATTTGGTTGACCTAAGCACTGCCAGGAGTCCCCTTAGGGTGCTCCATGTCAATCGCCTGAAACCTTACTATGACAGGGCTGACTTAACCCTGCTCATTGCAACTGATGAGGGGCAGGAAGAAGAGATCGCCCCTCTCCCTGACCTCTTCTCCACCACTGAAGCTGATGGCTTAGTGGAGGGAGTTGTACTTGCAGATTGCCTTACTGCTGAGCAAAAGAACAACTGTATAAGTCTCCTAGGCCAATTCTCTGACCTCTTCTCACTGATACCAGGTACAACTACCTAGTGTGAGCACACAATCAACACTGGAGACAGTTTACCTGTCAAAAGTAAGATTTATAGGCAGCCTGACCATGTCAGGGACTGCATAAAACAAGAGGTACAGAAAATGTTGGACTTAGGAGTGATCGAGCCTTCAGAAAGCCCATGGGCTAGCCCAGTGGTGTTTGTCCCAATACCTCACAGTAAAGATGGTAAAAGAGAAATGAGGTTTTGTGTTGACTACAGAGATCTCAATCAAGTAACCAAAACTGATGCTCACCCTATACCCAGGGCAGATGAGCTAATAGATACACTGGCTCCTGCCAAGTATCTAAGCACTTTTGATTTAACTGCAGGGTATTGCCAGATTAAATTATCAGAAGATGCTATACCTAAAACTGCATTTTCCACCATTGGAGGGCACTATCAGTTAACTGTTAAAGCCTTTGGTTTTGAAGAAGGCCCCTGCCACTTTTCAGAGGTTGGTGAACACAGTCCTGCAAGGTCTGGAAGCTTTTAGTGCAGCATATCTAGATGATATAGCTGTCTTTAGCTCCACCTGTGATAAGCACCTGGTCCACCTATGGAAAGTTTTGGAGGCCCTGCAAAAGGCAAACCTCACTATCAAGGCTTCAAAGTGCCAGATAGGGCAGGGGAAAGTGGTTTATGTGGGCCACCCGGTAGGTGGGGAACAGATTGCACCAGTGCAGGGGAAGATCCAGACTATTATGGAATAGGTTCCCCCTACAATTCAAACCCAGGTGAAAGCCTTCTTAGGCCTCACAGGGTACTATAGGAGGTTCATTAAGAACTATGGCTCCATTGCAGCTCCTTTTAATGACCTCACTAGTAAGAAGATGCCTAAAAAGGAATTGTGGGAAGCTAGCTGTCAAAAGGCTTTTGATGAGCTAAAACAGGACATGTGCTCTGCACCTGTCCTAAAAAGCCCTTGTTACTCCAAGAAATTCATAGTCCAGACTGATGCTTCTGAATTAGGGGTAGGGGCAGTTCTATCACAGCTTAACACTGACGGCCAGGATCAACCTGTTGCTTTTATAAGCAGGGGGTTGACCCCTAGATAAAAGCGTTGGTCTGCCATAGAGAGTGAGGCCTTTGCTGTGGTCTGGGCACTGAAAAAGTTGAGACCATACCTGTTTGGTACTCACTTTATTGTTCATACAGACCACACACCTCTATTATGGCTTAAACAAATGAAAGGTGAAAACCCTAAATTGTTGAGGTGGTCCATCTCCCTATGGGGGATGGACTATATAGTGGAACATAGACCTGGGAGTACCCACTCCAATGTAGATGGACTCTCCAGATATTTCCACTTAGACAATGAAGACTCATCTGGGCAAGGTTAGCCTTCTTGTCCCTCGTTTGGGGGGAGGGGTTGTGTAGGAAAGTACCATCTTGCCTGGCATGTTACCCCCATTTTTACTTGTGTGTCAGTTTGTTTTTGCCTGTCTCACTGGGATCCTGCTAGCCAGGACCTCAGTGCTCATAATTGTGGCCTGAATGTGTGTTCCTTGTGTAGTGCCTAACTGTGTCACCGAGGCTCTGTTAATCAGAACCTCAGTGCTTATGCTCTCCCTGCCTTTAAAATTGTCACTGCAGGCTAGTGACCATTTATACCAATTGTAATTGGCACCCTGGAACCCCCTTATAATTCCCTAGTATATGGTACCTAGGCCCCAGGGTATTAGGGTTCTAGGAGATCCCTATGGGCTGCAGCATTTCTTTTGCCACCCATAGGGAGCTCAGACAATTCTTACACAGGACTGCCACTGCAGCCTGAGTGAAATAATGTCCACGCTATTTCACAGCCATTTTACACTGGACTTAAGTAACTTATAAGTCACCTCTATGTCTAACCCTCACTTAGTGAAGGGTAGGTTCAAAGTTACTAAGCGTGAGGGCACCCTGGCACTAGCCAAGGTGCCCCCACATAGTTCAGGGCAATTTCCCTGGACTTTGTGAGTGCGGGGACACCATTACACGTGTGCACTACACATAGGTCAATACCTATATGTAGCTTCACAATGGTAACTCCGAATATGGCCATGTAAAATGTCTAAGATCATGGAATTGTCCCCCCATGCCAAATCTGGTATTAGGGTGCCAATCCCATGCATTCCGCGGGGCTCCAGCATGGACCCCAGGTACTGCCAAACCAGCTCTCTGGGGCTTTCACTGCAGCTACCACTGCTGCCAACCCACAGACAGGCTTCTGCCCTCCTGGGGTCTGGGCAGCCCAGTCCCAGGAATGCAGAACAAAGGATTTCCTCTGAGAGAGGGTGTTACACCCTCTCCCTTTGGAAACAGGTGTTAAGGGCCTGAGAGGAGTAGCCTCTTCTGGCCTCTGGGAATGCTTTGAAGGGCACAGATGGTGCCCTCCTTGCATAAACCAGTCTACACCGGTTCAGGGATCCCCCAGCCCTGCTCTGGTGCAAAACTGGACAAAGGAAAGGGGAGTGACCACTCCCCTGTCCATTACCACACCAAGGGGGGTGCCCAGAGCTCCTCCAGTGTGTCCCAGACCTCTGCCATCTTGAATGCAGAGGTGTGAGGGCACAGTGGAGGCCTCTGAGTGGCCAGTGCCAGCAGGTGACATCAGAGACCCCTCCTGATAGGTGCATACCTGACTAGATGTCCAATCCTCCTCTGAGGGCTATTTAGGGTCTCTCCTGTGGGCTTCTCTTCAGATAATGAATGCAAGAGCTCACCAGAGTTCCTCTGCATCTGCTTCTTTGACTTCTGCCAAGGATCGACCGCTGACTGCTTCAGGACGCCTGCAAGACTGCAAGAAAGTAACAAGAAGACTACCAGCGACATTGTAGCGCCTAATCCTGCCGGCTTTCTCGACTGTTTCCTGGTTGTGCATGCTCTGGAGCCTGTCTGCCTTCACCCTGCACTGGAAGCCAAGAAGAAATCTCCTGTGGGTTGACTGAATCTTTCCTCTGCTAACGCAGGCACCAAACTTCTGCTTCACCGGTCCTCTGGGTCCCCTCTCATCATGACGAGCGTGGTCCCTGGAACACAGGAGCTGGATCCAAGTGACCCCGACAGTCCAGTGGTCCATCTGTCCAGATTTGGTGGAGGTAAGTCCTTGCCTCCCACGCCAGACAGTAATCCTGTGTACTGCGTGAACTGCAGCTGCTAGGGGTTCTGTGCACTTTTGCAAGGAATCGTTTCTCCACAGCAGATCCCAGGTCCCCAGCACTCTGTCCTGCATTGCTCAACTTGCTGAGTTGACCACTGGCTTTGTGGGACCCTCATTTGTAGTGTTGAGACGACTGCTGTGCTCAGTTTTCTTGAACCCATGTTCAAGTACTTCTGTGGGTGCTGCCTGCTTCTGCATGGGCTCTCTGTGTTGCTGAACGCCCCCTCTGTCTCCTCATCCAAGTGGCGACCTCCTGGTTCTTCCTGGGCCCGGGCTGCACCCTTTTTCTTCAACCACAACCTTTGCAGCTAGCAAGGCTTATTTGAGGTCTTTCTGCATGGAAGCAACTCTACATCCTCCAGCATGCCGTGGGACACCTTCTGTGCAAAGGAGAAGTTCCTGGCGTCTTCCGTTGTTGCAGAATCTTCAGCTTTTTCCACCCGGAGGCAGCCATTTTGCACCTTCACCCGGGGTTTAGTGGGCTCCTGCCCCCCCTGGACACTTTCGTGACTCTTGGACTTGGTCCCCTTCCTTTACAGGTCCTCAGGCCCAGGAATCCGTCTTCAGTGCTTTGCAGTTGTGGTCTTTGCAGAATCTCCTATCACGACTTTAGTGTGTTTCTGGGGAAGTAGGGTAACTTTACTCCTACTTTTCAGGGTCTTGGGGTGGGATTTCTTGGACACCCTTAGTGTTTTCTTACACTCCCAGCGATCCTCTACACACTACATTAGGCCTGGGGTCCCTGAGTGGTTCGCATTCCACTTTCTTAGTATATGGTTTGTGTTGCCCCTTGGCCTATTGCATCCTATTGTATTCTACAGAGTTTGCACTACTTTTCTAACTGTTTACTTAACTGATTTTAGTTTGTGTGTATATTGTGAGTATTTTACTTACCTCCTAAGGGAGTATATACTGTGAGATATTTTTGGCACACTGTCACTAAAATAAAGTACCTTTATTTTTAGTAACTCTGAAATTGTGATTCTTATGATATACCGCTATATGATATAAGTGGTACAGTAGGAGCTTTGCATAGCTCCTAGTTCAGCCTAAGCTGCTCTGCTATAGCTACCTCTATCAGCCTAAACTGCTATAACACTACTAATCTACTAATAAGGGATAACTGGACCTGCACAAGGTGTAAGTACCATCAGGTACCCACTGTGATCCAGGCCAGCCTCTTACACCCGCCACATGACCAACAGGCCACCAGCACCACCCCCCTGCAGAAGAAGAACGACCCCACAAACGGTCCCTGCGATCCAGGCAGAAGCCAGAGAACATTGCCAAGACCCACGCCAGGAAATAAGACTCTCCTGTGTCCCACTCTGTCACCCTGACCACCTTCAACTGACATTGCTATGCCCCCTTGGACAATGCACCTGTGATACAAATAGACTGGACTCTACCCTGGACTTTCCTCCATCAGCAACCCAGCCCATTGCAATACCCCCTCCACTTATTAGCACATAAATAAACACCCTTGGAACAAATATAAGTATGGAGTCTGTCAATTGATTGAAATATGTATTAGTTTAACAAGCTGTAAACATTGCAATTCAAATGTACACTTATATATACATAGGTATGCCCGATAGTGGGCAGCAGTAAACACACCAGGAGCCAGAGTGGGGCACAGAGATCTGAAAATAGAGATGCCAAAGGGTACAGTAAGTGGCCATAGGCATAGGGAAATCAGGCTGCCATGTTCAAAGTCTAACACAAAACTGCAATGAAAAGTGAAGTTACAATGTCCTACCTGTGTGTCACTGGAAGTACTGTTGAATGAGTGAACTTCTGTTGTCCACATCTTCTTCCTCTGCCTCCTCTTTGTCACTGTCCACAGGCTCCACCGCTGCCACAAGACCATCTCCAGGCTCACCCTCCTACAGAAAAGGCACCTGGCGTCTCAAGGCCAGGTTGTGCAACATGTAACATGCAACGATGATCTGGCACACCTTCTTGGGTGAGTAGTACAGGGATCCACTTGTCAGATTGAGGCACAGGAATCTGGCCTTCAGGAGAGCAAAGGTTCTCTCAATTATCCTCAGTGTTCACCCACGTGCCTCATTGTAACGTTCCTCTGCCCTTGTCCTGGCATTCCGCACTGGGGTCAGTAGCCATGAGAGGTTGGGGTAACCAGAGTCACCTGCAAATATCGAGGGATACCTGTTAGCCGCACACTCACCCTTAGGGCCAAACCCATACCCATATACCTACATCAACTGGGTGGGGGCCATGGGCTCACCTATTAGCCACATCCGGTGCCTCTGGAGTTGAGACATCACATATGGAATGCTGATATTCCTCAAGATAAAGGCATCATGCACAGAGCCAGGATACTTGCCATTCACATGGGAGATGTATTGGTCCGCCAAACACACCATCTGCACAATCAGAGAGTGAAAGCTTTTTCTATTCCTGAACACTTGTTAATTTCTCAGGGGGGGGGGTGGGTGGGACAAATGCTATATGTGCACCATCACTGGCACCAATGATGTTGGGGATATGTCCAAGGGCATAAAAGTCAGCCTTCACTGTGGCCAAATCCTCCACCTGGGGGGATACGATGTAGCTGCGCATGTGTTTCAGCAGGGCAGACAACACTCTGGTCAACACGTTGGAGAACATTGTCTGAGACATCCCTGATGCCATGGCCACTGTTGCTTGAAAGGAACCACTTGCCAGGAAATGGAGCACTGACAGGACCTGCACTAGAGGGGGGATACCTGTGGGCTGGCGGATAGCTGAAATCAGGTCTGGCTGCAATTGGGCACACAGATCTTGGATTGTGGCCCTATCAAGTCTCTAGGTAAGGATAATGTGTCTGTCCTCCATTGTCGCCAGGTCCACCAGGGGTCTGTACACGGGGGATGTCTCCATCTCCTATTCATCCTCAGCAGTTGAACTCTAGGGTGGAAAACGGTGAGCAGAGGGTCATATTCACATATATGTGAAAATAAAAATGCATTTTTTCCTTTACAGAAACAGAATGTGAATTCTAGAGTCAGTTGATGTGCCAATGTCTGCTGTGACGCAGTTAGGTGCCATGACCTGTGCCCCCCTGAAATGGCAGCTGCCTCACCTGTGACGATAGACAAGTGGAAATGAGGTAATACTGCTGGCGTTGTGCGCCGTTGTGGTCGGCGGTCGACAAACGCCTCGCAACTTCGCATTGGTTATCATTGGGCCCTGTGGGTTCCAGGAGCCAATGGGGATGTACACCGGGGGTGACGGTACACAGTGCCGCGGACGTGACCACCATTTTCTATCTGTTCACTCACTTGCTACCTGACCTTCACCAGGAGAGGACCTACACTGCACGTGCTGCTGTGACCTGTGTCTGGAAGCGACAATGGCTTGAGTGTCTGGGGAAAGGGCCCCTGCCTTCACTTCAGAGGAGTAGGAGAGACTGGTGGATGGGGTCCTACCCCAGTACACTTTTCTCTATGGTCCTCCAGACAAACAGGTGAGTACACTGTGATCATGTGTCTGTGACCCCTCCTCACAAAGTACACAAATGCAAGCACGCACCCAAACACAGCAGACTGACACCTCCTACAAGCACTCCCTCTTCCTCCACTCCCAAACCTTCACCCTCTTCCCACCCCAATGTCCCTAAGAAGCTTTTCCTCGCCACCATTGACCTCTTCCCTATCCCCGTCCTTCACCTCGGGCCAGGGTGGCCAGAACCCAGCCCAGCACCTCAGCCACCAAGTCCACGTCCGCTGTGGTTTCTGCTGCTGTGAGAGGCTCCAAGGAGGCACCCGTCAGCCCAGCCAATGTGCCACCAACACCTGCTAAGGCCAAGAAGGTTCCACCACCTGGCAAGGGCAAGAAGGGGACAGCATCTGCCAAGGGCAGGAAGGGGCACAGAACACCAGCCAGGGCACTTCAGCCGTCCGAGGCTGCAGGTGAAGATCCGGAGGCTACCACCACAACCGCCAGCACCGCCACCTGCACTGCCGCAAGGAGCACCACTACCAGCAGCAGCAGCCCCAGAGGGAAGCCGTCCGAGGCTGCAGGTGAAGGCCTGGAGGCTACCACCACAACCGCCAGCACCTCCACCTGTGGTGCAACTGCAATTCAATAAGCAGCCGTTACCGCCGGAGAGCAATGTGTAGTGGTGACTACATGGGCTGCAGGGTGTCCTGGCCCCTGCAAAAGCTGTTGTTGTGACACCCAAGTGAGAGACTGTGACCTTGCACTCCAAAACATCTGCATCACAGGGCACAATGCCTGCTCCAGAAACAGTGGAAGAAGGCATCCACTCACCCCCTCCTTGCCAGGATGAAGAACACTAGGCACAAAGCCCCCTCCACAACCAGTGGAAGAAGCCATCCACTCACCCCATCCTTGCCAGGATGAAGCACACTGGGCACAAAGCCACCTCCAGAACCAGAGGAAGAAGGCATCCTCTCACCCCCTCCTTGCCAGGATGTAGCACACTGGGCACAAAGCCCCCTCCAGAACCTGTGGAGAAGCCATCCACTAGAGATACTGGGACCTTGCACTCCCCTGGACCAAGCAGTGGGCAAACCACCCACTTGAGAGACTGTGGCCTTGCACTCCTCAGGACCAAGCAATGGGCATGCAGTCCCCTCCAGGAGCAGTGGCGTTGTACCATCTTCCGGCTGAGGTGCCCCCCCATTCCCCATCCCCCTGAGGTGTCTGTGTGTTTTTGACCTAATGCCCCTGCAGTGTTCTCTCCGTATTGAGGCAGGAGTCAAGTGTGGGCTTGGCCTATGTGTTTTGGCCCAGTGGGCCACGGACATTTTTGAGTGGGCATGTCCCGCCTTTTGTATATATTGTACATATATTGTATATACTGTTTTTGATTTATGAAGGTATTTCTAAGTATTTCTAATATTACACTCATTTGACTCCATTCCTTTTGTCCTTGCGTTATTCCTGAGGGTTACAGGGTGTATATATAATGTTGTTGCCTGTGTTTGTGTGTATGGTGTATGGTGTTGGGGGTGAGGGTGGGGGTGTTGCATGTTGCGTGTGTGTGTGTGTCACTCTCTTTTTCCTCCCCCCCTTGTGTACTAGGGGCAGTACTCACTGTGGTCGTTGTCACCGGCGTTGGTGCTCCTGGTGTATGAGAAGATACACCAGCATGGGGAACACCTACAGCTTGGGCTCCATGGTGCCCTGGTTCTTCCGTGAGTGTCGAGAGGTGAGTCGTTTCCCTTCAGAACACTGTTTCCGCCGTGCTTTTGATGGCTTTGGTACCACCTCGGAAAAGCCGTCGGATGAGCAGGTTGTAATGCTGTGGGCGGTACACTGTCTTCCGCCTGACTGTTGGCGGTTACATCCATGGTGTTTGTTGTTACCGCCATGGCGGTTGGAGTGTTAAAGTGGCTGTCTGTGTTGGTCATGATTCCATTTATTTTACCGCCGACCTGTTGGCGGTGTTACCGCCGCTTTAACACTGACCGCCAGGGTTGTAATGAGGGCCATAATGAGTAACTCAGAGGAGATGGTGATGGAACTCAACCTCATCCCTTACCTGCATCTAGGGATGACAGAGCTAAGGTCCCTCTGTAAGTTAAGAAAAATCAAAACTGGGTCCAGCCCTACCACGGTCAAGTTCCAGGAGCTCTTGGCAGAGGACACTAGGGACCACCCTACTGAAGGGGAAGACTCCCCCCCAGAGGGGGAAGAAGTTGGGGATCTGGAGGATGAACTCCCCCTCCTACCCTAACTAGGGGGACCAGGGTTCCAAGACCCCTATCTCCACAAATCAGAATCGGAGACTCTGGTTCTTGCACAGGGGAGTCCAGTTCCTCTGTGAACATTGAGGGCAGCCTCAATGAGGAGGGCATCCTTTTAGCAAGGATGGTCAAAAGATTAGCTTTGGAGAAACAGCCGCTAGCTTTAGAAAGGGAGAGACAAAAAATGAGTTTAGCACCCATACATGGTGGCAGCAATATAAATATATAATAGAGAGAATACTGACATCCTAAAAATCCCCAAAGGGATTGTTTCAAAATATGAAGAAGGTGATGATATCACCAAATGGTTCACAGCTTTTGAGAGAGCTTGTGCAACTAGAAAAGTAAGCAGATCTCACTGGGGAGCTCTCCTGTGGGAAATGTTCACTGGTAAGTGTAGGGATAGACTCCTCACACTCTCTGGTAAGGGTGCAGAATCCTATGACCTACCTCATGAAGGCTACCCTGATTGAGGGCTTTGGATTCTCAACTGAGGAGTGTAGAATTAGGTTCAGGGGGCTCACAAAACCTCAAGCCAGTCCTGGATTTATTTTGTTGACGCTAGATGGTTGGATAACTGGCAGTGGAGTGCATGACTATAATGGGTTGTATAATGTATTTATGAAGGAACATCTGTTAAGTAACTGCTTCAGTGACAGGTTGCATCAACATCTGGTAGACCTAGGTCCAATTTCTCCCCAAGAATTGGGGCAGATCACTGGGTTAAGACAATGGTGACCAAGACTTCCACAGGAGGTGACCAAAAGAAAGGGGGTCACAAAGCCTCCCCAGGGGTGGTGAGACATCCAAGGACAAAACTAAAGAGTCTTCTCAAGGGCCCAAAAAACCTGCTCAGGAGGGTGGGCCCGAGCCTCTTCACAGTCCACAAGTGGGTACAAGGGTAAAAACCTTGATCCCAAGAAGGCCTGGTGTCATACCTGTAGACAGCATGGACACCAAACTGGAGACAAGGCATGTCCCAAGAAAAGTCCCACAACTTCTACTCCAGTTAGCACTGGAATAGCCAGTCTCCAGGTGGGATCAACAGTGTGCCCAGAGCAAATCAGGGTTCACACTGAAGCTACTTTAGTCTCTGAGGATGGGGTGGATATAGCCACACTAGCTGCCTGGCCACCTAACATGCAAAAATACAGCCAGCAGCTCTTGATAAATGGAACAAAGGTAGAAGCCCTGAGGGATGCAGGTGCCAGTGTCACCATGGTGACAGACAAACTGGTTTCCCCAGGACAGTATCTGGCTGGACAGACATATCCAGTCACCAATGCTGATAATGAAACTAAAGTCTATCCCGTGGCAATGGTGACTTTAGAATGGGGAGTGGTTACTTGCCTGGAACAGGTCTCTTCTGCAATCCCAGTAGAGTGTTTGCTAGGAAATGATCCGGAGTCCTCAGCATGGGCTGAGGTAGAGCTCAAGACCCATGCAGCCATGCTGGGTACCCCTGAATTAGTGTGTTTTAAGACAAGAGCACAGAGCAGAGCACTGGGTGAAAATGAAGTGTTGGAGCCTGGAATAATGGCCCAACCTTCCAAGAGAAAATGTAAGAGGACTGGGGGACCAGCCTCTGTAGAGCAAAATAAACAGGACCTCTCTTCCCAGGAAGATGTTCTATCCCCTGAGGGAACTGAGTCCATGAAGCTGGATCCTTACCGGGTAGAGCTCTTGGGCCCAAGGGGACCCTCAAGGGAACAGCTGTGCCAAGGACAAAAGACTTATCCCACTCTTGAAAGCCTGAGACAGCAAGCTGCTGAGCAGGAAACGGAAGTGTCAGTGGAGCCCACATGGTCTATTGGGAGGATGGACTCCTTTACACAGAGGCAAGAGATCCCAAACCTGGTGCCACTAGGAGAAAGATAGCGCCTCAAGAGTTGAGAGAGTGCATACTCACTTTAGCCCATGACATTCCCCTAGCTGGGCATTTGGGACAAACCAAAACATGAGACAGATTAGTGAACCATTTCTATTGGCCCAAAATGTCCCAGAAGGTAAGGGAGCTTTGCAGCTCCTGTGTCACCTGTCAAGCAAGTGGCAAGACAGGTGGCTATCCAAAGGCCCCCCTCATTCCACTTCCAGTGGTGGAGGTCCCCTTTGAAAGGATTAGTGTGGACATTGTGGGTCCACTTGAACCTCCCACAGCCTCAGGGAAGCAATACATACTAGTAGTAGTGGATCATGCTACTAGGTATCCTGAAGCAATTCCCCTTAGGTGAACTAATGCCCCTGCAATAGCCAAGGCCCTAATTGGTATCTTTACCAGAATGGGTTTCCCTAAGGAGGTGGTTTCTGACAGAGGTACCAACTTCATGTCAGCTTACCTCAAACACATGTGGAATGAGTGTGGGGTGGCTTATACGTTCACCACACCTTATCATCCACAAACCAACGATCTCGTTGAAAGGCATGATCATGGGGCTCCCTGAAAAACTCAAAAGGAGATGGGATGTCCTCCTGCCATGCCTGCTTTTCACCAGAGGTGCCACAGAAGGGAGTAGGGGTTTTCCCCTTTGAGCTTCTGTTTGGCCATCCTGTAAGGGGACCAGTAGTTCTTGTAAAAGAAGGCTGGGAGAACCCTCTCCAAGAGCCTAAACAAGTTTTGGTGGACTATGTGCTTGGCCTCCGCTCAAGGATAGCTGAGTACATGGGAAAGGTATCCAAAAACCTTGAGGCCGGCCAACAACACCAGAAGTTGTGGTATGACCAAAAGGCTGCAATTGTTGAATTCCAACCAGGGCAGAAAGTCTGGGTTCTGGAAACTGTGGCTCCTAAAGCACTCCAGGACAGATGGAGTGTCCCTTACCCAGTGTGTGAGAAAAAGAGCCAGGTCACTTACTGTAGTAATCACACAGGTGATTATAAATAATAAATTCTTTATTTCCAATAAGTTGTCACAAACAGCGTACATAACTCCCAGCTTCCTCCCAGACCACATCTTCCAATCTCCTCCTCACTCCCAATCAAAACCCCCCTCCTAGAGTATTCCGGCATCACATTCCATTTCCTTCCTATGAGCATAACCCTAGACATCTTCCCCCTTATAAAATCCAAAAGTTTCATTCACACAGGAGTTTACAAAAAGGTTATTCACATTACTAATCTCATAAACAACTACAATGAACTATATACATATTGTATCCCTTATCCTGGTACACAAACAAGTAACTATGTGCACATAATATTCCATCCCATCCATTTACTTAGCAAAATCTCTACTCATGTTTAACTTTACACATTCTCTACCATCCTCTAACTTAACTACAGAATTCCTCACTGTTACTACCCTCTGTGGTTCGTAAAACTTGCTCTCACCTTTCTTTACAATCCCAACTTTCTTCACCGCAACCAAATCCCCAATCCTCACATTAGCACACTTCACACTCTTACTTTTGTCATAACTCATTTTATTCTTCCTCTGGAAGTACATAACCCTCGCCTTCAAGTTTTCCTGATCAACCCTCACCTGTTTCTTCTCCTTCAACCACCAAGGAGATTCTTTAGCTCCCGGTTCCCTCCCTCTAAAGGCATTAAAAGGTGACACTCCTGTCACCGAGTGGGGTGTCACTCTGTGTGCCCACAACATCTTGTTCAATTTCTCCTTCCAATTCAATCCATTTGCCAATGACAACTGTATGTTCTCCATTACAATCCTGTTCACCCTTTCCACCAACCCATTCGCCTGTGGTCGGAACAGTGCCACCCTCTCATGTTTCACCCTCAACTCACTACGAAACTCTGTCATAGCTGCGGAAACAAACTGCACTCCGTTATCCGTAACTAAAATGTTTG
Organism: Pleurodeles waltl; assembly: GCF_031143425.1. Classification (NCBI taxonomy): domain Eukaryota; kingdom Metazoa; phylum Chordata; class Amphibia; order Caudata; family Salamandridae; genus Pleurodeles; species Pleurodeles waltl. The sequence continues at coordinate 417,112,934 of NC_090445.1, read as the reverse complement.
GAATACCTTCCTCCAAGAATGTTACTCTAAGAAATTCTATAACATTGTTGGTAGTAATCTGCTCAACAGTCTTGATTACAAACCACTTACTATAATAATCTACCAAGACCATAAGAAAACAATTCCTTCTTCCCAATTTGTCCACCGGCCCCAACAAATCAAAAGCTGGGGCACTGGGAATCGATTGCTTAATTTCTTCAAATCCCCACTCACTCTCAGTTTTCCATTCAAATACCGCTCCTTTTTTTAACAATACTCTCATAGGCTACACAAGCTCAGCAAAATTATGTACAAACTTTGAGCAATACTCTGCTAATCCTAGGAACAATCTTAACTGATCTTTGTTGCCGGGTCTGGGAGCTTCACTAATCGCCTTTACAATACTCTTTTTTGGTGTGCTCCCATCTGCGGATATTTCGTGCCCCAGATAGTTCACACAACTCTTTCTTAACTGGCATTTTTCTCTCTTCACAGTTAATCAATAGTTCTCAAATTTTCGCAACACTTTCTCCAATAACTCATCATGCCCATCAAAAGACTTGCCTACAATTATTATGTCATCCTGGAAGCACAGTACATTGTTTAGATCTTTAAAAATGTTCTGTATTATCCTCTGGAATACGGCTGACGCTGACGCTAGACTGAAAGGCATCCTACAATAACGATATGCCCCCAGTGGCGTCACAAAAGAAGTTAGGGGTTAAGATTCCGGATGCAAATTGACTTGATGATACGCTGCAGACATGTCTAAAACACTAAATACCTTGCCACCACCCATCACACTTAACATTTCTGTAATTTTCGGTAAAGGTTATCTATCCACCCAAATACTCCTATTAAGATCTCTCAAGTCAATGCATAAACAGATCTTATTCCCCTCCTTAGGTGCCACAACTATCAGTGCCAACGATTCAGATGACTAGATGGGTTTGATTATTTTTTGTTCAAGCAACTTGTCCAGCTCTCCTTGTAGTGGTTCCCTCATTAAAAACGGTACAGGTCTCATCTTGTATACCACCGGCACCGCATTACTTTTTAAAATTATACGGTATGTGAATCCTTTTAATTTTCCCAATTTGTCAGTAAAGACCTTTGAAAATTTGGCCATCAACTCTTCACACCACTGTTCATTAGATTTTAAATCTTCCACATTAGCCATCCGCTCCACAACCATAACTGGTTAAGTCACATTAGGAACAAGAATAATGTTCAGGTCCTTCTGATGCCGCCATCCTAGGAGGTGTGATCCTTCACCAGTAACATACACTTTTCCACGAACTCCATTACTTTTAAATGCAATATCCATCCACTGCATTCCCAATATTTCCATTCTCTTTCCCCCATTTCCGACTGCTTTCACATCAGTCTTAAACAAGTCTTCAAATTTCTTTCCCAGTATCTTCTCATAAGTTACTCTCGATATAAGTGTAAACAAACTTCCAGAGTCCACTAATACTTTCACAACTATAGAATCTATAGTCACACTGCAGTGTGGTTTCCCCAATTTACTTGAACTTTCTCTCTTCCAATTTTCCTTGCTCATAGATTCCGCAACCCGTTGATCAGACTCCTCGATTTCATCAATGGATAACACAATTTCTTGATGTTCGTCCTTCATGTCATCCACAGATTTAATACTACTACTTATTACTTTTCATTTAGATCTGCATACCTTAGCTATATGACCTCTTCTAGCGCATGATCTACATGTCAACGTTCGCACTGCACAGATTGGACTAGAAGCTATGTGCCTAGGACATCCACATCTGAAGCATAAAATATTCATATTTTTCTTCTCACCAGCCTTTACCCCAACTTTCTCTGGCATCCATTCCTGTCTCTTGGATTTAACTTCCTTCACCTCTACAGCAGTTTAATTTCCTGAATCTTTCACGTAAGTTCTAGTTACCTCAATTTCTCTCATCCACGCAGCAGTATGTTCCATGCTCCTTGCTATTTGTATACACTCTTCCAGCATCGGATCCATGGAAAACAGTTTCTCTTTCACTTTTTTTATTGCTTGTGCAATGTACTATTTGATCACATATTAAAGAGTCACATAAGTCACGAAAGTCACACGTGACAGCCAAACCTCTTAAAGCAGCCAGATACGACATTACATCCTCATCCTAACCTTGAACTCGGTAAAAGAACTTGTGACGTTCAAATACTATACTCAACTTGGGAGTAAAATGTTTTTCCAACATTTGCAGGGACATCCTTTAAACATTCATAGGCTGCCCCTCTCCCGTACCCAAGGATATTTCAGGCAAGTCATTGTATATTCTTCTTCCGTCTGCTCCCAGATGATGTAGTAAAATCGCTTGTTTCCTTATAGGACTGTATTTATCACCCGCTATGGCTAACAAATAAGTTGTAAATATATTCTTCCACCTTTGCCCCGTTATTGTTGGTTCACCTGGTACAGGTAGAAAGCATGGTGGTGCAGAAATGTTCTGCTCAGCCATCCTGCAAAGAAAATGCAAAATAACAAACTACCAAAAATTACTAAAATAACAATCCAAATTAACAAACTAAAGTAACAATCTAAAATAACAATTTAAAATAATAATTTAAAATAATTCTAATACTATATCCTCTCAGTTATTCTGAGTAGACTCTACTTCTTTGCAGATGCAGCGGTCCCATTTCTTTTTCTATTGCTGTAATATGTACACAGTCCTTCTTTCATTTCAATGCTTTCAGAAGCCTGAATCCAGCTTGCAGCAACACGTGGGTTCAGTAATCAGGAAGACAGCTTTGCCACACCTCTAGTTCTCCGATCTCCTAATCCGATCCAGCAACAATTATGAGTCTGCGTCTGTTCTCACACGGTGTGCGAGTATTAAGGTATACTGACGCGCTTTGCCACTTTCCGAACCAGTGCTGTTGGCACGCATTAACGCGTGCGCATAACGATGCTGCTTGCCAAGCAGCGCGCGTGGTAATGTTTCTTTTTAAAGCGTCCCCACGCACAGCTGCCGTTGCGCTTTGGTAAACTCGTAATTCACTTTTTACGGTTTAATTCAGCGAGTGCAGTTAACAAGGCAATATTTGTCCCACTTATGGCCACTGGTACAATTGCTAGTACTAGATACAATTACACCCATATGATAATTTCGTACAGTGCCCCGTACAATAGTTCACTAGGCCTCACACCAAAATCATTTGTCGAATCCGAAATATCACTGTCGTTCTCCACAAAACAAAAACACTGAAAATTCCACGTAGGTTCAACAACTCACATCGATTCCGGTTTTCATATCGTTGTTCCACTATCCAGCTTCCTTCAGCCAGGGGTTGGGAGTTACACGTGTAGTAATCGTGTAGGTGATGATAAATAATAAATTCTTTATTTCCAATAAGTAGTCAAGAACAGCGTACATAACTCCCAGCTTCCTCCCAGACCACAGCTTCCAATCTCCTCCTCACTCCATTGCAAACCCCCGCTCCTAGATTATTCCCTCATCACATTCCATTTCCTTCCTGTGAGCATAACCCTACACTTACCTAGTGGACCTGGGCACTATCAGGACACCCAAGAGGGTAATCCATGTGGACCGCCTTAAGCTCTATAATGACAGGTCAGACATAACTATGTTGATGGTTACTGATGAGGATCAGGAAGCAGAGAGTGAACCTCTCAATTACCTCCTCTCAACTGACCCTAAGGATGGGTCAGTAAATGGAGTTGTCTATTCAGACACCCTCTCTGCCCAACAGCAAGCTGACTGCAGGCAAGTCCTACAGCAGTATGCTGAGCTCTTTTCTTTGACCCCTGGTCAGACACATCTGTGTACCCATGATGTGGACACAGGAGACAGTTTACCCGTCAAAAACAAAATATTCAAACAGTCTGACCAAGTCAAAGAAAGCATCAAAGTGGAAGTCCCCAAGATGCTGGAGTTAGGGGTTATAGATCACTCTGACAGTCCCTGGGCTAGCCCAGTGGTCTTGGTCCCCAAACCTCACACCAAAGATGAAAAGAGAGAGATGAGGTTTTGTGTGTACTACAGAGGGCTCACTTCTGTCACCAAGACAAATGCTCACCCCATACCAAGAGCAGATGAGCTGATTGATAAGTTAGGTGCAGCCACATTTCTGGGTACCTTTGACTTAACTGCAGGGTACTGGCAAATCAAGATGGAACCTGGAGCAAAAGAGAAAACAGCAATCGCAACACCTGATCGGTATTATCAGTTTACTGTCATGCCCTTTGGCTTAAAGAATGCCCCAACCACCTTCCAAAGGTTGGTGAATCAAGTCCTTGCTGGCTTGGAGTCCTTTAGTGCAGCACATCTAGATGATATTGCTGTCTTTAGCTCCAATGGGCAGGATCACCTGGTCCATCTGAAGAAGGTTTTGCAGGCCCTGCAAGCAGCAGGCCTCTCTATCAAGGCATCTAAATGCCAGATAGGGCAGGGAACAGTTGTATACTTGGGCCACCTTGTAGGTGGAGGCCAAGTGCAACCCTTACAACCCAAGATCCAGACAATTCTGGACTGGGAAGCTCCAAAAACCCAGACTCAAGTCAGGGCATTCCTTGGCTTGACTGGATACTACAGGAAGTTTGTGAAGAGATATAGATCCATAGTGACTCCCCTCACAGAACGTACCTCTAAGAAAATGTCCAAGAAAGTTAACTGGACCATAGACTGTCAAAAGGCCTTTGACACCCTAAAAGAAGCTAAGTGCTCAGCACCAGTTCTAAAAGCTTCAGATTATTCTGAACAATTTATTGTGCAGACAGATGCCTTTGAGCATGGGATAGGAGCAGTCCTGACCCAAACCAATGATGAAGGCCTTGACCAGCCTGTTGCTTTCCTTAGCAGTAGGTTACTCCCCAGAGAGCAGCATTGTAGTGCCATTGAGAGGGAGGCTTTTGCTGTATTTTGGTCAATGAAAAAGTTGAGACCATACTTGTTTGGTACTCAGTTTATAGTTCAAACTAACCACAGACCTCTCAGATGGCTCATGCAAATAAAAGGAGAGAACCCTAAACGTTTGAGGTGGTCCATATCCCTACAGGGAATGGCCTTTGTAGTGGAACACAGACCTGGAACTGCCCATGCCAATGTAGATGGCCTTTCCAGTTTCTTCCACTTAGACAATGAAGACTCTCTTGGGAAAGGTTAGTCTCATCCTCTTTCGTTTAGGGGGGGGGTTGTAGGTTAAGTCCCTTGTAAAAGGTACCCCTACCTCTGTGGCCAGGGAAGGTCTCTAAGGGCTGCAGCATGTATTATGCCACCCTGCGGACCCCTGACTCAGCACATGCACACTGCCTCACAGCTTGTGTGTGCTGGTGGGAAGAAAAAGACTAAGTCAACATGGCACTCCCCTCAGAGTGCCATGCCCACAACCCACTGCCTGTGGCATAGGTAAGTCACCCCTCTAGCAGGCTTGGCAGCTCTAAGGCAGGGTGCACTATACCACAGATGAGGGCATAGCTGCATGAACACTATGCCCCTACATTGTCTAAGTCAATTCTTATACATTGTAAGTGCAGGGTAGCCATACTGAATATAGGGTCTGGGAATTTGTCAAAAGCGAACTCCACCGTTCCATAATGGATACACCAAACACTGAGAAGTTTGCTATCAAACTGCTCAGCACAATAAACCCACACTGATGCCAATGTGGGATTTATTGAGAAATGCCCACAGAGGGCATCTTAGAGATGCCCCCTGTATGTCAGCTCCACTGTTAGTGTGGGACTGACTGGTCTTCCAGATGATTTTCTGACCACATGGGGTGAGTGCCTTTGTGCACTCTGTGGTCAGAAACAAAGCCTGTCCTGGGTGGAGGTGCTTCACACCTCCCCCTGCAGAAACTGTAACACCTGGCGGTCAGCCTCAAAGGCTCAAGCCTGGTGTTACAGCGCCCCAGGGCACTCCAGCTAGAGGAGATGCACACTCCCCAGACACAGCCCCCACTTTTGACTGCAAGTCTGGGGAGATAATGAGAAAAACAAGGGGGAGTCACCCCATCAGCCAGGTCCACCCCTAAGGTGACCAGAGCTGAAGTGACCCCCTCCTTGGAAAATCCTCCATCTGGCTTTGTAGGATTTATCCCAATAGGGATAGGGATGTGCTCCCCTCCCAAAAGGAAAGGTAGGGAGCACAAGAAGGGTGTAGCCACTCTTAAGGGCAGTAGCTATTGGCTACTGCCCTGTGACCCTAACACACCTTAAATTCAGTATTTAGGGGCGACCCTGAAGCCAGGATTTCAGATTCCTGATGACCTATAAAGAAGAAGGACTGCCTAGTTGAAAAACCCTGTAGAGAAGAAGGAAGACTACAACTGCTTTGTCTCCAGCCCTTCAGAGAACCTGCACCAGCGACACATCCTGTGGGCCCAGCGACCTCTGCTGATTCAGAGGACTGCCCTGCACCTAAGAAGGATCAAGAACTCCTGTGGACAGCGGACCTGTCCAACCAAGAAAGAAGAAACCATCTTTAAAGGGACTCCCACCTTACTCTAGAAGTGTGAGTCCCCACAACTCTGCACCCGATGCCCCTGGCCCATGTCCAGCGACACCAATGACCCAGAGAGGATCCCCAGGCGACTCCAACAACGTGTCCACCCTGGGCTGACCTCCCTGATCTCCCACGACGGTGCCTGCAGAGGGAATCCCGAGGACCTCCCTGACAGAGACTGCCCGGGACAAAGATATCCGACGCCTGGAGAAGCACTGGACCCGCAGCCTCCGGGCCCTTGAGAAACCGACCACCGGTGCAGCACTGACCAGCAGGTGGCCCTCACCCTTGCCCAGTCGGTGGCTGGCGCAAGAAGCCGCCATGTGCCCTACCTGCAACGTCTGAGTGATCCCCGGGTCCCTCCATTAAATCCTATTGAAAACCCGACGCCCTGTTTGTCCACTTCACCCGGCTGGCCCTGTGCCGCTGAGGGTGTGTTTTGTGTGCCTACTTGGGGCTCCCCCAGTGCTCTACTAACCCCCCCCTGGTCTGCCCTTCAAGGACGTGGGTACTTACCTGCCAGCAGATTTGAATCTGCGCATCCCCTATCTCCTGAGGCGCCCATTTATTTTGGCTCCTTTTTTACCTCTGCACCTGACTGGCCCTGTGTTTCTGGTGCTGGGTGTTTGGGGTTGACTTGAACCCCCAGTGGTGGTTATGCCCCGAAGTCTGAGCTTGTAAGTGCTTTACTTACCATAATAACTAAACTGTACTTACCTCCCCCAGGAACTGTTGAAAATTGCAGTGTCCACTTTTAAAATAGCTTATTGATATTTTATGAAAAACTCTGTGCATTACTGTTTTGGTTCAAAGTTCAAAGTATTACTATGCCAAGTACCCTACATTTAATGTACTTACCTGCAATCTGAATATTGTGGTTCTAAAAATAAATTAACAAAAGAATACTTCTCTTTATAAAAACATATTGGCATGAAGTTGTTATTGAGTGCGTGTTTTCACATATTGCTTGAGTGGGTACAACAAATGCTTAACACTACCCTCTGATAAGCCTAACTGCTCGACCACACTACCAGAAATAGAGCATTAGTATCATCTATTATTGCCTCTGTCAAGCCTCACACACTGTTTCTCATTTTGATATAGTATATACAGAGCCAGCTTCCTTTCAAAAGGCCTTTCTCATTCTACACTAGTGTTGGACCCCCTAGTTTGAGTTGCTAAGAAATCTTGGAAATAAACTTGTACTGCCTGCCCTCATTCATACACCAAATTTGCAGACAGTTGGATATTCCACAGGTTCCGCTCTGGGATCATTTTCGGGCAGTTCCTGAAGTTTGTGTATTCCTCCCAGAGAAATCAAGTCACAAGGCCTCATTAGCGAGGGTGACGGTCAGACTGCTGCAGCTGTGGCAGTCCAATCGCCACATTACAAGTTTGCCGGTTGGACCATCAACCGACTACTGTCTCCTCCAGGATCCATGATCCCAACTGGGTGACAGCAGTCTTGGTTGTTATCAACCAGGGCAGTGCTGAATTCAGCACCGCCCTGCTGATTATAACCTTGTTCTCCGCAAGTGTTTTCATGGTGGTTTCCCCATCATGAAAAGGCTTGTGGAAAACAGGTGCCGGGTCCACAGGGGGGCCCCTGCCCAGCACCATTGGAATGGGTACTGCCTGCTTTGCAGACAGGTCCCCTTCCGAGAGTGCTGGTCGGCCCCCGTGCTACGAGACAGCACTCGGCTCCTTTAAGGGAGCTGAGTGCTATCTCTTAGCACTGTTCCCGCAGGTCAGACCGGCGGAAACACACTATTTTAAGATTTTTGCCGGTCAGCTAGGTCAGGCCAGCGGAAGTCTTGTAATATGGCGGGGGGACGCCACCGCTTTGGGGGTGGCATCCTCCCCGCAAGTTTGGTGGTCCCCTGTTGGGGCCAACAAACTTGTAAAGAGCCCCACAGTCTTTGAGGTACACTGTCAATAGTAAGGTTGGTGAGGTTTAAAGCTAGGAATTCAATCAAAAAAGAGAGAACTTTTGAAAAATATAAGGTCAAGATCCCTGTTTATATGTTTATATATTTGTTATATGTTAATAAACTCTTATTTTTCCTTTTTATGAGTGATAACCCCGTACTCTACCTATATATATATATATATATATATATATATATATTATCTGTCCGATATGTTGGCCTAGAATGATAGTGGAAAACAATTTTGAATAATTCAAAGTTTGAGATTGAAAATAAATTCAAATAGAAATTCTAGCATTACACTGTGAAAGCACACAAAATACTACAAAACAGCATTATATGTTTCATGCGGCTTGAAAAATTGAAAGTTCAAAAATAAATTAAACCTATTTTCAAATAACTGTCATTCAAGTCAGTGGTACTCGTCTTCTTGAAAATTGATCAAACTAATGGATCGTATACACTGGGAGCATTGATTGCATCACACACGAAGGGTTGCTGGAAAGTTGCAGGTATGTCTGCTATGTCTCTACAATAGACTCATATGGAACAGCACATCCCTGAGCTCTGCGTTATGTGTCAGATGTGGGATACAGCACTAGATGCAGGAAGCACTGAAGGGTCTGCTGGCACAAGCATCCACCACATGGCCCACTTAGTTTAGTCCCAGCGCCTGAGGTCTCACTGAGCTCCATAAAGCAGCACTGATACTGCGAATACATTATTCCCAAAAGAAAGACGCTCACTCATGGAGGGAGTGGGGACAGTGCCAAGGAATATCCAATGCACCCACACTGCAAAGAGGTAGCACTGCCCAAATATATGTGCCAACATCATGGTGACTTCAGAATCTCATACTGCCCACTCACCATGTCCTCGTGACCTGTGGATGGCGTTGGGCAGTGTATGCCTAAAAGTCATAATCTACTGTCTAGAGTTTCAGGTTATGAAATGACTCAGTCAGACTTCCCCTCACTCATGATCTGCCTATCTGTGTAACCCACAGAACCCACTCCAAAGAATCCGGATATTGCAAAATTGGCAACAAAATGCCTACGTCAAGAGCTCTCACCACTTCTTCTAAATAGAGCTGGAATCACACAATGTGACAGGGGAAGCGACTGACATTTCATTCCTGAGGGGGCTCCTCATACCGTCGTCGTAGAGTTGCACATGATGGCATTTCAGCTCCTCCTCCTTTTAATCGGTGGTGTTTCAGGTAAGGACAGCCCACAATAATCTGGTGCTCCCATTCCAGAGACTCATTCACTGTTTGCTGTGTTATGTATAGCACAAGTCTGCCGTTTGTATGGCCGCATGCCACTTGCAGCAGTCTGGGCGTAATCATACCTTATGATTGTGGGGTTCCTTGTTGACCACTTTCATTTTGAGAAAGCGTTGTTTTGTTTCTGACGATGGAATGTTCACTCTGGTTTTAACTAAGAACCGCTTCCGATTGAACTCTGAGATGATTGACTTTGTATGGGTGAGCCCCTCAGGAATGGACGATGCTTTCCTTTTTAATGAGAATAAACAGTTAGCTGGTGTCTAGACATTGGTGCTGGGATGTATTGCTGGGACTAGACAGCTTCTTTTTACAACTGGCTGGCTATGGCGCCATGTTCTGTGCGTGTGTGTGATTATGTGAAAGGACTGCCCAATGCGTTCTGTTGTTAATTGTGCACATTGTGTGTGTCTATAATGTGTTGTACCGTTGCAGTAGGTTGGATCACGATGCCAACTGGATTGTTTTGGTGCTGTGCTGTTCAGTGCCCCTGAGGTAAAGTCTGTGTGGTGTTCTAATGTTAGTGTGAGATATATGTGTGTGTAGCCAAGCGTCTGCAGTAGACGTTTTTAACAGTTTGGGTCTTTAGGTAGTACGTTTACTTGTGACTTTACAACATAATACGTCACACCACGTTTACAACATAGTACGTTACACCACATTGTAATGTTACATTGTGATGCATTAAAATATATTTATCTCTCACCTAACAATGTACAATATTTAAGTGTTGCGTTGTACGAATGCTTGCAATATGGGCCTGAGTAAAATACACTTTCTACCCTTAGTTATACATTTTTGCAGTCATAGAAATTCGGTAGCTTATTTAACTCTGGGGCCAGGCTTTCCCATAAATCCGGCCCAGTCCACGGGCTATTAACCCCTTCGCTGCCAGACCTTTTACCCCTCAGATGGCAGGCCTTTTTTTGGCTATTTGGGGCAGTTCGCGCTTAGTCCCTCATAACGTTTTGTCCACATAAGCTACCCACGCCAAATTTGTGTCCTTTTTTTCAACATCCCAGGGATTCTAGAGGTACCCAGAGTTTGTGGGTTCCCAGAAGGAGACCAAGAAATTAGCCAAAATACAGCAAAAATTTAGGTTTTTTTAAAAAAATAGGGAAAAAGGGCTGCAGAAGAAGGCTGATGTTTTTTCGCTGAAAAACAGCATCAACAAAGAGTTTGTGGTGCTAAAATCACCAGCTTCCCAGCTTTTAGGAACAGGCAGACTTGAATCAGAAAACCAAATTTTTCAACACAATTTTGGCATTTTACTGGAACATACTCTATTTTTACTATTTCTTCTGCTTTGAGCCTCCTTCCTCTTAGTGACACTGGGTGTGAAACCAATGCTGGATCCCAGAAAGCTAAACATTTCTGAAAAGTAGACAAAATTCTGAATTCAGCAAGGTCATTTGTGTAGATCCTACAAGGTTTTCCTACAGAAAGTAACAGCTGAAATAAAAAAATATTGGAATTGAGGTGAAGAAAACAGCCACTTTTCTCAATGTAACTTTTTCCTGCAATGTCAGGTTTTTGAAAACAATATACTGTTAAGTCTGCTGGACTCTTCTGGTTGCGGGGATATATAGGGCTTGTAGGTTCAAGAACCTTAGGTACCCAGAGTCAATAAATGAGCTGCACCTTGCAATGGGTTTTCATTCTATACCAGTTATACAGCAATTCATTTGGTGAAATATAAAGACTGAAAAATAGGTATCAAGGAAACCTTTGTATTTCCAAATTGGGCACAAGATAAGGTGTTGAGAAGCAGTGGTTATTGCACATCTCTGAATTCCGGGGTGCCCATTTTAGCATGTGAATTACAGGGCATTTCTCAAATAGACGTCTTTTTTACACACAGTCTTACATTTGGAAGGACAAAATGTAGAGAAAGACAAGGGGCAATAACACTTGTTTTGCCATTCTGTGTTCCTCCAAGTCTCCTGATAAAAATGGTACCTCACTTGTGTGGGTATGCCTAGTGCCCGCGAAAGGAAATGCCCCAAAACATCTGGACACATCAAAATGATCAATTACAAAACTACCTGTTTTTGTGGGGGCTTGGGGGGGGGGATCTGCATTTTTGGTCCTGGGCTCAACAGCCATCTAGGGAAACCTACCAAACCCAGACATTTCTGAAAACTAGACACACGGGGGAGTCCAGGGAAGTGTGACTTGCGTGGATCCCCCAATGTTTTCTTACCCAGAATCCTCAGCAAACCTCAAATTTTGTCAGAAAATCATATTTTTCCCACATTTCTGTGTCGGATCACTGCACCGGGACAAATTTCCTACCACCCAATATTCCCCTCTGTCTCCCGGTAAAAATGATACCTCACTTGTGTAGGTGGGTCAAGTGCCTGTGACAGGGAAGAGCCAAATACATGTTGAAATTGAGGGGGAACCAAAGCGGGTCCAAAAGGGCAGTTTGGAAAAAAACATTTTTAGGCTGACAAGTGCAGCAGAATTTTTATTGGTATAGATGAGACAATGCTGGGTGGTAGAAATTTTGGGGATTACTGCACATTCCGGAAGTTCCATCACAAAAAATGTGTGATTTCCAGCTAAGTTGGAGGTTTGCAGGGCATTGTGGGTAAGAAAATGGTGCGGGATGCATGTGAAGCATATCGCCCTGGAATGACCCAGATGTTTAGTTTTCAGATGTGTCTAGGTATTGTGGATTTTTCTACATGGCAGAGTCCCAGAGTCCAAAAAGTGCAGCCCTCACAATTCCAAGTAGGACGATTATGAGAGTTAGTTGTGCGGGGGGGAGATCTGAAAGACTGTTAACCCCTTCAGTTGGGGTGGGGGCATAACCAGGCCCATACTTGTTGGTAGCCACCACCCCACTATTTTTTTTTTTTAAATTCCCTGGCATCTAGTAGACTTTCTGCCCCCCTGGGGTGTGGATCAGAGGTAATTGCCCCATCTGCCCACTGGTGGACAGAACAACTTTAGACCCATTTATTTGGGGAGGGGGTATGGCCATACACCCACCCTCTTATTTTGAAAAATAAATCTTCCCTGGTCTCTGGTGGGCTTTCTGCCCCTCTTGGGGGCAGATGGGACTTCCAAAAATAGGCCAATCTGTCCCCAAGGGGGGCAGATATGGCCAACAGTAATGTGCCCCCCATTGGGGGCGACCCTTGCCCAAGGGGCTGCCCCCCCAAACAAAACACACACATACACACACCAATCCCTGACGCCTAAGTGGTTTCTGCCCCCCCCCACCCGCCCAGGGCAGATCAGTCTAATAGAAATAGGCCGATCTCCCCCAAGGGGAGCAGAAATGGCCTAAAATAAATTTGCCCCCCCCCAGGGGAGCGACCTTTGCCTAAGGGGTCACTCCCCTTGCATGAAATTGGCGCAAAAAAAATCCCTGGTGCCTAGTGGTTTCTGCCCCTTGGGCCTAATAAAAATAGGCAAATCTGCCCCCAAGGGGGGCAGAAATGGACTAAAATAACTTTGCCCCTGAGGGGAATGACCCTTGCCTAAGAGGTCGCTCACCTTGCGTGAAACTGGCACAAACAAATAAAAATCCCTGGTGTCTAGTGGTTTCTGCCCCCCATGGGGGCAGATTGGCCTAACAAAAATAGGCTGGTCTGCCCCCAAGGGGGGCAGAAATGGCCTAAGTACAATTTGCCCCCCAGGGGAGCGACCCTTGCCTAAGGGGTTGCTCCCCATACATAAAAACATAAAGTAAATACAAATATATATATATATCTCTGGTGTCTAGAGGTTTCTGCCCCCCCCGGGGCAGATAGGTCTAATTATAATAGGCCGATCTGCCCAAAAGGCCTCAAAATATTTTGCCCCCCTTGCCCAAGGGGCCGCTCCCCTTATGCGTAAGTATGAACAAAAAATCCCTGGTGTCTAGTGGTTTCTGCCCCCCTTGGGGGCAGATTGCCTAATAAAAATAGGCTGATCTGCCCCCAAGGGGGGGCAGAAATCGCCTAATATTAATTTTGCCCCCCAGGGAGCGACCCTTGCCTAAGGGGTCGCTCCCCACATATATATTAAAAAAAAATACCCCTGGTGTCTAGGGGTTTTCTTCCGCCCCTGGGGACAGATCGGCCTAAGCCCCCGGGGGGGCAGAAATGGCCTAAAAATATTATGGCCGCTCCCCTTATTGAAATAGATTTAAAAAAAATCCCTGGTGTCTAGTGGGCATTTCTGCTGCCCGATCGCATCGCGATCGAGCAGCAGAAATGCTGACAGAGACATGAAAGTCATCAGACGTAACTGGGGGGGGTGAGGGAGTCAGGGTTGGAAAGGGAAGCGATTCCCCTTCCATCCCTGCCCTTAGGCCCATTGGGGGAGCGGTAGCACTTCACCCGTGGGCCAGGTGCAGGACAAGCTGGTCTCGTCCCCGGCACACAGGAACCGTGTGCAAGGATGAGAACAGATCGACCCAGGCACCCTGGGGGTTAAAGAGAAGCGTAGAACTGCACACCCATCAAGTCTTCTTGTAGGATGCTTAACCTCTGGTGTTCGGACGCCACACAAGGGTGTGGGAAGGAAGTGCACCACACGAATGTCACTTCTGCCCACGCTGTTAGTTGAATTAACGGTGTGTGTGCCTCTGTCTACCAGGGGGGCTTTCAATGACAACCAGCGTGGGATTTGTATCCATTTAAATAATGTAAGTTTGCGTTGCTATTGGGGTAAAGGTCACATGAAAACATATGGTGGTTGAAAATGATCACTTCCGCTAACAGATTAGGTGAAACTGCATCACTGTGTATGGGGAATGGACTGGGAAAGTTAAATAAGGGTAAAGATGTTATTGTCTTTTCTCTTCGTCAGACTACCCACCTCAATGATTTCCCCTTACAATAGGTTGTTTTCTTTGGTACTTGCTACTAAAGATGTGCCTTTTCATATCACTGTAAATAAAAGATGCTACTATGTGCAAGTTGCTGTTATTCCGCTTCACCTGATCAGTGAGTTGCAGAGTTTATGGGGCAAGGAGAAATTCAAGCTGCTGAAAGTCATCCTTTGACTCACACTGCCTAGATTTTTAAGAGGGGCTGTCCTACTAATGTTATAACAAAACCCCTAAAGGTGAGCATAGTAAAAAAGAAACCCTCGTTAGAGCTGAGTGCTTAGAAAAACAAGCACTGGCAAAGCCAATACGTTGTGGGTTTGGGACCAATTGACATTGTCAATATTTTTAGCGATGTTGTGCAGCAGCCCCAAAAAAGAGAAATAAAAACAAAAATGAAGCAGCCACTGCAGCTGTCTCATTTTGTAATCAAACTCATGCATCAGTATACATACTTGCATAAGCTTACAAAATAACTCGGCATATATATATATATATATATATATATACAGGGAGTGCAGAATTATTAGGCAAGTTGTATTTTTGAGGATTAATTTTATTATTGAACAACAACCATGTTCTCAATGAACCCAAAAAACTCATAAATATCAAAGCTGAATATTTTTGGAAGTAGTTTTTAGTTTGTTTTTAGTTTTAGCTATGTTAGGGGGATATCTGTGTGTGCAGGTGACTATTACTGTGCATAATTATTAGGCAACTTAACAAAAAACAAATATATACCGATTTCAATTATTTATTATTACCAGTGAAACCAATATAACATCTCAACATTCACAAATATACATTTCTGACATTCAAAAACAAAACAAAAACAAATCAGTGACCAATATAGCCACCTTTCTTTGCAAGGACACTCAAAAGCCTGCCATCCATGGATTCTGTCAGTGTTTTGATCTGTTCACCATCAACATTGCGTGCAGCAGCAACCACAGCCTCCCAGACACTGTTCAGAGAGGTGTACTGTTTTCCCTCCTTGTAAATCTCACATTTGATGATGGACCACAGGTTCTCAATGGGGTTCAGATCAGGTGAACAAGGAGGCCATGTCATTAGATTTCCTTATTTTATACCCTTTCTTGCCAGCCACGCTGTGGAGTACTTGGACGCGTGTGATGGAGCATTGTCCTGCATGAAAATCATGTTTTTCTTGAAGGATGCAGACATCTTCCTGTACCACTGCTTGAAGAAGGTGTCTTCCAGGAACTGGCAGTAGGACTGGGAGTTGAGCTTGACTCCATCCTCAACCCGAAAAGGCCCCACAAGCTCATCTTTGATGATACCAGCCCAAACCAGTACTCCACCTCCACCTTGCTGGCGTCTGAGTCGGACTGGAGCTCTCTGCCCTTTACCAATCCAGCCACGGGCCCATCCATCTGGCCCATCAAGACTCACTCTCATTTCAACAGTCCATAAAACCTTAGAAAAATCAGTCTTGAGATATTTCTTGGCCCAGTCTTGACGTTTCAGTTTGTGTGTCTTGTTCAGTGGTGGTCGTCTTTCAGCCTTTCTTACCTTGGCCATGTCTCTGAGTATTGCACACCTTGTGCTTTTGAGCACTCCAGTGATGTTGCAGCTCTGAAATATGGCCAAACTGGTGGCAAGTGGCATCGTGGCAGCTGCACGCTTGAATTTTCTCAGTTCATGGGCAGTTATTTTGCGCCTTGGTTTTTCCACACGCTTCTTGCGACCCTGTTGACTATTTTGAATGAAACGCTTGATTGTTCGATGATCACGCATCAGAAGCTTTGCAATTTTAAGAGTGCTGCATCCCTCTGCAAGATATCTCTCTATTTTTGACTTTTCTGAGCCTGTCAAGTCCTTCTTTTGACCCATTTTGCCAAAGGAAAGGAAGTTGCCTAATAATTATGCACACCTGATATAGGGTGTTGATGTCATTAGACCACACCCCTTCTCATTACAGAGATGCACATCACCTAATATGCTTAATTGGTAGTAGGCTTTCGAGCCTATACAGCTTGGAGTAAGACAACATGCATGAAGCGGATGATGTGGTCAAAATACTCATTTGCCTAATAATTCTGCACTCCCTGTATATATATATATAGTAGTGGAAAAGCATTTTTGTCAAATGAGGGTGGGGGAGAGCGACATCCACTTCATAAAAATTAGGTGTTAAAACACAGCCCAAGACTGGCTGTTTGGCCTCCCTGTTACATTGAACTTCATGGTAGCCCTAAGTCTTTGACTCTGGCAATCACTGATCAGTCGCCTCATTGCACAGTAATTCTGTCTCCCTTTCCTTCCTGATAATCTGTGTTGAATAGAGTGCATGGGCCTGCCTTGGGATGGTGCCCCGAGAATGCAATAGAAGGCTTTTGTGGAAAGTACACAGGATTCAAAGTAAGGAGCATTCACTATGAGTTAAAAAGGGTGGGAATCAGGAAATGATCTGCCTGACAAATGCTGTTTTGTAACTGGGCTCGCCTGCATTCATGCTCCCACTTAGCAAAAGTCTGATCAGAGGAAACCAGGGGTGTAATGATATTTGTGTTTTGACCACTGACTCCACGTTGCACTTAGCCTAGTAGCACACCATCACATTAGTGATCACCAGCTTCTTTATGCCTATTGACTTTATTTTAGGATTAGCCACCGCCACGTTAAAAGCTGCAAGTATTTTTCCATAATACAGTGTGCTTCTTGCTCATGTTTTTATTCTGCGCGTTCTTTTCCACCAAGGGCTTAGGCTGATAAGAATGTACTAGGACCGCAGGGAACTGTTTTGTTTTGATAGAGGGACTCTTGGGATTTTGGCCAATTCCCGACGTGTTCTTTTCAAAGCTGACCTAAAGTAACCAGCATTTTTTGAATAATAAACTTATGCAGAGGGAGGAAGTTTCTAGAACTCTCCTCTCTTGTTTGTTAAAAGTATATAAGAGACCCAGGTTGACGGTGGGAAGATTCTGAGACCTCAATCAGGATTGAGACGTTGAATGCCTGATATATTTCCCATGAGGGTAGATCACTCTTTTTCATTGCAGTCGAACCAGGGTCAACAACTTGCTGGCAGGAGAAGGATGAAGCACTAGATAGGCCCCATGGTGATGAATTTTTTACTAATTATTTGCTTTGTATTGTGTATGAATATATATGTCAATATAGGTATTTGTATCTTTGCGTATATATACAGTATATATATATATATATATATATATATATATATATATATATGTTATATATATGGAAGTGGAGAATCATTTGTACATGTTTTCATTTCATTGTTGTAACCATTTTTAAATGTGCACTTTCAGCATGCTAATCTCCTTTACGAACCTTGTGAAGTGATTTAATAAAATGTCTACTTCAGACTAAGAAGTGCATTCCAGAGATTTTTGTCAGTGCATGACTGCTTCAGCTCGGTCATTAGTGAGCAAAACAAGGGGCGAGATGTATCATGCAATTTTGCGATCGCAAAGGGCCCGAAAATGTATTTTGGTATGTAAGAATCCCAATTTGCGATTCGGTAACTTATTACCGAATCGCAAATTGGAATTGTGAGTACATACCGATTTGGTATTAGGAAGGTACATGTCAAGGGCGTCCCCTCCTAATACTAAATCGCAGAGGTATGTAGGAGTGTTTTGTGACCAAAATACAGTCGCAAAATATTAGCATTTTACCACCTATTTCAAGTAGGTGGTAACCCATTCGCAAACGGGAACGGGTCTCCAAGGGACTCCTACCCCTTTGTGAATGTATGCGAAAACATTTTTTAAGAGCAGGCAGTGGTCCCATGGACCATTCCCTACTCTTAAAAAATTAAAAGAAAACTTTTCATTTTTCTTTTTTAAACACATCCTGTTTTCCTTAGAGGAAAACGGGCTGCATTTAAAAAAAATTTATTGCTTTTATTTAAAAGCAATCACAGACATGGT
Source organism: Pleurodeles waltl (assembly GCF_031143425.1). Lineage (NCBI taxonomy): Eukaryota > Metazoa > Chordata > Amphibia > Caudata > Salamandridae > Pleurodeles > Pleurodeles waltl. The sequence continues at coordinate 417,094,503 of NC_090445.1, read as the reverse complement.
GATCTGCTGAGCCCAGAGGGCCACCATCCCTGTGATTGTAGACATTCGCACTGGGTCGCAACTTGTGACCTTCCTCATGAATATTAATGAGGTAGGTCGATTTGAAAGCCGTAGGGAATCGCTAAATGAAACTCCTGGAGTTTTTTACATTCATATAGAATTTACCTAACTGTCATTTGCAAAAAATCACAATTAGGTTATCTCTATTGGGAAAATTGATACATCTGGCCCCAGATATCTGATTCTGTCCAGATGGAAATTGAGGGGGGACCTTCAGTATTAGGCAGCATGTATGCCGAGGCAGTGTGAGGGCGTGAAAAGACATGAAGACAAGCTTCTCATTCAGACTAAATCCACTTTTAGAATGAAGGGACCAAATTCATTTTGAGAGTCTATAATTGTGATTCATTGCGAATTGCAGTGAGAGACTCGCAAAATGAAATGTACAAATGTGTCTCAGACAAATTTAGTTCCACGTACGAACATTTAGAATTGTGATTTCCTAAGTGCGATTCCATGTGAATCGCAATTAGGAAATCACTATTCCGAACGTAAGAAACTCCATTGAGTTTCTTTTGTGATTCACCGTGGGTTGCAAATAGACCTACTTCATTAATAATAATTAGGTAGGTCACAATTTGTGACCCACTGGGAATTGCAAAAATCACAGGGATGGTGTCCTGCTGGGGTCAGCAGATCACCATGTCTGTGATTGCTTTTAAATAAAGCAATCTTTTTTTTTTAAATGTAGCCCTTTTTCCCTAAAATAAAACGGGAAGCATTTAAAAAGAAAAAAATTAAACATTTCAGTTTCATTTTTTAAGAGTAGGCAGTGGTCCGTGGGACCACTGCCTGCTCTTCCAATATGTTTTTGCTACCATTCATAAAGGGGAAGGAGCCCCTCGGGGACCCCTTCCCCTTTGTGAATGGGTTACCACCAATTTGAAATTGGTGCTAACTCCAATTGTTTTGTGACCACATTCACAGTCACAAAACAATTACACATACCATTCAGATTCAGTATGAGGAAGGGACGTCCTAAACATGCCCCTTCCTAATACTGAATCGCAAAACCCAAATTGCGATTCAGTAACAAGTTACAGAATCGCAATTGGGGCAATTTAGGCTTTGTACATCCTAAAAAGCATTTTTCTAGGCGCAAATGGGCCGATTCTGTCTATCGGCCCATTAGCGCCTTGAAAAATGCTTTGTATATGTAGCCCTTAGTGATTCCCAATGAGGTAGCAAATGACCTACCTTATTAATATTCATGAGGTATGTCGCAATTTGCAACCCCATAGGAAATGTCTGCACTCGCAGGCATGGTGGCCTGCTGAGCTTAGCAGACCACCATGTCTGTGAATGTTTTTCAATAAAGCAGTTTTTGTTTAATGCAGCCAGTTTTCTTTAAAGGAAAAAGGACTGCTATTCAAAAAGAAAAATGAAAAGATTTATTTTCATTTTTTCAGAGTAGGCAGTGGTGCGTGGGACCCCTGCCTGCTCTGAAAAAATATTTTTGCATGCATTCACAAAAGGGAAGGGGATCCAAGGGGATCCCTTCCCATTTGCGAATGGGTTAACACCAGTTTGAAATTGGTGTTATCTGAGATTGTTTTGCAGCTGCATTCACGGTCACAAAACAATCATACATACCACTGCAACTCGCAATTAGGAAGGGACGCCCTTGGGACGCCCCTTCCTAATTGCGAGTTGCAATCCCTATTTTGCGAGTCGGTAACTGCCTACTGACTTGTAAAAAAAGGATGGTACATTGTACCTGCCCTTCTGTGCTGGCGCAAACTGCGATTTTTGCCTTTTGCGACTGACAAAAGGCGTTATGCATTAGGCCCGAAGAAGCAGTAGGTCTGAAGTATGAATTTGTCCTGATGGAAGATAGTGAATAGCTTTGAGATACAGAGGGCAATTATGCATCGGGCTGGTGTACTGGATGTCAAGAAGAGTGCTATCCAAGAAAGCACCCTGAACAAAAAACGGGATTTTGTGCTGGTAAAGCACTAAGGAAAAGGACCATTAACTAAATGAAAAACTAGAGACCCCCATTAACATTTCTTCATTTTGAATAAAAACACAAGGATATATTTCAGTATCCCAATAAGTACTCTATAATTATTGGAATAATCGATTTGTTTAGAGCACTATAAATCAACATATATATTTAGTAACATAGGTATACGTGGATACCGAACATTCAAAAAGTGACACAGTAAAAAAATAAAGGACCAAACGACCAAAGTCATTCATCCCCACAAATACAGAAACAGTCAGGTGAAAAAAAAAAAAATACCTTAAATGCTAAAGCAAAAAAATCAGGGGACTGTGCAGTCCAGTCAGTCTGAAAAAAAATGTTGGCAGTCTTTTGAAAAACTTTTTTCCTACTAATAAGTAAAGCCCCAGAGAATAGAATGTTCATGTCCATATGTTCCCCATGGCAGTAACGGTCTGTGATTAGACTGTCTTTTTTAATAGACAATGGGGAAATGTCATAGGGCACTGTACCAAAAGTACTCTAAATATGATGCGTTTTGACCTCCAGCGGGATGTAATTTGCAGGTGAGGTCACCCTCAGGACACTAACCCTATTGTGTGATAAAACACTGTGAATAAACATAAATAGTACTCAATCTTTAAGATATGTTGATTAAAGGGAGCTTTCAAGAACATACCCAACGAGGTTTCTTAAAACTATGTGGTAATAATGTTCATTCATGCAATGCTGAAAAAAAAGTGAGTAACTTGATAGTACTCTATTAGTGATGTGAGGAATAAATATGGTATGGTACTTCTTTTTGAGCCACTGAGGTACCTGGTACTGATAGGAAGCAATATTCCTTATTTTTTCATTTATGAGACGGTTCTTTGGCAGTGCAACAAGTCGCTCTAAAGATTTAGAGGGAGAAAACGGATCCATCAAAATGTTCCTGGTCCGTCAGAATGTCCCCTGTCAGATTCACACTAATCTCCATGGTGAAATTTGATTATTACATCTGAGTTCAGGAACAATTAAGGCTGCAAGTCAAAAATGTCCCTGTCATCTTTATAGAGGACCCTGAATACCTGGAAGATTTTAGAACCAATGGGACAAAATGCTCCAGGAAATGAATGTTCCTCTCAATCAAACTCCCACAAGGAAGATTAAAAAGGCACTGAAGTTGATTAAGATTTGGAGAAAGCTATAAAAAGGAACACAACAATATCAATCAATCAGGATTTATAAAGGGCAGCAAATCACCTATGAGGGTCTCATGGCACTAGAGTTGCTAGCTGCTTTGAGGTGCTGCTGCCTCGCACTGCTCTGTTCATTCGAACAGCCATGTCTTGAGTCCTTTACTGAATTCCCAGAGCAACGCAGCATTCCTAGGGTGCAGGTGAAAAGTAATTCCAGACTTTGGCCGCCAGGTGAGAGAAGGAGCATCCTCCGCTGTTGGATCGGCGGATTCAAGGGTGGGTGTGTCTGTGAGAAAGAGGGAGGCGGACTGCAGGTGTCTGGTTGGTTGGTGAAGGTCATTTGTTTGTTGATGTATGCTGGTCCTTCCTTGTGCAGGGCTTTGTATCATGCATGGGTCATCATCTTGAACTCGCATCTTTTCTGGATCAAGAGCCCATGTAGCTTCTGAGGTGTGGTTGATGTGAGAATGTCTGGGGAGGTCAAGGATGAGTCCTGCTGCTGAGTTTGTATTGTTTGTAGTCTCTAAAGGAGGTGTGCAGTGATTCCCACATAAAGTGTGTTACCGTTGTCCATCTTGCTGGTGATGAGGGTTTGCGTGTCGGTCTTTTTTGCGTGTCAGTCTTTCTGGTGTTGATTGGGAGCTGTCTGAAAATCTTACGGTGGACGAGACTGTGTTTACCGGTTTATGCATAGATACCTTGCTGTCCAAGATGATGTTGAGGTTGTAACTGTGGCCTATTGGGCAGGCGAAGGGTCGAGTTCAGCAGGTCACCAAGTGTCGTTCCATGACGAGGTGTTGTTGCCCAAGATGAAGACTTCTTTCTTGTTTGTATTGAGCTTGAGACAGTTGTCCTTCATCCAGTCAGCAACATTCATCATACATCTGTGGAAATTAGATCTGGTGGAGGCGGACAAAGGAGGAGCAATTCTGATAATGGACACACAAGATTAAGACCAGTCTTTCCATCACTTCATATGGTGAAACGGCAGCGGTATCAGACGCTGCAGTGGCAAGCACATATGCCTTTGTTATTTGCTTCCCGAACTCTACGGTTAGAAACAGTCAGGTCTATTTCATCGTGTGGATATCTAACTGAACACCATCAGCCATTCTTTACCTAAAAAGTATACCTAGAGCCTTGAAAAAGTCCGAGAGGACGAAACACGTGTTGGCTGTTTTGTTGCTCATCTATGCCTGTTCATTCTGAGGAGTCAGTTTGTTATTGTAACCTGCTTTATACTTTCTCATATGTGGATTCAAACAATTTTGAACTATGATTCAACGACCAATTACTGAGGATTAAACTTTTCCACACTAAGTCACCCGACTTTTGGACTCTCTTTGTTTGGAGTGCCCTGGTTTGCTCTTTTCTTAGATTTTGTAACCTACAGCGCTCGACAGAGGTGGTTGTCGCCATCCACCTTTGTGTGTGTGCACCTTGGAACCCTCGGTGGTTGGGTTTCTCTGCACCAGGCTGGCACCCGCCACAGGACTTGCTGACGACATACTATTGTGTTTGTTGTTTTTTGTTTCTTGGTTTCAGATGTGCGTCGCTAAGCATCAACCACCTTGTTCCAGTATTGTAGTTGCTCAGTCTTTCCATCATGTACCTGGAAAATGACATAACATTGTCCACAGAGCTGGTGCAAGCAATACTATGTTTTGATGGGGTCTAGCAGTAAAATTTCAACCACTGCTTGGCAAACTTGAGGCTTTTGCATGATTTAGTGAGCGGCATGGAGCAACTGCTGTACAATACAATATTTTGAATGTTGCTGTCTCTCTCTTTTAGAGGTAACTAGTGGTGGGACTGCAGACTCAGGCTAATGTTGCTTAAGGCCAAACAGTAGATGTGCTGCAAATGTTTGAACTTTCAGGAGTTTAGACTGGGAGAAGCTGGGCATTGCCTATACATACATTGTTGATGTAGTTTTGTCAAGGAATAGGGTGATTTTCCATGAGCATAGGAATACTGGCCGAACCCCTTCAAGAAGACAAAGTGATGGAAATTAATTTTAGTGATACTGTTTATCTGGGTGGTGAATGAAGGCCACAGAGGCTGTGAGGGAGCCCAGATCTGCAGACCATGGTAGAGGGAATGGTTTTGAAATAACTGGATCCAGTAGAGGGATTTTGGTTTTGTCACCATTAAGGCACAGCAAATTGTTCTGCGTCCATCGGTGAATCTGAAATAGGCAATGAGCCAAGGTGGGAAGAATGTCTGTTTCTTCTACAGTCTTGCAATGGAGCTGAGTGCCATCTGCATATTTGGATTCCCCAGCGTGTAAGATTATAGTATGGCAGAAAGTAGAGCCATATGAATACATAAATATATATATATATATATATATATATATATATATATATATATATAAAACAGCAGTGGGGACAGGATTACAGGATTGATTGTTTAAGGATGCAATATTTGACGCCCTTTCTTTTGGGGAAGAAATAGCTTATCTTAAGGTGGTGTGTGTGGTCTAGCAAGAAGGAAGTGAACCATGCCACTTCTGTCTCACTGAGGGCAGCCAATACCGTCTTACTCTTGGTACATGATAATGAATGTTGTCCCAAGCTACAGAGAGTTGTAGCAGGACGAGTGCATGCAGGGATAGCACTGATTTTGACAGTTGAGGAGTTCTTACCTTATGTTTAGTAGGCTAGTCTCTGTGCCCCTCCAGTGTCTTAAACACGACTGGCAGGTAGTTAGATTCCGAGTGGGTGACTATTAGGCAGTGACAGCAGGTTTAATTGCCTTTGCAACACAGAGAAGGTTGGAGGTGAGCTTTCAGATTGCTAGGTCGTTAGTATCAGTACTGGGTTTTTCTTTAATATTGGTGTGGTGATAGAGTGTTTGAGGGGCTTGAGAATTGTTGCACAGGACAGAGCAGAATCGATCAGTCTGGTGATCAGTGTAAAAGATGGGAGGCACAATTTAATGACTTTTACATTATCAATATCTCAAAGGAGGGATTTTTTTTTAAATTGGTCCAGGATGAGGCTTGGTCGGATTCAGCGATCAGTGCCAACTCAAGGAGCGGACCTGCACAGTGAAGGTTGGGGGGGGGAGGGGCACAACTCTGGAGACTGGGAAGTGTTAGAGGTAATCTTCTGTCAGTCTTTACCAATAAGACAGAAACCATACAATCCTGAATAGCCTCAAAGATCTGAAGAGGAGGTAAGGCTAGGAGAGGGTGTGTGGGAGAATATTACTTGTAGATCTGGAATCATTTTTGATAGAATCGTTGGTTTCAGCATTGTGGGCCTGAAAGGGAGCTTTCTTAACTTTGGTACAAGTATCTTTATCGCCCTTAGTGTGAATACAACAGGTTGTGCGATCTGATGGTAGATTCGATTTGATCCAACAGCTTTCAGGTATCAAACTTTACATTGTGTAGGGAATAAACTATGCCTGTTCAGTAGCAAACGCTTGTAAGTGCTGCACCTTTGTTTTTTTTTCTTCCATGGAAATGAATCATTCGAAATTGGGGCCCCAGTGTGAGTCTGCCTCCATAAGGTGTTTTGTTACCTCTCCATTTTCTTAAATTTGCATTTAATATCAGCAATAATAACTTGACCGAATAGAAGCATTTCGGGCTCTACGTATTAATGTGTTCTTCACTCTCATTTAGAGAGCAGAGAGCCTGTGTCCGTGCTGACAGTAGGCCTCATTTGGCCCCGTCAGCATGGATTGCGCTTCTCCTGCTAGCCACAGGCCTCTGCAAACAGAGTTTGGTGGCACGAGAGCACCACCCTAATTACACTGCCATCCTTAGGTCTGCGGGCATCCACGAGAGAAAGTGAGTCTATTCATTGCCATTGCCCTAGTTTGTTGGGGTCTCTGGAGACTTGGGAAAGATGGAGACACACCTGAAGAAGTGAGTACTACCCTTTGTGATATCACAACTGCAAAACAACATTTTTTTAATGTATTGACGGAATAGCAGTGAAAACCAGATTTGAAATCCAATGTTTTTGATAATAGCTTGGGAAAAACATAACAAGACTGTTGCAGAACACAACCCGCAGGCATTCATGCAGTTAGGCAATGGCTCCTGGTTCCATAGCTATGAGTTCACACAATTTGCAATACATCTCAGTGTTGGAAAGTGGATTATTGATAAGGGCAGGCAAGTACCTACACTTAGCAATAGGCCAAAAACCCTCACTAGGTTCAGTTAGGTCTCTATAAATTGACCCCCAGCTCAACCGTTGGTAGCTTCGCAACGAGCGACAAGGCTTAACTTAGGCGACAAAGGCCCTCATTACAACTTCGGTGGTCTTTCTCCAAGACCGCCGAAGCCGCGGGTGCCAGTATACCCCCAGTGCTGGTGGTATATCTGGCTCCCTATTATGACTTTTCCGCTGGGCCAGCGGACGGTAACAGTGTTTCCGTCCGCTGGCCCAGCGAAAAAGTCACATCAACATTTCAGCCGGCTCATAATAGAGCCGGTGGCAATGTTGATGTGCAGCGGGTGCAGTGGCACCCGTCGCACATTTCGGGCAGTGAAATGCGCGAAGGGGCTTTGCCTGGGGGCCCCTGCACTGCCCATGCTAAGTGCATGGGCAGTGCAGAGGCCCCCAGGGACACCCCAAGTCTCCCTTACCGCCACCCTTTCCATGGTGGTGTTTACTGACGTGGACAGGCTGGTGGTTGGGGACTCATAATCCCCAGGGCAGCGGTGCTCTGCCTGGCGGTATGTTGGAGGGGCCGGCGGTATGGCCGTGGCTATTGCGCCACAGTCATTATAGCTGGCGTTACACCACCAGCCTGTTGGCGGTGTTACCGCCAGCTTATAGCCGGCCGCCAGGGTAATAATGAGGCCCTAAGTGTTTTTTAGCGCTTAGAAACAAATAGCGCCAATCTGGTCACGCTCAACCGGGGCAAAGTCAAAGTTTAAGGCCGACCGCAATGGAGCCCTACAGCAAGCGGGAGGCCTCAGTCAAAAGTTTGCCTTCAGACTTAATCATTTTCTTGAAGATTTTCTTCAGTGTGACAAAGTCGCCAGTCCGATCCGACCTCCCTGGAGCCCTTCTTTGGATACGCGTCGCAGGAGACCTCAATGGTGATTTCTACATTTGGACTTAGACGATTTTTCGAGATGAAAATCCTTTGACCGGGCCGAACCTGAATCTTGATCCGACGTCCCTGGAGCCCTCCTCAGATACACTGTGCGGGAGGTCCCGGTCAACTTTCTACACTTGGAAATAGTCTCTTTTTCTGAGATTTTCCTCAGCGGTACGAACCTGCAAGTCAGGCTGGGTCGCGGTTGAGGCAAGCCGGCTAGAATCACCGCAGCAGGTCGTTCCCTCTATGGAGCTTTATCCAAAAAGTTCTCCAGTCTTCTCCAAACTTCTGGATCTTCTCCCAGAAGGTCTTTTAAGGTCTTTTAGGAATCCACAGGTCAACCCAAGGATCCAGAAGCACTTAGTTGCTCCTTGAGGGTGTGAACTACAACTCCCAGAATGCATGAGGCTCAAACTCCAAAACGGCCACTGGACAGGATCCTTCCCCCTGTGATGACCACTTCCTGGGAACTATGGCAAAAATCAATCCCAGGGAGCAACATTCTTCAAAAATCCAATATGGCTGAAAATGGTTTTTAAAGGTTAGATCAGGGTGAGCCCACTCACTCGTGTGGCTAAAAATCCTAAACACACCCCTTTCCTGCCCTTTCCTAATATAATCAAGAGGGCATCTAATTGTCTGGGGTTGCAGGATGTGAGGGAGGTGCTGGGTTGCTCCAAATGTCCTTCCATGCCTTCGAAGACCAGTTTGGCAGCCCTCCCCCTTTCCTGCTTCCCCATCTGCTGAGGCAGATCTCCCCCCCCCCAGGCACATCCTTTGTGTTCAGTCCAGGCCACTTCACAACTCATCAAGGCAGCCTGGCCAGGCTGCCAGAGGCTGGCCAACCAGAGAAGGGCACTGCAGAGTTGAAGTTGGCAACTTTTCAGGTAGAGTTTAAAACTCCTTATCTGAACTAGTTATATTAAATGCAACATTTGTAAGTTGTGGGAGTTATTATAACAATTAATTTGATACCAAACTCGACGTATCTGATACTTAAGGGGACCTTGTTAATTAAAACAAAGTCTCCCCATTTTAGCTAATGAAGGCCATTCATTATAGTGAGGGAAAAACAAATTTGGCTATTTTTCTTCACCAGGGCTTATAAAACATTTTTATAAGGTCCCTGCTTATAGTTACATGGCACCCAACACCAGAGGCACATAGTGCACGCATTAGGGGTGACTTATATGTAAAAGTAAGGTAGTTTAAGGCTTTGGAAGTACTTTTAATTTCAAAGTCTAATTTGCATATAACTTTAATTTAAAAGCAGCCCGCAAGGCAGGCCTGCCTTTAAAATGTTACTGGGCACCTCAGCTGTGCACCTATGGGTGCACTACCTATGCTGTGGTCCCTAAACCTACACGCCCTACCATATACTAGGGACTTATAGGTAGGTTGATACTGCCAATTATAATTAGCCTAATTTGCATATCCACTTTACAGGGAGCACTGGCCCTGGGACTTGTAAGCAATACCCAGGGCATAGCCAAGAGTCAGTAACCACCAGTATCTGTCCAAAATGTTTGGGGTTACCAGGGCAAAAATGAGGACTTTCCTACGCTGCCCCCCCAGATGAAAGGTGATGGGTACTAATCTACACCCTGGTAGTCCTCATCAGCTAAGTGGATCTGGAGAAGGCCATCTGCGTTGGCATGGGCACTCCCAGGTCTATGTTCCACTGTGAAGTCCATCCCCTGTAGGGAAATGGACCACCTTAACAGTTTTGGGTTCTCCCCCCTCATTTGCATGAACCATCTGAGAGGTCTGTGGTTAGTTTGAACACAGAAGAGAGTGCCAAACAGGTATGGCCTCAACTTCTTCAGGGACCAGACAACAGGAAAGGCCTCCTTCTCAATGGCACTCCGTATTTTCTCTCCGGGGAGTAGTCACCAGCTGATGAAGGCAACTGGCTGATCTTGGCCCTCTTCATTAACTTGTGCTAACACTGCCCCAGTCCCTTTTTCTGAAGCATCTGTTTGCACTATAAACTCTTTGCTATAGTCAGGGGCCAGTAACACTGGTGCTGAACACATAGCCTGTTTCAGAGTGTCAAAGGCTTGTTGACACTCTGGGGTCCAAATGACTTTCTTGGGCTGTTTGACACTATGGCCCCATAATTTTGAACAAACCTCCTGTAGTACCCAGTCAGGCCAAGAAAGGCCCTGACCTGAGTCTGGGTTTTAGGAGCCTCCCAACCCAGGATAGTCTGGATCTTGGGCTGTAGAGGCTGTACATAGCCTCCACCAACAAGGTGGCCCAGGTACACAACAGAACTTTGCCCTATCTGGCACTTGCTTGCCTTGATAGTCAGGCCTGCTTGAAGCAGGGCCTGAAGCACTTTCTTCAGGTAGACCAGGTGGTCCTCCCAGGGTGAACTGAAAACAGCTATATCATCCAAATAAGCAGCACTGAAAGATTCCACCCCAGAAAGGACTCTGTTTACCATCAGTTGGAAGGTGGCAGGATAATTCTTCAGGCCAAAGGGCATCATTTGAACTGAAAGTGGCCCTCTGGTGTGGAAAATGCTGACCTCTCCTTAGCTCCTGGAATTAAGACAATCTGCCAGTACCCTGAGGTCAGGTCAAATGTACTCAGGAATTTGGCAGCCTCCAACCTATCAATGAGCCCATCATCTCTAGGTATGGGGTGAGCATCAGTCTTGGTGACTACATTTAAACCGTTGTAGTCTACACAGAATCTTAATTACTTTTTCCTCCCTTGGTGATTAGGTTTGGGGACGAGTACCACTGGAGTGGACCAAGGACTATCAGAGGGCTCAATTTCCTTGAGATCCAACATCTTAGCCACCTCAGCCTTGATGTTGGCCTTGCCCTGGTCAGAGAGCCTGTACAGCTTGTTTTTGACAGGTAAGCTGTCACTAGTGTCAAGATCATGGACACACCAATTGGTGAGTCTAGGGGTCAGAGGGAACAGGCCAGCAAACTGCTCCAAAATGTGTCTGCAGCCTTTCTGCTGCTGAGCTGTCAACTTGGGAGAGAGTACCACTCCCTCCACTGACCTATATTGTGCATTTGTGGAAAGGAGGTCTAGCAGAGGATCACTCTCCTCTCCCTTCCCTTCATCAGTGACCATAAGCATGGTCATGTCTGCCCTATCCTGGTGGGGTTTCATTCTGTTGACATGCAGGATCCTAAGATGATTCCCGGGGGTGCCAAGGTCCACCAGGTAGGTAACCTGACCCTTCTTTTCCAAAACTGGATAGGGCCCAGTCCATTTGGCCTGAGGTGCTATAGTAGCCAAAGGCTCCAAAACCCATATCAGCTAACCTGGGTGATGCTCAGGCATGGTAGCCTCCTGGTCATGCAACAGCTTCCTAAGCGCTTGGCTGGCCTCCAGGTTGCTGCTTGCCTTCTTCAGGCACTCAGCCATGCGTGACTGCAGGCCCAGTACATAGTCTAGCACATTCTCTTTGGATTCTTTGAGAGGCTTCTCCCAAGACTCTCTCACCAAGCACAATGGGCCTGTTACAGGATGGTCAAACAGTAACTCAAAGGGGCTGAATCCAACCCCTTTCTGTGTCACCGCTCAATATGCAAACAGCAGGCATGGGAGGAGAACATCTGATCTCCTCCTGAGTTTTTCACACATACCCATGACCATGCCCTTCAGGGTCTTGTTAAATCTTTCCACCAGACCATTGGTCTGGGGATAATAGGGGTGGTGAACTTATAAGTAACACCACACTCATCCAACATTGCTTTCAGATAGGCTGACATCAAATTTGTGCCCCTATCTGAGACCACCTTCTTTGGGAATCCCACTCTGGTGAACACACTAAGTAGGGCCCTATCCACTGTTAGAGCAGTGACTGTTCTGAGGGGTATTGCCTCATGGTACCTGGTGGCATGGTCCTCAACCACCAAAATGTACCTGTTACCTGAGGCACTTGGTGGGTCTAGGGGACCAACAATGTCAATCCCCACTCTCTCAAAGAGAGTCCCAACTACTGGGAGCGGTATCAAGGGAGCCTTTGGCTTGCCCCCTGCCTTGCCACTAGCCTGGCAGGTGTCACAGGAGCTGCAAAACTCCTTGACTTTCTCTGACATGTGGGGCCAATAGAAATGGTTGATCACCATGTTGCAGGTTTTGGTCTGCCCCAAATGTCCAGCTAAGGGGATATCATGGCTCAATGTTAGGAGGAAATCTTTATACTTCTGGGGGACCAGCACTCTCATTGTTGCCCTTGATTTAGGGTCCCTTGCCTCAATGTAGAGAACTCCATCCTCCCAATAAACCTTGTGGGTCCCACTGGTATCCCCTTGTTCTTGCCTGGCAGCAGTCTGCCTCAGGCCCTCAAGAGTGGGACACTCTCTTTGTCCCTGGTACAATTCTTCTGTGGTGGGCCCAC